>NC_059139.1:10878257-11181287 GCF_020740605.2 Lemur catta | reverse complement strand
TTTGCATTGCTTGGTGTGTCATTCTCCTTTGCAAAAACATACCATTTGTTGCCATGTAGGCAGCTGGTCGATATTTAAAAATAGAATCCCCAATCAAAAAGTGCTGCAAATATGATTCCAGAAAGTTATTTTGTGTGCTCATATGCACACACGAGTGTGTGTGTGAGTGAGTGAAGGTGGAACATTTTTCATATTATTAACATCCTTGCTTTTTTTTCACCTCTTGGCATTTTTATTTTACTTAAAGGATAATTATAATCCAACTAGTTTAAAAACTACCAAATAATAAGTAAATATCGAGAAGAACTCTATGACCAAATGATTTTGTCGCTGCAGTTTGTGTGTAAAGCTTGCTCACCAGATGGAGCTTCACTTGAGACGGTTAATCCTGTCCCAAATCACTGACCACAAGAGTGGCTAAGTTCCGTGATCTGTCCTGCAGTGTCGAAGTCACTGCACGTATGTGCCGCAGCATGTATGTAGCGCTCGTTGGTGGTGTTCGGAATTTTAAGGAAGATAAGTTGTCAAGCAAACAAAGAAACCAATTTTATTTTAAATCTGAAAGAGGATTTGTTTTGCCTAAAGATCACATGAATGCCGTGTATCACAGTTGAGAGGAAATAGCGTTCAAGGATATTTTCTAGACATTCCTGTGATGATGTGCTCCAGCCTTTGAGCAGATACATGGACTACTTACCTAATAAATAAGAATTTATGTAATAAAGTACTTAATACTTTTATATTATTTAAGTTGTAGAACTTTGTCATAAAGCTTTGAAATTATCGTATGATCCAATATGAAACATTATGTAGGGAAACCAAATTACTTTCTAAAAACTTAACCAGTTTCTTAGCTGTTAATGATTTATATCAATTGGAGAAATATGCACAGAAGTGAACTAGAAGTGTATAATTTTTGTGATTGTGAAAGGATGGTTAGTATTTGAACTAATGTCTTTTAGGAATGTATAATTATCGTCAAAATAATTGCTTCCTTTAGAAATATATAGGTGACATAAAGAAAATGAAAAAGTTCTTTGCAGTATATTTTGCATTGCCCAATTCAGGATCTTTTTGCCAAGATTATACCGAGATTGCATTGTCAGTTTGGGAAACTTCTGGGAAAATCACTTACAGCTAATGACTAAATAACTTGAATCATTTCTCTCCCTCAGGTATTCACGTACAAGCAGAGCACGATTACCCACCAGAAGGTGACTGCCATGCACCCCGTGGACGAGGAGGGTGTGGACAACATGGCCTCCTTGGCAGAGCTGCATGGCGGCTCCATCATGTATAACTTATTCCAGCGATATAAGAGAAATCAGATCTATGTAAGTTCCCTTTGTAACGCCTTTAAAAAAAATCCATGAAGTTTTCAGTGAATGCATAGTTTTGGATTCAAAGAGTACTTCCTGCCTTTTGAGAACCTCAAGTTAACCTAAATAAAACTATGTGTTCAAGGGTTTTACCGAATTAGGAACTTGGTTCAATGACTCATGTTCTCCTAGTGTTTATTGCCTAGATTTTATTACAGGGGATTTACTTTCTGTTGATGGGTCTTCTGCACCTTGAGGTACTTTGACGTTTCTTGTGAATACACTCTGTTGTGTTGCGTTTGTAAGTGTTCTGTGACGCAGAGAAGTCACGTGGAGTTGTTTGACTTCCTCAGTTAAGGAAAATGTTGACTTGCAGACATGAGTACCTGAACTTAAGCTTTTACTTTTTCTTGATTTTTCTCTTTTTATGGATTTTCACTTATTTTTCTGGCTCTGGAGTGTACCCAAGGAGATATTTGCATTCAAGGGAACCTATCTTTCTAAGTTTGGGGATTCCTGGTTTGCTAGGTGAATGGAGAACTATCCATAAAAAGTAGTCATGCACATTTTTCTCTCAACATTTATGAAATGTGACCATACCTATATTATAAAGTCATATTTAAAAATCAGTTCTATAATAACTCGTTTGACATTAAAGTACAGATATTACATTCTCTGTCAAGATGGATTGACCTGGACATTCTATCCCTTTTTCCATCTGCCTGTTTGCAGGTCTTTACAGTAAACTGGATCAACTGCTTATATGTTTATTTTTCTTGTCAAGTTCAAATCCATAGTTTTCTTAAAAATCCAAAATCACAATACTTTCAAAACCCTTGATCTTTTAGTAATTTTTATTCTTCAAGAGTTACATTTAGATTTGCCAATGTGTTTGTGATTACGATTAATAATAATATCAGGCTTGAAAGTGGAGGGTAGGAGCTGAAACGCAGGGCATGCTTAGTGTTCAGGTGCCTCTAATTTATGTCCCCTGAGACTGGGAAAGAAGAGTTAAGAAAAAAGAGGAATTAGGTATTTGTGGGTTTGATGCTTAATTTTCCTCAGCTTAAAAAAGAGAATGTATTTGCCTTTTTTTTTAACATTGTGGAAATGTCATTTTTGCCAGATAATGCTTGCCAAATGCTTTCAAGCAGCCCTGTCGAGAGAAATTCAATCGTGTTGTAGTCCTCTGACATGCTGAGTTTGCTTACTCTAAGTCTTTAGATTAAAATATTTTCCATATGTTCAGAAAAGGTAATGTTTATAAATGTTTATATAAAAGTGGCTCTGTATTCTGTGTTTTGCATGTGCTGGCAGAATATGCATTATTTATTCCTCTGTTTCCATCTCAAAAATCTCCTTGTACGTGACCAGTGAACTAACCATCTTCTTCCCATAGAACACCCGCTACACAGGTATCCACGTTCCCACTGCCCTGTGTGTGTGTTTTTATTATTAAGTATTTGACAGTGTCATGTAACTATTTGTTTACACAGCAATTTCCTTGCTAGGTTTGTCAAGGACTTATTTTGTCTTCTTTGAGCCAAGGACGCTGCCAGGCGCCTGGTAGTTAGTTATGCAATAAATGTTTGTAAAATAAATGCCTTTCGTATAACAGATAGTCTGTTGTAGATGATAATAAAATGTGAAGCTAGACTTTAAAAATGTTTGTTGGTATTTGTCTCTTGTAGATATGTTCAGGTTGAGTATCCCTAATCCAAAAGTTCAAAATCTGAAATGCTCCAAAATCCAAAACATTTTGAGCACTGACATGACTCTGAAAGGAAATGCTTGCTGGAGTATTTCAGGTTTTTCAATTTAGGATGCTCAACTGGTAAGTGTCATGGAAATATTCCAACATCCAAAAAAATTTGAAATCTGTAACACTTCTGGTCCCCAGCATTTTGGATAAGAAATACTCAACCTGTATTTCCAAACTCATACTCTTCTGTCTTTAAAGGAAAGACAAATTGTGTGTGTGTGTGTGTCTGTGTGTGTCTGTGTGTGTGTGTGTGCCTGAGAGAGAGAGAGAGAGAGAGAGAGAGAGAGAGAGAGAGAGGTCTTGCTATGTTGCCCAGGTTGGCCTCAAACTCCTGCACTCAAGTGATCCTCCCACCTTAGCTAGCCTCCTGTGTATTTGGGACTATAGGTGTGCACTGCCAGGCACAGCTAGACACAAGTTCTTATTACACATTTTCAATAGTCAAGAAAAAGTAAGTCAATTAGAAGGAAAAAAACTACTCAATAGGTTTAAAAGACAGAGCCTTTTAAAAAGTCTTTGCTTTTCCTCTTCCATGATAATGTTGTTAAACCTGATAGCTCAATTACCCAATAAATACTGTGAATAGGATCTTGGTCTTGGAGTGATAGTCTTTTTTTTCTCTTTCGAGGGAAAACCACAGGATTTTTGTGCATCCAATTTGCAGCTTAGTTCAGTTAATTATGCCCTTGTATGCCTTCCTTTTGAGATGTGCATAATTGTATTATTATCTATAGAGCAGCCACCATGATTTTCTTATTACCACTGAAGCTATTTGCAGGGGATGCCAGTACCTGCCAGACTCTGCTGGCGTGGAAACAAGACTGCCACCTGTCAGAAGAGCCACGGCTCCCCACCTTGTATCCCAGCTCCGAGTGATGCCCGTCTGTGTCTTTACAGGACAAAAAAAAAAAAAAAACACAAAAAACACAACTAACTGCATGGTACCTTAGGCGTTGTATTAGTTTTCTATTGCTGGCATAACAAATTACCATACATGTACCAGCTTGAAACAACAAATTTATTCTCTTACACTTATGTAGGTCACAAGTCCGGCCGGGGTCTTTGGAGGCCAAAATCAAGGTGTTGGCAGGACTGCGTCCCTTTCTGGAGGCTCTGGGGGGTGGGATCCATCTCTGGCTCATTCTGGCTGTTGGATGAATTCAGTTACTCACTGTTGTAGGACTGAGGTCCTTGTTTTCTTGCTGCTGTCACCTGAGGCCTATTCCCAGCGTCTAGAGGGCACCTACATTCCCTGGTCCCGTGGTATATAGTTCCCTTCCTTCATCTTCAGGGCTAGTCACCGTGGATCCAGTCCCTCTTGTCGCTTCAAGTCTCTTCTCCTCCTTTCTCCTCTTTCCTGCTCTCTGACTGCAGCCAGGAAAGGCTGTCAGCTTTTAAGGACTCATGTGATTAGAATGGGCCCACCTGGGCAATCTCCCTGGGCCGCCTGGGTAACCTCCCCAACTGAGGGTTCATAACCTGATTGCATCTGCAAAGTCCCTTGGCCTCGTCACATCACCTCATCACAGGTTCTGGGGTGAGTGTGGGTGTCTTTGCAGGGGGGCCATTATCCTTCCCACCACAGGTGCCCTCCTTTGCATCATGTCATTGAATAGGGACTCCTGTGGCATTTCCCCCTGCTGGGCTCTGGATCTTCTATTGTTTGTTGACTTTCTGTTCCGAGTTGGCTGCTGACAAGTTGACTCATCTCCAGGTAGAGCGGTCTCCTGTCCTCTCCTAAGAAGGAACATTAGCTTTTTCTCCTTGGAGGCCAGTCTTCTTGTCTAAGGACTTTATTAGAACCTAGTAAAATATATTTTTTTCGAGCTTTTGACATCCTCCATTGAAATGGGGTAAAATGCGATAGAGTAAATAAATCAGAGTCATTCCGCCCCTTTTCTCTACTAACCTCCTCTTTGGCTCTCTATTAACAATTTAATCTTTCTGAAAATCTGTTTTTTAAATTTATGTTTTTTAAAAGGTCAGATACCGTCACCCTTTCTAGCTGACAGGGATGTTTGAAAATAAAATCAGTGGAAGCCCTAGAAACTTTAACTTTTTGCACCTTTCTCCCCATCTTACTCATCTCATACCAACCCGAGTTTATTTAGAAAGCTCCTGCTTGACTTTGATGCATGTTGAGGGGGATTCAGAAGAGGTTGACAACATCATCCCTAGCTTCAAAGCTTGCAACTTAGTGGCGAGATAACGCCAAGGCCAGCTCACGGCACACACCCTTGAGTAATGGAAGAAAGTCTCCCACTGACTGCCAAGTTGTGTGAGGATGACACAGATGTGGTTGTGACCCGTCTGTGAAGCCCTGGAACCTTAGAGCTGGGCCCCTTCACTGTTCCTGTGGGTGTATCCCTGCCCCAGGCTGGTCCTTGAGGGCACGGAAGCCACACAGACTTTGATGTCAGTGTCTTAGGTCCGAGTGATCCAGCGTGGATCCAACACCAGGGTTAGAGCAGCACCCCCCTTTCCATACTGCCTGTGCCCTCCAGCTGGAGTCCCTTCCTGTAACCCCAGGCTCTTGTCCACTTTTCCTACCTTCTGGGGACTTCCCGACTAGAGTCCTACTCAGCACTCCAGCTCCCAGCTCCCAACCCCCGGCTTCCACCCTGAACCCCTTGGCTATGGGCTTCCTGCCAGAGGGGACCGGACCGTAGGTTCTCCTGATTGTGTCCCCTCCTTGGAGAGGGTCTGATGAGAGTTCCAGCCTCCTCTGTTTGTTCCAACCACCCAATAAGACCTGCTGAGACGAGTGCACACACCTGTAAGTTCCCAAAGACTTAGGGAGACGGGGGCAGGGTGTGTATTTGTGGTGCAAAGAGCCTGTAAGTGGGTCAGAAAGTCCTGTGGAGGGAGTGACAGTGACGACACTACAAAGGGGGGATAAGAATTGGTTAGGAGAAGAGGCGAGCGGAACACCATACACGAAGATGGAGATGGAGGTGAGTTTGGTGTGATGGCCCCACTCCATTGGGAGAAGGTCACCTTTGCTTAGGAATCAGATGTTTGTTGGGAACCTTAGATGGGTGGGCAACGGGGGGTTAGAACACCTTAAAGCTCTGGTTCTCAACTAGAATGATTCTGCCCCCAGGGGGCATTTGGCATTATGTGATGGTGTTTTTGGTTGTCGTAGGTAGAGGCACGGGAAGCTCAGGGTGTCCAGTGCGTAGAGGTCGGGGCGCTGCTGGACGTCCTGCCATGCACAGGGGCAGCCCGTGTGACAAAGAACTCTCCAGTCCAAGACGCCGGGAGAGCCGAGGTGGAGAAACCCTCCCTTACCTAAAGCTAATCTGGAAAGTTTGGGGTTGATATTAACAGTATAGAGATCCCACTGTCTTCATTAAAGGCTTTTAAAGGTAGAATTTTCCTGAGAAAAATTTTAGAAGAGTTGAGAGGGAGATGATAGGAGGTGGGGCAAGAAAGAGCCGACGGGCCGGGAGAGCGTGGCAGTGATTCCGCGGGGAAGAGAGGAGGGTCTGAGGCCCGGGCAGAGATGGGGGAGTGAGAGAGCAGGTCGTGAGCGGGTGGAGCTGGCGGTGAAGACGCTTAGCGTTGCTCACTCCAGGCCTTGTCACGCCCGGTGCCATGAAAACCAGGCTCTTACAGACCTGGTCGCTCCTTAAGGAACGTGAGACAAACAGTGCGTTTCGGGTGCCTGTCTTCTGTGTTCTGTGGCGTCTTGATCATCTCAGATTGTTATGTACCCAGCATCTAAACAGTGTTGACAAGGCCAGATGAGGTTTCTGTTGTGCTGAAGGTAAACTCCGTGTCCAGAGCTCGGGGACTGCCATCTCCGAGGTGTGGCAGTTTTGTTTTCTGCCGAATGGAAGAGAGAAGCACGTTCCCTCCATCCCGGGGATCGCCGAGCTCCGGGTCAACTGCGTGGAGGAGGCCCCCCCGCAGTGTCCGAGGAACGGCTCCAAACCACATCACGGGGCAGCCGCGGGGAGCGGCAGAGCTCGCCTGCAATTATGGCGTCGAGGATGGCTCCAGAGGAAGCCGCCCTCTGTTCCACCCAGCCCTTTGGTTAGTTTGTTGGTTTTGTGGAACAAACAATGCAGAGATCGGAATCAAAGGAGCCCATTTTTAAGCAGTGGGGCTGTGTCTAAAGATAAATGCTTCCGTAAGCACAGATGATGCTTCACAGCTAATGTATTTTTAGGTGTTTCCAAAATATCCTCCTTCGGTGAGGTGGCATTGCAGCCTGAATCTGCAAATGTGTTTGATGTTGTTCCTCAATTAACTCTGAAGCCCGCTTCTGCCGAGCGTAATGTGTGAGCAGGCAGCAGCCAGTTAGAGGCTTATTGATCTGAGCAGGCAGTTGGCCCGAGTTCACCTGCGGGGAAATGATGGGCTGCTTGCTGGGTTAGGACTGGGCAGACCCTGCCTTGGAGTGTACCGTGTGCAGGGCGTGCAAATCGAAATCTGTGTCTCATTTCCTTGGGCTGAGTCCAAAGCAGACTTTTTTTGGTTCGTTTCCATCCCTTTCCGAAGCTAGTGTCAAGTAACAGTTTGCCTTTCGTGGATGGAGGATGGCCTGAAGTCCGGATGGTTGGTTAGCGCAGTCTTGGCGTGGGACTCGGACCGGGAACAGCTGAATGCGGTGCGGTTTGTCAGGGGGTTCTTGTTTTTTTGGATTTTTTCTTTTTTCACATGAAATCAAGACTCACGTTGCCAAAAGATGATTGTAACCATCTGTCTGACTACATGTATTTTTAAACTTTACCAAACATTTATGCTCCGGAGTGGCGACTTCCACATCAGCACATGAGAGTGGCAATTAGGAACTTTGTTTTCTGTGGATTTTTTTTTTTCTCTCTCGTCTCTCTTTGGGTTCAGATTCCTTTCAACAAGGAGGAAATTTTAGTCAGAAAGTCACTCAAAGGAAATGGAAATGCCAGCATTTCTCAATTTAAGAGCTTGACTTCAGCTAACAGCTTATCTGCTGTGATGGTTTTCTTTTCAACAAACTCAAGTACTTAATGGCTTTTTTAAAATTGTTTTAAAATGTTTTTAATTATTTAATTGGCCCATGGCAAACAATTTTGTTACAAGGTACGCCGATGCCACCTTGCCTGGTACAGGGCTCCGTGCTAGGTGAGGCTCAAGGATGCAGAATTCCTCTTATTTACCGTAATGGTTTGTTGAAAGATTGAATAAATGAAAGGCAATTAACTGGTGAACACAGATACAAGTAAACCTTTGACTATAGCTCAGGGTAACAATGAGGGTGATAAAAATACTTACCTGGGAGCACAAAGAATGAACATCAGCATGAGGAAGTGAAGAGAGGGTCAGAAACTGATTCCGGCCAAGGCACTAGCTGCGCTGAGTTTTGAGCATTCGAGGGGAATTTGGCCAAGAAGGAGGGTGTCTCTCCTGGCAGCGGATCGCCTTGTGGAAAGACCTGAAGCAGCGCGATGCTTTGGTATTTAATGTCAAGTGCAGGACACTGTGGACATTGGAACGGAGGTTGCATGCTGGTGGCCGGTAAGGTGCTTGAGAGAGGAAGGACTTGCTCTGTGCAAGTTAGTGAGCTTGAGCTGGGTCGTGAAAGCTGTAGGGGACAACCTTACACATGAGTTTTGGGGAAATTCACTCAGCCTCACAGTGGTAGATGAGTGTAAGGAGGAATCGGGTCTGTGAGGAGAGGTGACAAGTAAACCAGATGGGAAATGAGAGGTTCCCAGTCAGGGAGAGTTAGGGTATGAGATACTAAGAGGTAGAATCCATGTGTTTTATTGGGTTTGGGGGGCAAATAGGCTGAATTTCTATAGGATTACTGGATTACCCATTTGGGTAGACCATTTGGCAAGAAGAAACAGGTGTTTGGGGGAGATTAGTCTTGGCCATGCTGAGTTTGAGCCGTCTAAGGGACATCCAAGGGAAGATGTTCAGTGGACCATTGAATATGTGGGTCTGTAACTTAAAGCCGAAGTTGCACTCAGGGTAATGATTTAGGAAGTTGGTCATTGCCATATTTAGCTAAGATGATCGAGAAAGAAGGAAAGAGGGGAATGGTGGGTGGGAGATAAATCTGGATAATGCGACTCCCACTTCCTAACAGTTTTTCCCCTTAGAAAAGTCTGCCTTGGCACTGACTTTAAATAATCAGTTTCCCTAGTGCATTTCAAATTACTTATCTATGTCTAGCTTTTCAGGACCACATGATGAAAAGCAGTTGTGGTTTTATCTTCATTAACAATAACAATAATAAATACTTCTGATTTATGTAGCACTTTCTCGTAGTAATCATGTAGGATGCCTTGTAGCTACTCATCAGAATCTTGGGCCCAGAGTGTGCCAGGGAAGGAAGGTATTAACAGGTTCAGGGCTGAGGACTTTTCGCACCAAACCATGTCTAGGTGAGCTATTCTGTGATGGAATTGTGACATCCCACTGCAGTATGGGTCCTTTTGTATCTACAATTAGACTGTATCAGAGGCCACTGGGTCATTTTAAATTTTCTTAGTCACACTTGATTTAAAAAAAACTTTTATTGCATGTATTTAAGGTGTACAGCATGATGTTTTGGTGTACATATGCATAGTGAAGTCAAATGATACTTGGTTTTCGGGGGGGTGATAGGGAGTTAGAAACTAAGTATTATCCCCCCTTTGAAAACCTTGAATGGGTGGATTTTGGCTTGAAGAAGTGCAGTGAGTTTCTCCCAACATTTTTAAGCAGTACGTGCTACAGCTGTTCCAAATTATTAAAATGGGCAAGGAAATGTATTTTTGGGTGAGTTATGTGGAACTTTTCTGACTAGAAAACGTTTTTACGTGCTTCAAAATAGAATGCACTTTCTATTTCTGAAAGGCCGTTAAAATGACCAGGCTATTTATTCTTGTGGAATTTGGAATCCAACATGAGGAAACCGGTACCTGGCCCGGCCTCGTGTTGGGGAGTTGTGTGTGTCCGTGGTCTTAAGCTGCATGGAGTCACCATGGCCATTTGTGGGGCAGTAATTATACCTTTTTATAGAGTGAGAAATGATATAAGCACACTACTATGTTGTCTTACAGCCCTTAGGATTTGTCACCACACTTCATCTTCCCTTCACTTGATACTTGACAGCGAGGCTCTCCCCACCCGCTCTCCAACTGCCACTGCTACGAAGCATTGCATGTAGAACTCGCTTACGATTCCGTGAACCTCCTAAACATGCAGCCTGCATTTCAGTGACAAAGTCACTAAATGACTTTAGTGGGGATAGTGGGGGGGCGGGGAATAAGATGTCCTTAATCATAATTATTTTTGCCGAGGAACCTCTGAAATGTCAAATAGATTGCCCTTTCTACTGGGAACTATTACTGTGGTTGCTGTTTTATTTTACACCTCTGTTTTAGCACGTTCAGAAGTGCCATTGGGCACATACATGGGCACAAACAGCAAAAGCTCAATAGTAAGTAAAGATCCTAACATGGGCTGAGGCCCCCCACCTCCTTGGGTAACCTGTTCTGAGAATAATTTGTTAGAACTTGGGCTGTTCTATCACCCTTTTGGTGATTGGATTGAGGTGGCAAGACCATGAGGGAACTCGTGGAGGAAACAGGCTTTGTGGAAATCTAGCTGAAGCAAGGTGAGGCCCTGAGCAGAGTGGGGCAGCGTGGGTGGAGGGAGAGGGTGGCTGGGTTCTAGAGGAGCACTCAGGACTCGGACGACATTGGCCTCTGGCCATGAGCCTGGCAGAGCTGGGCAGGTGGGTGAGTGGTGACAGCGTGCGCTGTGCATCCACAGTGTGGCTCACTGTCCAGTCCAGCTTCCCGTCCTCGAGGTCACTCACCAGTTCTGGGACTGTAGGGACAGCATTTTACTGTCCTTTTGCTCCTTTGTCAGCTGAGGCAGCAGCAGTGACCCTGCCTGCCCATCACAGGGTTAAAGAGGAACAAATGAGGGGTGTGCTGATCTGCAAACAATCCTCTAGGATTACCAACTGTCAGTTAAAGTTGTTTTGGAAGCTTGTGGGCTTAATTGTCATTTAAAATCCTGTGAAGAGGAAGAAATTTCTGAAGCTCAGAAACTTTTAAGCAATGACTTAGGTCATTAGTGAGAAGGTAAAATAGTACAACTTTGTGCATTCATGATTTAAGAGCCTTACTTACCCCAAGTAGTAAACGGAGGTACGTACTCTAAGGGAGACTCTTTAATTATTGAAGCAAAGTTTCCTGTAATCTTAAAAAATAAAAATGAAAAATCAGGTTTTCTCTCCATACCAGCCAGAAACACATTTTACATTATTCTTTGCCTTTTTTTAAGAAGAGATTTGAGATTATTGAGTTTTAGCTCCAATTACATCTGGTCAAATGTCCCTGTTGGCATGTAGAAGTGTATTTGTTGAATTTAATGCCAGCCAATTAATAAATAACATATTTATTAATTATTTAAACTCTAATGAGATTATTTTCTCCCTGAAAAATCTTGATGCCTTTTGTTCTCCCCGGTACTCAAAAGTCTATAATTTGTCATCAGAGCATTTTTGTTTCTTAATTTGAGTTAAAATTTGAGGGTGTGTATCCTAAAACTTTTTATTAGGGTTAAGGAGCATAATGCTTCTTATTATTTACCCCTCAAGTCAGTGCTTGCTTTTAAATCTCTCTTCACACTTAGAAAAAGAGAGTGATGTATTCTGTCCAGCACCAAAGTTCTCAGTATTACTTAATAGTATTTTTTTCCTTTTTTTAAATTAAAGCAGTTTTAATTGTGGTAAAATACACGTAACATGAAATTTACACTCTTACCTATTTTAAATTGTACAGTTTAGTAGTGTTAAGTACATTTATATATTGAGTAATAATCTCCAGAACGCTTTTCATCTGCAAAACTGAAATTCTACATTCATTAAACAACATCTCCCCGTTCTCCGTCCCCCAGCCCCTGGCAACTGCCACTCCACTGTCTCTATGAATTTGACCAGCCTAGATACCACGTATAAATGGAATCATACAGTATTTGTCTCTTTGTAACTGGCTTATTTCACTTAGCATAATGTCTTCCCGGTTCATCCATATTGTAGCATGTGTCTAGATTTCCATCCCTTTAGGGCTGAACGATTCCATAGTATGGGTATAGCACATTCATTCATCCATTCATTTATCAGTGGACACTTGGGCTGCTTCTACCTTTTGGCTTATTTTATACAGAATATTTTTTAGACACTGTATAAAGTTTGAGAAACCATTCCTGACTCAGGGGAAATATGCAAAAGAGAACAAGAAAATGCTTGGAGAACATGGATTTATGGAAAATCTTAAAAACAACAGATCCAGGACATGTTATGAATGTATGTTAGTTTTTACTTTGTTTAGAGTATTAAATGTGGTCTAAATTACAGGTTTAGAATTTTTTTTTTTAAGAATATGAGTTTTGTATGTTGGAAGCCCCAGTCACAAAATGAGAAGGACCACAATAGTTGTGCCTATATTCTTAGGAAGGGCCACGTTGGAATATAGCCATATAGCATTAAATGCTTGATCTTTTAAAATCAGATGCAGCTGTTTATTTTATACAAAAGTGCTGTCTCTCTACCCAACAAGGAGAAGGATCCGCAATGTTTTTGAGGAATTTGGGAGAATTCAACTCATGTTCTGATTTAAAGCTATAAAAATGGATCATGGGGCATGAAGGATGGTCATGAATTTGAGGCGGGCATCTTCTAAGGTGCTCATACTTTATTACTTAGCTTAAAAGGCGATAAGTTTTAAAAATTGAAATGCAAATCATTTTTTAAAAAATGTTTTTTTCATTAGATACATTGTATGGTGTGTAAAATGAAAAGTAAAGTAAAAGCCTGGCTTGGTGCTTTGCATTAAATTATGCAGCAAAATCACCTTTCATCTGCAAATACTTTTCAACACCTTTAGCCATTCCCCTGACAGAGCAGACCCTGGGAGGAAAAGTCTTCAGCCTTTTATTCCATAGGAGATTTGGGGCCTCCCTCAAACGTTGCCACCGGTGGAGAATGCAAGGCAAGGTTGAGAAGGAGCAGTGTGGCGCAGTGAGGCAGCTGGGAGAACAGCAGAAGTGGAGGAACCTGGGGTGGTTTTAGCATAGATTAGAAGACAGTGTCTTCCTCATTTGCTGTGGGCATTGTGTTTACGGGCTGAGAGCCTGGATGAGTCCAAAATCCTCAAAAAAGATTAAATCAGTCACACCAATCCGGGTGTAAGAACACAAGGGCTTGTACTGTACCCTTCAGAAGTTTCCCATCAAAATGGGGAAAATTGAGGCTTTCTTGCATAAAGCACTAAAAGTCTGTTACAAGCAATGTTTATGTGCAAGTTTTAATTTCTTGACAATGTGTAATAATAAAAGTCTGTGTTTTCTTCATGGAAACTCACTCGGCTGACTGGCGGATAAGGAATGTGTCTTCAACATCTTATAGTGAGAGTCACACACGAAGGTCAGTAGTGTTTAGGAAAAGCACATGGCCACCAGAGCGTGGTGCTCATTGGCTGGGACTAATGTCTTCCTGTAACTAAACCAATTTGATAGTTTTGGTCTCTTCACCCTCAAACTATGTGCTGTTTGAGGCCGTTTGTTAAAGTGTTCTGTTTCATGCCATGCACGTTTTTCTTCTCTCCTGAAAGATAGTGACTTAGCACTGCGGTCCCCAACCCCAACCCCCAGTATTGGTCCATGGAAAAATTGTCTTCCATGAAACTTAGGAACCGGGGCTGCACAGCAGGAGATGAGCAGCTGGTGAGGGAGCAAAGCTTCATCTGTATTTATCTGTACTTCATCTGTGGGTGCTCCCCATCACTCGCATCACCACCTGAGTTCTGCCTCCACCCACCCCCAACCCTGATTCCGTGGAAAAATTATCTTCCATGAAACCGGTCCCTGCTGCCAAACAGATTGGGGACCACTGACGTAGTACTTCATTGGTCGCACTAGTGCAGTGTGGCAATGACTCTCCATTAAGCAGTCACTCTCCATTCATTCCTCCAGCTGTTCCTAGCAACTGCCAATCTTTCTGTTTCTATGGATTTACATATTCGGGGTATGTGAACTTCGTGTCTGTCTTCTTTAACTTAGTTTGTTTTCAAGGCTCACCCATATTGTAGCATGCATGTATCAGTACTTTATCCCTTTTTTGTGCTTAAATATTATTTCCGTATGTGGATATTTCACATCTTATCCATTTATCTGACGATGGGCATTTGAGTTGTTTCAGGCTTTTTGCTATTGTGAATAGTGGAGCTGTGAACACAAGTGTACAAGAATTTGAGTATCTGCTTTCAGTTCTTTTTGGTATATACGTGGAAATGGAATTGCTGGGTCATATGGTAATATCTTTTATGTGTTTAACCTTTTTTGGGTTCAGATTATTTCCAAAACATATTACAATTTGGCTATCCCTTATACAAAATGCTTGGACCAGAAGTGTTTTGAATTTTGATGTTTTTTCCCGTGTCAGATTTTGGAGTATTTGTATTATACTTACTGGTTATGCATACCTAATACTGAAATCTGAACTGCTCCAGTGAGCATTTTCTTTGAGCATCATGGTGGCACTCAGAAAGTTTTGGATTTTAGAGCATTTTAGATTTTGGATGTTTGCATTAGGGATACTCAACCTGTATAGACTTATTTACATTTGAAAAGTTATGCTGAACATATAGTACTTTGCTTGATGTTCCTGGCAATTACTATGAATATAAATTATTACAAATTGCTATAATATGAGACGGATACTCTCAGGATATTTGGACTTTTTGTCTACATTTGCTTGATTTTTCTTTTGGATTTCTTTTCCCCCTGTGTATGTGTATCACTGGTATCTTTTTCTTTCCAAATTTCCTCTTCTAATATAAGGACACCAATTAGATTGGATTAGGGCCCGCCTGAAGGGCCTCATTTTAACTTAGTTACTTCTTCAAAGGTCCTATCTCTAAATAGTAGTCATATTCTTAGGTACTGGGGCTTAGGATTTCAACATACGAATTTGGGGGGCACACATGAGCCCATCATTGCCCACAAGGCCCTTGGCACGGTGCATGAGCTCCATAAAAGGTGGCCTGGTGGTTGCAGCACTCTGCTTCTACCCGTCTGATTTGCCTTCTCAGTTGTGTTTGAGCCTGGAAACCAGGTAACCAGACCGAGTTAGCATTTCTTGCAGAAGTACAAGCTAATAGTTATGTTCATATGGAGAGGGCCCTGGGCATTAAGGTTTGGTAAGTCTGTAGTCTCGGTTTTGCTGCTCTGAAGATGTTGCTTAATTGCTAGCCTGGTATTGTCCCAGATCAGTAAGATTGTCAGTCATCTAAGTTCCAGATAAATTATATGACACTTCATGGGGTGTTGAGATTACTGAAAGAATACTTAGCATTTTCAAAATGGTCTTAAAAGCTGTAGCTAACTTTATATAACATAAAAATTGTTATTTTGGCTATTTTTAAGTATACGGTTCAGTGACATTAAGTACATTCAGTGTTGTGCATCCATGGCTACTAACCACCTGCAGAACTTTCCCATCAGCCCAAACAGCAGCTCTGTACCCATTAAACCATACTCCTCCTTTTCTCCTCCCCCACCCGTCTGCCTCTCTTCTGCTTTGTCTCTCCTGTCACTTTTTTTTTTTTTAAGTCAGTGTCTAACTCTTTCACCCAGGCTGGAGTACCAGTGGCGCGATCGTAGCTTGCTGTAGCCTGGAACTCCTGGGCTCACATGGTCCTCATGCCTCGGCCTCCAGAGTGGCTGGGACTACAGGTGCACTACCGTGCCTGGCTAATTTTCTCTCTCTCTCTCTTTTTTTAAAAATTTTTTTGGCAGAGATTGGCTCTGGCTATGTTGCCCAGGCTGGTCTTGAACGCCTGGCCTCGAGCGATCCTCCCACCCCAGCTTCCTGAAGTGCTGGGATTACGGGAGTGTGCCACCGTGCCCGCCCTACTGTCACTTTTTTAACCCTACTGTTTCATCATAGCCACTTGCTGAGGAAGGAGATTGAACTGCACAGTCCTTCCTCCTAGAGAAGGGATTAGGATTAGGGAGGTCAGTGGGGAGCAGGAATTTCGGCCCGGGGCTGCCTCGCCATCTTCCTTCTTGTACCCCTTTCACCAAGAGCCCTTTTTGAAATGGCTTCATTAGTTTTTACGGAATGTCAAAGAGTTTGTACCCAAGAGGTGCAGGGACAGTGTGTACAGGGAAAGGACTCCTCTTTCCGGTCAGCGCACACTCAGGTGGGTTTTGGTGAAGCGAGGCCCCTGCCTGGAGTGCACGTGTCACAGCCCCGTGTCTCCCCGCCCCTGTGCTTGCAGACCTACATCGGCTCCATCATCGCCTCGGTGAACCCCTACCGGCCGATCGCGGGGCTGTACGAGCGCGCCACCATGGAGCGGTACAGCCGGCGCCGCCTGGGCGAGCTGCCCCCGCACATCTTCGCCGTCGCCAACGAGTGCTACCGCTGCCTGTGGAAGCGCCACGACAACCAGTGCGTCCTCATCAGGTAACGGGCCACCGCCGGGCTGGCGCAGAGCTGCGGGGGACGCTGTGGGACACTGAAACGCGGCGGGTGGGGGCTGGGCAGAACCAGTGGGCTCGTCTACAGACCAGGGGTCCCCCAGGCCTTCGCCACTCCCAGCCCCAAACCTGCTTAGAGCATGGGCGACAAAAAGCCTTTATACCTGCCTGAATTTCTTGGAGGGCGCTGTCCGTCTGAATAGCTTGGCAGCCACAGCTTTCGGAAGATACCAGGAGCGCCCTTAGCAAAGCAGGCGGACCACACTGCTGGGCTCCTGTCTTCGGAGTAATTACTCCATGCTGTTCCTTTTTAAACAACTTTTTCATTTGCCTTAGTTATTCTCTGGTTTATTCAATTATGAAGCAGGGTCCTTCACTCTACCTAAGGAAAGCTTGCATAGTCGTTCTTTCAAATGTAAATGTTTTGTGTATTCTAGAACGAAGGCTAGTCAAAATCCTTATATATTTGAACAAGGTTTCTTTTTTCACTAGTATCAAATATAATAAAATTACTCTAGATGGAATCTCTCAGATTTAAGAATTTTTAATAATTGGGTGCTCCAAAAGTTTTCCTTCGAATTAGCTACAGAAAAGGAGCTTACTCTGTGTATAGTAAGGGGAATATACATGGGCATGTTTATTGCAGTTAATCCTTTTGGTGGGGGAGAAGGTACTTGGCATGTCTATTTTAGCTGAGTCGTCCTCAGTTTTTAAAATAAATTACTAGAAACCCTACTGTCAAAACCTATATTACTAGGAACTATCTAAAAAAGTAGTAGAATATATTTTTTAAAAATATTTCTTCATTTTTATTATTCAAATTGACCTCGTCACATACATTCCAGTGACATCCTATTGGATCTTCTTCTTAATTATTTATGCTGGAATCATGTTCTAGCGATGATTATTATCACACCCCTGGATGATATTTAAAACAGGTGTGAAAGATTTTGACATCTGTTCTAGATGGCTTTCTACTCCAACTTCTGGCAAAATAATTATTGTATTACTTCAAGAGGAAAAGGTTATTTGGATTTGAGGGAAGGACAATAAAAAGACCCCTCCTATTCCCCCTCCAGATTTCTGGTTCAATGGAAGGAAGGCACAGAAGACATATGGAGAGCCATATGTCAGCTTTAGACTTCCAGCCAATTGGGCTGACAACCATTGCAGCCCCAGATTAGACGGACACACAGACCCACCTAGTCGTGGGTACAGCCAGGTAACCTGTAGCTACGATCACTGTGGGAAACCAATTCCCAGATGGCGAACAGCAAGCCGGAAGCGCCCAAGTGAGCCTGCTTAGCCTTTCTTCCCAGCACTCCCTAGAGAAGCCACCCCTGCTCCTGTGGTGGTGCAGGAGACCTGCCCGAGTAGGCCCCTCGCTGAAACCCAGGGAGGAGAAGTGGAGAGTGTTGCCACTGTCCCATGTGGTGTCAGAATGAAGATGGGTAAGAAATAATGGCTGGCGCTTGCTGAAGGGTTATGGTGTGGTGGACGCTGTGCCAAGAACTCGTCAGGCATGAACGTATTGAAACCTTCTGACAGCCCTTTGATGGCGTGCTCTATTACAGTATCTACAGGTGCCACACACAGAAAACAATTTTCAGGGAGTGTGTTCTTCTTACTGGCAGTTTATCTTTTTGGTGATTCCTTGCTTTTTGAACAAATGTCAATTACATGTATGTGGATAGCTGAACTCGCTCGCGCTCTCTCTCTCTCTCTCTCTCTCTCTCAAGAGGAGGGAAACATGGGCAGTGCGCTCACTACTCTTTATCACTGTAACGGTGCTAATGTGTTGGGATTTGGAAACAACTTGGTTGGAGGGATTGTCAGTGTATTCAGTTAGGCAAATAGGCGTCATTAAAACCTGCAGTTAATCAAAATGAAGCTACTTGCTTAATATGGAAACAGAGCTTTTAAGACTCACATGCCCAATAAAATAACTTGATTTATGACCAGAAGCAGCATTTGTGGGCTCTTTTAGACTTCATAAAAGTTCAAGCGTTAGAATTTAAGATCATTATTTCAACATACAGAACATGATTTAACGAGATTAACAGGAGAGAGAACTTGATCTATTTTAAGAAGATCAAATTGGTGTCCACACTTAGGTACTTTATATTTGCCATTGATAATTGCTTGTGTTTATTACATCAGTGGAAAAAATGTGAGCATGATTAATATATCACTTTGCTAGATAGAGCAGCTTAAGAGGAAAGCGAAAAATCAAATGAGATCATTGTGCGTGTGTGTATATATATATATATGCGTGTGTAATAAAACGGAAGGGGGTTGGCATTTTCATGGTATTTAAAAGGGGGGGGGGTGAATCCCAAACAGAAAGTTCCCATTATATATAATGCTGATGTGAAGAGTAGCTGTATTTATCTAATTTAACTCAGGAAACAGAATTTAAGAATAGATTTCTCATTAAAATGTGTTTTGGTTTTAAAAGATCTCTCCAGAGGTTTAGTTTTAATGGGGGCTGTGAGAAGTAAGAGAAAAATGGGGTATAAAAGTAAGAATTGCTGGGAACAGGGACCCAGTTTAGATTTCCTTGGGAATGATCTGCCCCCTGGTGGATACAATGTGTGTCACTACTTTTAAAATATTCTTATGCCATCGCCTTTAAAATCAGAAAATAAGCCTACTTGGAACTAGGCAGGACTTCATGGGTTAATTTTTCTCTCAGTTTATGAGCAAACATCACTTAGCTAAGGTCTCCATCTGCTTGGTGGCAGTGCCACGTCTCTAGGCTTCTAGTCTAAGCTTCTGTCTTTGATCTCATTTTCAAGGTTGTAGCCTCTTTAGGTCTAATTTTATTTCACCACTTTGTGCTCACTTAAATGCATGCTTATGCTATTATAGTTTTGAATATAAATATATAAAATATATAAGTACATATAAAGCTAAAACTCATCTGAGAATTTTTTCTTTCCGTCTAATGAGGTCAGTATTTCGTTGATCTAACATATCTGACATTGACTTTAGTTTTTCATACCTTGTCTACAGTACACAGGGTTTAGTTTATTATGGTCTTTTCAGTATATACGACCTTCTAAGGTACACGGTGTAGGGAAGGCTCGTGGCTAATTCGTCTTTGCAGCCCTTACCCAGGACAGTGTTGGGTAAAGGACCAGCATTCAGCAGCTACCAATCAAAGGGTGAATATACAGAGTGACTGTTGGTTCAGAATCTCTGCTTGCTGTGTGTGTTTTGGTTCTTCAAAGCTGGAGCAATTTCTTCTTTTATACCCTGGAATGATAATTGAGTGTTTGGTCTTTTTCTATTTCTAGAAATATATTGAGAAGTGATGGCATTGGAATACTGAACAAAACTTGGGTCCTGGGTTAAAAAGACACCAAGCACAACAAGGCCGGGACAGGCTCAGGCTGTCCTGAAAAACAGCAGATGAAGGAGACTGTGTGGGAAAGGCAAAGAAGGGGCACTGAAGTTCATTGAGCGACTCCTCGTGTCTAATCCTCAGGGAGGCCCAAGAGGCATTTTCTTTGGGGAAACTGAGGCACAACTGTTGAGTGACTTGCTAAAGGGACGTTAGCTGTTAGTAATAAACACAGGATTTGAACTTCAATCTCTCTGACAGGGAAGTCTTTATTTTCAGAACAGATTCCTACTTCCTGGTACAGCTTTATACCATAAGAGCTTTGTTTGGCTTGCCGAGACCTTTGGACTTAATCCTTTAGGCAGTAGAGAAGTTTCCTAGGTCTTCTAGCAAGTGAGGGAGTGATCCGATTTATACTGATATTTTGAGAAAATCATGTGAACCAGGGGAATTTGATTCACAGGAAGAGGAATATTTGATTGTTGGGTGCCAGCAAAAAGTATTGTGTAAAGGCCCGGAGAATATATATATTTTAGACTTTGCGGGCGAGACCACCTCCGTCACAACTACTCAGTTTTGTCCTGGCAGTGCGAAAGCACCATGGACAGTATGCAAACGGTGGGCCGGACTGGGTTCCAATAAAACTTTATTCATAGAAACAGGCACCAGGTCAGAGTTGAGGGTTATAGTTTGCTGACACCTGCACTGGATCTAGAAAACAGCTAAGAGACAGCCTGTCCAGTGCAGAAAGGGCCCCGTTCACGTCAGATTCCCTTTCCTTCCAGTGTGTTCTGGACCCTTCCTCTCTGCTTTCCAGGAATGTTACTCTTTGAGCTTTGCTGCCTTACCTCTCCTGGATCATTAGTGTTATCATTCAAAAATTTCTAGTTCATTTGGTTCCAAATCCTCCTTAAACACCCTTTGTCTCAGCAAGCTGCCCCCACCTCCTCCACCCCACCTCCTCCACCCCAAGCTCCTCTCTCCACTCGCTCTGCTTCCAGATTTCTTCAGAGTTCTCTGGCCACTTCTTGGCTCCTTGGTTATTTTTCACCTCTTCCTTTTCTAAACAACCTGTCCTTTCTTCTCTGAGTCTGCATGACTCCCCAAATTTATATGTCTCCCCCAATATACAAACTTCTTTGAGTCCCAGACTCATGTCCACATGCCCCTGAGGTATCCCCACAGAGATGTGTCACGGGCACCTCAAGGGTGGCATGTCCTAAACTCAGCAGAATTTTCTCCCAAAAATGTGTTCCTCCCCTTGTGCTTCCCGTGCTCAGCCAGTGGGCCCTGCACCCTGCCCTGTCCCAAGCCTGAAGTCTGGAAGTCACTCTCTGATCTGGAAGAGAAGTCATTCTGGTTTTTTCTTCAAATTAAGGTAAACTTAGATATAATGAAGTGTGCCGATCTTACGTGTCTAGTTCCGTGAGTTTTGACAAATGTGCAAACCTGTGCTACCGACACCGGATCATCATGCCGGCAGGCTCTCTGGGGGCCCGGGAGTCATCCCGGACCCCTCCTCATCACTTCCTGACCACCCTCCTGCCCATCCTCCCTTGGTCTTCCTGGGCCTGTCCCTGCTCTCTGCTGCCTCACACCCCATCCTGAATCACCCTTCTGCGCTCCCTGGCTCCTCCCTCGTCCCCTTCTGTTCCTTCTCCATACAAGTTTAAAACCTTGAACCTGATCGTGACACTCTCCTGCTTAAACACTGTGCTGTGACTTTCCCTTGTACCTACGAAAAATTCTCAAAAATTTCAATATGGCCTATGAGGCCCCACATCAGTGCTTTGGGTTATTTTTCTTTCTCTTTTCCATTTTCATTATTATAGTTACAAAGATTTTTTTTTAACTGTATAAGCTAATTTTGGTTTTTGTCCATTGGTGCCCTGAGGTGTAAGGCTATAATTGCCTTGGGCTGATGAGAAGTAGAGTGCAGGCAGGGGAGGAAGATAAGGAGGAAGGTTAGACGAAAGTGTTCTACCTGCAGAGAGTCCTGCTACCTTGACCTTAATGTCTGGGACATCTGGCATATTTCTAGGTTTTGGCAGTTTGTGAGTTATTTAATTATTTTAATTCTTTGCGTTGTTGATGTGACATTTCCATGGCCCAGTATATGAGTAGTCACCACTCATCTCCTGGTGCTGTTTTATCTGGATTATGTGAAACTGCCTTCCAGAGCAGCAGTTCCAATGAGCACTTCCTTTGAGCATCATGTTGGCACCCAAAATGTTTCGGATTTTGGATCATTTCAGATTTCAGCTTTTCAGATTGGAGGTGCTCAATTTGTATGTGGCAAATATTCAAAATCCGAAATTCAAAACACTCCTGGTCCTAAGCATTTTGGATAAGGGCTACTCTCTGTCCATCCCCAGCGATACTTTTTCTCATTGTATCATACGTCTTCAAGCATCTGCTTTAGGGACATCTTTGTGACAGTGAGAATCTTGGGTTTTCTTTCCCTTGATCAAGTCTTTGTTGTAGAGTTTGAATGATATGTTCTCCAAGATTGTATTTTATCCGCGTTATGTCAGTCAAGGTAGGCTAAGTGCCGTAACAAACAGCTCCCAAAACTCAGGGGCCCAACGCAGGAATGGCTGTTTCTTGATCCTGTAGCAGCCCCTGGTGGGGAGCTGAGGAACTTGACTCTGCCCTGCAGGCTTCTGTTTGGGAGATGTGCCGTCCCTGGGGGCACCCAGATGTCAAGTGGAAGGGGAAGAGCCCAGAGGACCATGAAGGGGTTTGGGCCACCAGGCATAGAAGTGGTCTATATCCTTGCACAGCTGTCCAGTTGGCCACATCCAGTCCCCTGTTCCTCACTGACTCTGTCCTTCCTGCGAGGGAGGTTGAAACGTGGTCGACCTCCGTGTGCCAGAGGGTACAGAGTTGGGTTGTTTCTGCCTCATCCATCTTAACCAGAGAACTTACCCCTTTCATTTTTGTTTATGTTTTGAACAATTCGGTCACCAACAACTGCTAGGTAGATATATATTTTTTGAAATAGGGAGAATTATTTAAATTTGTCCTTGAAACTCTCCTTCTTAGTTTTGATGTTACTCAGAGTGCCTCGTTGTTGAGTCCCTCTGTGAACCAGGTGCTGGGCTGTGTAGGTACCAGTTATTCGAAGATGAGAGCTAAGCCCTGTGCTAGGAAGATTCTGGTTGCTAATAAGAGAAACCTCAAACCAAAGCTGGCCTAACTTACCCAGGCCTTTCATTATGTCATCTCAGACAGCACCGGGCAGGGCAGTTGTAGGGTTGCGGATTCAGCCCCTCCCCTTGGGCTTGTCTCTGATTTTCTTGGCTTTTGCTTTAGGATCTCAAGATAGGTGTGTGGATTCTCCAGTGTTGGTTGTCTGCAGCAAGGGGGACATTTTTGCCTGGTCTCCGTGGGTGCTTGTGCGTGAGTGTGTCTGTGCACAAACCTCCCCGGGAGCCCACAGCACCCTTGGAATTATGGCTCTTTGACTGGAATCATGACACTGGCCTGTGGCCACACCTGTCACTTGCAGAAGAGAGGGAATGACTGTGGTTGGCCTAGACCAGCGGAGATCCCCGTGTGTCCCCGGCACCCAGCCTGGCATGTTCGGTGTCATCTCTGAGTCATTTTCTCTTTTGTTACATGGGATTAATCATTCACCACATTTTCAGTAAAATTCCTCTTTACTGATAACATCTTAGGGCTTGGAGCTCCACGGGCCTTCTCTTTAGGACTCAAAGGGGGCTTGTCTGCTTCTCCCACCACTTGGCAATTATTACCATGCTACCTGGTGGTGGTGTTTGTGTGCTGTGCTGTTACTCATCCCTTCCCTTCACTTTTCTCGTAAGTTCCCGGTGTTTTTGCTGCTTCTTTCTCCCCACAGTACTGAGCATGGCACTGTGAAACTGATTGGGTTTCTCTTGCCAACTCTCTCACATGCCCACACCTCCCTCCCCAGCTGGGCTAGACATGCCCAGGACCCGGCCGCCATAGGCCTCGATGATAAGCAACTGCCGGAGACCCCTTGAGTCCTGCTAGAGTGCTACCCCCAGAGCTGCGTTCTCTACAGCTGACCTGGGTGGGATCAGTCCTAGCCTTCGGCCTCCTGCACTTGCCCCTGAACCGTCCAGCCCAATCTGAGCCCGTCTCTCTCTGCCGCCTCTGAGCCCAGCCCACCCGACCTAACCAGCCCCAGATCTCATTCTCCAGTGAGATCTTTCCAGGCTTATCTGGCTTCTTGCTTTAACGCACATTATCACCTTACCTAGAACCCCTCGCCCTCCCCCTCTGCCAGATGTTTGCCAGCTCGTAAGGTGTAACTCATCCCTTATGTCTCTCCTCGGACTCCCTTCCCTCTGAATTGCTTTGTTTACTTTTCCTTAACTATCACTAATGCTCAACTTCAGCAGGACTTCAGAGTCAGACAGACCTGGTGTTAGGGTCTGACTTGTACACTCAGCCACTGCCTCCCTCGTGGGGTTATTGTGGGAATGAAATAATGTAGTGTGGTCGTGCACTGCAGGTTCATCGCCTTGTCCCCTCAATCGTGTTTGAATGATCACATGTTTACAGGCATTTACCTGCTTTAAGTCTCCCAGAAAGATACTGTTAATGTGCTTGTTCATGTAACAAACGTTTACCGAGTGTCTGCCAGCAGCCAGGCACCGCTGGGGTGTTTGGACGCACAAAGACCCCGACTCTTGCCGGGCTGACCTTCCCTTAGTTCTGTTACCTCCTTTGCCAGAAGAGCTATGTGTGAGGCTGGAAACGGGGTGGCCCGCAGGAAAAAAGACTTACTTGACTTCTAACTCTGCTCTTTTAAAACAGGCATTTTTGTCTCCCCTTTCCAACTTTTCAACAGTTGTTCTATTGAGGAATTATAGTGCCATTGACCAAAGCTGTTTTTGTGTTTTGTTTTTTTAATTATACTTAGAAGCACAAACTTCTGTGTTTTGTCTTTCAGTGGTGAAAGTGGGGCAGGCAAGACTGAAAGCACTAAATTGATCCTCAAGTTTCTCTCAGTCATCAGTCAACAGTCTTTGGAATTGTCCCTAAAGGAGAAGACGTCCTGTGTTGAACAAGCTATTCTTGAGAGCAGGTATTTCTTTATCCATTTTCTTGTTTCCACCCGATAGCATTCACCCTCCGCACGGCATGGCTTGCTTAAGGAACAGTTAAAATTAGTCGGTCCAGTTTCTCTTTTTCTGGACTGCTCTTTTACAGTTGTTAAAGGAGAGGTTTTAACATGCACAAAGCACTTTCTAATAACCTCAGCAGCAGCCCTTTGCGGTAGGAAGTGCCCTGACTCCTCCTCATTGGGCCTGGTTTGAGGTGGGGACTGAGTGGTGCCAGGAGTGGCTGCAGCCTCCTCCCACCTGAGAGCCCTTGACTGCAGCTTCTCGTGCATTTGCAGGACCAGTGTCAGAGAGTGCTCGTATCGGAGGGAGTGGGAAAGGGTAAAGCTGACCAGAGGCCTGGCAGCAGCAGGAATGCTGACCCCGGCCACTATGCAAAAGGCTTAGCTGGAGACAGCAGGGCCCAGTTCCCCGACCAGCCACTTGAAGGCTTAATATGAGCAGGGTGGGCTCATGGCAGAAGGTCAATGATCTACTAGGGAGCCCCAGCGCTTTTCAAAGACGACTCGGTATTGTCTGAGTTGTTATTTAAAATGTATACTTGCCCGATACATGGTTTGTGCCTTACAACACTTTAGAACCGGTAGGGACTTCACAGATTCTGTTATTTAGAGTTTCGTTTGGAGGTCAGCAAACTACAGCCTGGTGCCTATATCCTGTTATTTGTTTGTTTTTAACATTCAAACACTTCATTTTTTTTTTTTAATTGTGATAAAATATACCTAACATATAGTTTACAGTTTTAACCGTTCTTCCGTGCACAGCTCAGTGGCATTAAGCACATTTGCACTCTTGTGCAGCCATCACTACATCCGTCCATGGAACTTCATCTCCCTCCTGTTGTAAGTTTTTGTAAATTAAGCTTCGCAGGAGCCCAGCCACACTCACGTGTACCATTCACAGCTCTGCTAAGCTATGGCGGCAGAGCTGAGTAGTTACGACAGAGACGTGGCCTGCAAAGCCTAAGATGATTCCTATCTGGTCCTTTACAGAAAGCGTTTGCCGACCCTGATCTAGTCTGACCCCATTTTACAGTTGGAAAAGACACAGAGAAGTTAAATAAGTTGTCCCCAGGACCTAGAACAAATGGTGAAATTTCCAGGACTGGGACTTTGTCAGGTTCTAGAATTTGAGTAGAGGCTGTCTCTGTGCAATCCTGGGATTGCTCATGTGCAGGGACGAGCCGCTGCGGCTCCTTAACTGACAGCATCCTTAGCCTGTACAACCTCACTCTCACTCCACATGGGTACCTGGGGTAAACCTGTTTCACAAGGATTTTAAAAACCCATCTTCCGAAAACACACATAGTCACCTTCGGTCGTTTTGGATTTGTATTTTTCTTGCAACTGTATATTTTGACCTTGGTGAGAAATGCGCTTGCTGCCTTCTGCTTTGCCCTGATTAATGCTGTCTTCTGTCCTCACTTTCTCCGCAGCCCCATCATGGAAGCGTTTGGCAACGCGAAGACAGTGTACAACAACAACTCCAGTCGATTTGGGAAGTTTGTTCTGCTGAACATCTGTCAGAAGGGAAATATTCAGGGCGGGAAAATTGTAGATTGTATCCTGTTTCATTTAGTTCTTACTTATAGCATGTGATTCTCTAAGTGGAAACTGTTCTTGCTTATCGTAAGGACCGAAAAAGAACGTGAAACATTTCTTTCTGCCTAATTCTTCCCAGTTAGTGCTCTAATCTTAGTGTACTTGACCTGTTAGTTATTCTATGAGCCAGGCTTAGGGGCGCCGGCCTGTAGGCCCAGCTACTCAGGAGGCTGAGATAGGAGTATGGCTTGAGCCCAGGAGTTGGAGGCCTGCTTGGACAACATAACAACACCCCCATCTCCTAAAAATAAAATAAAAAATTTTGAAAATTATTCTGTGAGACAAAGAACAGTATTTCTTTTGGCTATCTCTGATATGTCCATCATTTGAAAAATTGAATTCCTCGTTTAACATCAGATATTTGTTTGAAATCAGTTCTGTCAAATAGTTTGGCAGCTGATAGGGTACCACGTGTCACATTTGGGATTGGGTTTAGATGAAATAGTCTATGCTTTGTTTGTCTTCTGGCTCTGGAAGTTTCACTGCCAAAGGAACAGGAGCTATAATTATTTGGGTAACAAAGAATAGAAAATTAAAGACTAATTGAGCATGTCACATCCTCGTTTTGTTCCTTGACTTACCATTCCTTTTCACATGAAGATTTATTAGAAAAAGTAAGTATATGTGATTAATTTACAGTTTCTTTCTTCCACAATAACAATTTTCAGAAATTACTGGTTTGTGTGAATTAAGCAGAGAAGATGGTACTGACGAGAAATCTGATTTATCTCCACAGAACCGAGTAGTAAGGCAAAATCCCGGGGAAAGGAATTATCACATATTTTATGCGCTGCTGGCAGGGCTGAAACATGAAGAGAAAGGTGAGTGAGGGGGACAACAGCAGAGAAATATGAAGTGGCAACTCATTTTCCATTTAAAAACCATCAATAAATGAGCAGACATCTGTTTCGATGTTGTTGACATTCCACCAATTGCTGTGAAATGTATATGAGAATACCAAAAGATGCTGAATTCATTTTTGAGCCAAATAATAGAGGGGGAAAATTACCAATAGAAAAATCTTGAAATTTTTGGAGTCTCGGTACATTTTTAATTTAAAAGATATTTATGAAAAATACCTTGTAGCTGATTTTACTTTTAAACCACACCCAAATGAAGCTAATTTCTAAAAGTTTGATCTTTAAAGAAAAAATGGTAAAAATTGGATACTCATCGATTTTTTTTCCCTAGTAAACATTTTCTACCATCCTGTTGAGTCTAACTTAATTTTTTCTATTTTACCTAAATGATAATTAAGAGAGACCTTTACTATCTCAATAGTGGGCTCTTAGGGGTATAGAATTATGTATATACTTTGTTTTTTTATATGATAGAGTGAAAACTCTTTTGTATTTTGTCTTATCTTTGCCAACTGTGATGTTACATTTTTCTTTCCTTCTGTAGAAGAATTTTATTTATCTGTGCCAGAAAACTACCACTACTTGAATCAATCTGGGTGTATAGAAGACAAGACAATCAGTGACCAGGAATCCTTTAGGGATGTTATTGTAAGTTACTTTTTAATTTTTCCCTATTAAGGATGACTGATTTCATTTTCTTTCTGTTTAAAAAAAAAAAAAGAATTAATTACATTTGGACCAATGTGTAAGAATAGGTATCTCCTTCTTGTTCCAAGTCATGATAAAGAATTTCTTCCAGGCTGGAAGGGAATTTGAGGAATCCTCTTTCTTTAGAAGACGAGTGAATGTCTGTGTCATTCAGGGCAGATGGGTAGTTCACTTGGAACAGTGTGTTCAGAATGCGTACCTGCCACCCCCAAAAACAAAAAATAACACAGGCTTCATACCGGAGCAAGCAGATCTTCCATTTTTGAGCTTACAAGTTAGATTTCTTTTGAAAAATGGATTCCACAGCTAAAAACAAACCTGTTAGCCATTGGGCCAGGTGACGGCTAGGGTTTCATCCAGTTCTCGTGGCCTCGTTGTGACAGCCATTTCTGACCACGTGAGCAGTGGTCATCTTAAGACTCTGAATCACGGCATGCCGTGGTCTCTTGCAGTTCTGGAATATGTCACAAGGGCTTTGTTATAAGGTGTCCGGCTTTAAGAAACCTGATCTTGAACATTAACAGCCCCGCCTGATTGAGTGTAGCCAGGAGATCTCATCCTTGTGGTGTTAATTGGTGTTAATTGGTGTTAATTGCTTTGCCAGAGTCCTTACTAGAACAGCGGGACACAGTGCAGCCAGGGCTGATTCATCCTCGTTATAATCATAATCATCATAAATACGGCTAACATTTATCGAGTACTTACTATTCTGAACTTTACGGGGACTTTTCTCTCTGATCGCTCTTGCCAGCCCTGTGAGGGTAGGAAGCGTGGTTGTCTTCATTCTAAGACTCAGAGAAGTTGGTGAGCAGCCTCCCCTCACCCAGTGCCAGTTACACACAGTCTAACGCCAGATCCCACCGTCTCTCCTCTCTTGAACCTCTTAACAAAAAGCCTCTTACAGACAGCGCCTTTTGGTATACACCTGAAGAGGCATGGAATTTGGCTCTGTTAATTGGATTTTTTATGAAGTGCTCTTCCAAGTATTTTGAATTATATGCCCCCAGACTCTCTCACTGCTCAAATTTCTACCTTCACAGTTCATTTATTACTGTCTCTACTGAAAAGAATCATGTGTTAGAATAAGTACTCATTCTTATCTTTGATGATCAGGGCAAAACAAGACTTGTCTCAGGGTCTTTTCCCTGATTTCATTTTTCTTGTTTCTTTCTTGAAGCTGAACAACAATGATTTGTGTTCAAAGGATTCAGACAAGACTAACTATCCAAGTCATCATCTCACTGCAGGTCCCATAGCCGTGAGCTCGCTCTCTGGCCACTAGGGTGCATTTGGCAGTGAGGGATGCCTGTCCCGGGAGGGCCTTGAGGAACCACACACTGGATGGTGTTACTCTCTTTTCCTCTTGGGGCACCATTTGCCAATTCAGAACTGCCTTTTTTGTTAGCTACAAGCAAACTTTTGGAGTTTGGCTTAGTTTGAGTGATTGCTAGCTTTTATTGTTAAATTGAAATAATAGGTTTTGGCACTTCAAATTTGATCTTATGACAAAAGGATATGTCAATTATATAGAAAAGAAGAGAGATTTATACATGAAACTGACATAATGAATGTACCTAATAAACTTACTCTAGTTAGTGTATTCTATTTATAGAATGTATTTATAGATCCTTAAACATTTAATTTGCAATTGCTTTTTAGTGTTGGCTCCCCAGAAGTATCAGTGAAAACTTAGCTGATATTTATTAGGATCATGAGTATGACATTTTTGCTATTATTATTTAACCTTGTATTGGAAGTTCTGAGCAATGCAGCAAAAAAAAGAAAGAAAGAAAGAAAGAAAGAAAGAAAAGAAAAGAAAAGAAAAGAAAAGAAAAGAAACCAAAATAACTATGCAACTTTTGGTAAATAAGGAGGAAAAAATACTCCTTTCTATATACAGTATGATTCTCTCCCCCAAACCTAGGAGAATCAAGAAGTGAGTAATAGTTGAAATAATTTGTTATCCTCATAAAATGAAATCCATTACAGCAAGTACAACACATATTATTAAAACATATTTAATAATACAGAATCCTTTGCTTATCATGTAAGAAGTGAGAAGGGCAGAAGACAGCACTATATAAACCTTTAATTTAAAAAAATAAGCTTTTTATATCATGTCTATATTGCAATTATATGTACAGAAGAAAAGACTGGAACAAAAATATAGCAAACATGTTATCTCATGTGGCAGAATTCTGAGATTTTATTTTATTCCTTATCATCCTCTCCATGTTACAATATTTTTACAATGACATGTCAACTTCAATGGTTATGTGATTACTATATGATTACATTACTTACATCATAATTTATATAATACAGGAATATAATCACAAGTGTCATTATCAATACCAGCTGGTCCATCTTATGTAGCATTGTGCAGCCAAGAGTGACACAGATATGGCTCACAAACAACACTAACCTCTTTTGGCTGAGGCTGATTTTAATACACTCACCACGTTTGAACACTTGCTGTGTGCCAGGCACTGTGTTAGGCACCAGGGAGACCACATGAACAAATCAGATACAATCCCCACATTCTGCTGGAGAAATGGAAAGGATTAGACCACATTACACTGTTGTGTTTTATGCAGCTTGTCTCAATATTTCCTTTTAATATTAAATACCATTTAAATTTATGTCTTCATACTTTAATTTCATAAAGCTCCTTTTCCCAGATGTGGCAGAATCAAAGGAAAGAGACCACATTCTACTGGGGCTCAAAGATAGTTTGTTTGGAGAATATGTTAAAACTTTAGTGGAGATAAATTATTTGTGTGAATTGTATATGAAAATGTCACTTTTGGTGTTCATTTTTAGCTACTAAAAAAATCATTATTTTTTTAATCAGTTTTAATGTCAACAAACTCTGGCAATGGACCTTTTAAGAATTTTGATTATTTCATTGAGAATTTGCTTTATGTGTAATATTTTTAAAATTCATCATTGGCAACTATTAACATTGATATAAAGAAGTAAAGACTATACTTTCAGGGATCATTTCTATAGTTCATTAATATATAGAAGTACCTGGGAAATATTCTGAGCAGTTTTGGGAGAGAGGTGGTTTGTCCTGGGGCAGAGGCAGTGAACCTACGCTAAATTTTATAGTCATTTTTAATACAGCCTTCCAAATTGCACCATAAGTTATTTGGTGAGGATGACAACTAATTTGTTTTATTGCCTGCGTTTGACCTACCAGAATGCTGGCTGATGAAATGTATGAGGTAACAGGAGTCTATGCTGAGCGATCGTCTGTTCATTCTCTTCACAAATATTGAATTTTTACAACATGCTTGGTGTGGACCAGGGCTGGGATTGTCTGACTCCGTAGACCTTACTGAGTGTATCTATGGGTTTTGAATGGTGCATGGCCATGTGTGTGTATGTGTAAATTTATTCATCATGAGTTAGATTTTATTAAAATTTAAAAGACTGACTTTATACTTCAATTTTGCCAAACTTGGAAACATCGGTCTCTTTTAGTCTTGTAAAACTTGGGAGCACAAGCAAATTTTATGTTATAAAAACTTACGTTATTTTTAAAATAACATAATATTACATAATAAAACATAACATGACATAATAAATTATTATAAAATTGCTTATTTGTAATTCACTGTGCCCAAAACAGCCTCCCCTTCCACCCTTTCTTTCAGTCATACCATTTGTTCAAGATCCATCTGAGGTCGCTTTGCCTTTGTGGGTGTGACTCTTCCCTCTATTTCTGGTGTGACCAGCCAAGCTCCTTTGATGCATGATGGTTGGGATTATATCACATATTTATCACCCCCCCCACACACACATACACACACATATTCACAAGCATCTATTTTTTTATGTGCTTAATAAAGACGTTTATTGCAAATATTTTTTATGACTTTGTGCCAGTTTTATAACTAAATTGCTGCTTAGCGCTTCTGAACCATACTGAGAATTATTTCCCAGGGTTTTTTCAGCCTTGAGCCATATTGTTCAGATGATAAAATAATTATAGTAAGCCTTAAAGTGGCTACTCTTGCCAAAGGGGTGGAGATTGCTTACTAAAAAGATTGTAAATAGGACAGTAAGAAACAATAAATGGAGGCTCTCGCTGACGGTTTTAGCTCACACGCCTGGGCTGGTGATAATTGGTTGCAGACATTAAATTACCCCCTGGGACGATTAATGCAATCACCACTTATCACCACACTCCTAACTAATTAACCAATCACTTAGCGTTAGACTTGAAAGCAAAGCAGTCACAAATATATTAATATAGTAATCACATGGATTCTGTTCATTTGCTTTCACATCTCCCTACACAAGCTTTGTATGTATTTTAAGAACTTAACCAAGAATTTTTTTTTATGGAGTATGTGTCAATGCTTTTTATTGGAGTTAGAAATTTTCCACTCCTGTAAACTTACTTTTTAAAATCTATTTCCTTTTAGTATTAAATGAAGTCCAGGTCAGTCACTTAGTCAAGATTTTCATTTCTGTGATCACTATAAGACTGGCTAAGAAAATTTTTATAAACTATCTTTGAATGTGTCTTATCATATAGAAGGAAAACTTTAATCATAGGTAGAGAAAATACTATTTTGACAAATAGTTCTTATTCTTTGCATCCATTTCTGTTTGTACCCATGAAAAGATAGTATTCCCACCTTTAATTATGTAATTCATGGTCTTTTAATTTTTTATAATTGACTTTGTTGAGATATAAAGCACATGTAATAAAATGTTCCCATTTAAAGTACACATTTCGATGAATTTTGAATTTACACACCCACATACCCCCAGCTATGCTCAAGATAAAGGACAATTCTGTACCCCAAAAGTTCTTCTGTGCCTCTTCTTAGGCAATCCCAGCCACCCAAGAAAACTACTGACCTAAGTCCCTCTAGTATAGATTTGTCTTCTCTAGAGTTTCATGTAAGTGAAATAATACAGTATGTATTCTCTTGTGTCTAACTTCCTCCAGTAATCCACGTTGCAGATACCACTATTGTTTCCTTTTTTTGATATTCCATTGAATAGACAGCCATTTATTTATCCATTCACCCATTAATCGTCTCACTTTTTGTTGTAAAATTATTGACAGCAACATTAAAAGATGTGATAGAACATAGTGTTCATTGAAATTATTGGGGATTATATAGATTTATCTTTTATGTCCTTAGAAAGTTATAGATTTAGGTGGATAATAACTTCCTAGACCTTGAATCAGTTGGGCAACCCTTAGGAAAATTATTCAATCTCTCTGAACCTTGGTTGTTTTGTTTTTTCAGATATTAAAATTATAACTTGTACAAACATGACCTAGCACAATACTGTCACATAATTACATTGTTTTCCAAAAAGATTATACTTACTTATAGTACTGACCAGTGTATAAATGTCCCTTTCCCACCCATCTTTAAGGTTATCATTCAGAAGTTCTTTGCTAATTTAACAGAAGTGATCTCAGATTGACTTTAATTTGCAAATGTTTGATTTCTAGGAAGGAAATGCATTTACTGTGGATTTGCATTTCTGCCTATGAGAAGGGCCTGTTTTGTTTTCGGTGCTCATGCATCTTCTCGTGGAGCTTTTACTTGTTTCTCTCTCCACTGTTTGCCTTTTTTTTTTTTTTTTTTGGCAATATTGCTTTTTCCTTGTAAAGAAATGAAACTTTTTACATTTTAAAATCTGCAGTTGTTTCCTTTTGCAGTTTCTATTGCTTCAAGGTGGGGCATGGTTTCCTTCTTCCCGGCTTCCTGTGGTCATTGTATGGGTGCAAGTGCTCTTTGTGGGTCATTTTCATCAGCGTGGCCAACAATTCTGCCCTCTGTTGTGTGTGGGTGGTTTTCTTTTTCTTTTTAATAGCTCTTTCCTCACAAGAACGTGTCCTCCATCACAATAGAAAATGAGCAAATGTGAGATATGGTTCAGAACACACCTGGCTGAAGTTGTTTCCATACTTCTTGTTGGTAACAAAGTCCCCTAAGTGTCTGTTTTTATTTTTCCCCAAACAGCATTATGTTAACTTCCACTCAGTATCCTGAGGCCAAGATAAGACCTTAAAAAGCCTTTGGAGAAATTTAAAAGAGACCTGTGATGAATGTCTAGGGAAGACAGAGCCAGATCTATTCAGATTTTCCATCAGTGCCTGTGATAGGAGCAGAAGGCTCTCCTTTCCCTGGAGTTCCTGACAGAATTCTGTTCCCCCTGTTAGGGTCCCTGTTTCATTTAACCACTAAGACAAGACCCCAAAGTTTATACTGGAGGAGTCTCACGAAGTGCTACCCCTCGCCCCTTCTCAAATCCCTGCCTCCAAATTTTTATGTGTAAAGAAAATGATAAATGTTCCATATGCTTTGATAGCTATAGAAAAAATATTTCTTTGTCATTGTCATTACTGTGACTCCCTGAAGTATTTCTTTTACAGCATAAATAGGCTTGTGCATAGGGCAGATATACAGATATGAATATTTATTTCATTGATTGGGTTGTCTCTGAGCACGCTACAGCTCCTTATCTCTGTTTTCTTATGTGTCCCTGTGTAAAGTCTTTATCATTTTAAAAGTGAGTGGTTATGCCTCTATTTCTTGTTTCCTTGCCTTTAGAACAACACCCAATAATTTTATGGTCATGAGCATTTTTATTTTCTTCATTGTGAAAAAAACAGCATACAGTTTAATATATTTATCCTCTAGACGGCAATGGAAGTAATGCAGTTCAGCAAGGAGGAAGTTCGGGAAGTTCTGAGGCTGCTTGCTGGTATACTGCATCTCGGGAACATAGAGTTCATCACTGCTGGAGGGGCGCAGGTTTCCTTCAAAACAGGTAAGATGCCGCCTGCCTGCCTCCCTCCCTTCCTTGGCTTTTTTCTCCTAGGAAATTTAAACCTCAGTGATTGGCCTTCTACAGAAGTTTTTGGACCCCTGGAACAGAGATCTATAGAACTTTAACTGTATCTGATGTACAGTGTCAGTTAATAAAGGGTCAAAGCATGTGAAAAATTGCTACTGAATTGGGATAGTGGCGATGTTCTCGTTTTTCCTAAGAAAAGAAGGAAAATTTGCCAAATAAGTAGAAATATGAGCAATGAGGATTTAATGTCGGAAAAAATGTACATCAGGCGGCATAGTGCTTTGCCATAGTTTTTCGTGGTTATCGAGTGCTGGCGCATAGTATAATGGTTAAGACCGTCAGCTTTGCAAGCCAGAATGCTGGGTTCATAGCCCAGCCCGGCCACAGCCTGTTTCCTGTGTTACTTACCCCTGGACACTAGTGACTTCTCACCTGTACCGTGCCTCCGAGATTTGTTGTCAAGATAAAATGTGTTAATACACATCCAGCCATGTCAGTTGTCATTTTCCAGTTGTGATTTATGTATTTATTTTTAAAACTTTTTTGATGGAAGCAATAGATGAGGTCATGGCAGCTGGGAATTAGAATAGTTCAAGTTCAAAATGGTTCTACAGGAACCCAGTACTGTAGGTCAGTAGTTCTCAAACATTTGGTCCCACTGAGTACCTCTTAATCTTCTCAAAAGTCATAGGGTCCCCAAAGAACTTTTGTTTATGTGGACCGTATCTGTTGATATTTACTGCATTGGAAGTTAAAACTGAGATATTTAAAAACCATTCATTAATCATTTAAAAATAATAATAAACCCATTGCATATTAAAATAAATATTATTTTTCATTTAAAAGATTATTTTCCAAAACAGAAAAAGTCTGAGAATAGCTACATTGTCTTATCTTTTTGCAAATTTCTTTAATGTCTGACCTTGTCAAAGACAGCTGGGTTCTCATATCTGCTTCTGTATTTAATCTGTTGAGATACCTCAAGTTGTGTAGCCTTTGAAAAACTCTGCCGTATGCTGGTGAGAAAATGAGAGTGAAAAAGCAAATAACATCTTATTGTTATTAATGAAAATAGTTGCAAACCTCTGACAGGGTCTTGGAGACCCCACGGGGTTTCCAGATCACACTTTGTCCAAGCACCAGGTTCCATGCTACTAACTAGAATTCACAGCAGGAGTGAATAACTTAGCAATACAATGTGGGTCCTGTGAATTCTGCCTGAGGGATTCAGGAATGTTCTCTGCTTGCAGGAGTTGCTGTGTGTGGTTAGCTTCCTGGGGGCTGTGGGTTCACCTTTGGTTATTCTTCACTTTCAGCTTTGGGCAGGTCTGCAGAGTTACTTGGGCTGGACCCAGCGCAGCTCACAGATGCTCTGACCCAGAGATCCATGTTCCTCAGGGGAGAAGAGATCCTCACGCCCCTCAACGTTCAACAGGTGCACACCCTTTGCCATCACAGCTTGTCTTAAAAGATACCCCTGGGGTTTCAGATCCATGGCTTGGATCTGAAAAAGTAACTACAGTGAATTGTTGGAATGACTTTGGTTCATGATCAAAATATAGAAGTATTGGGAACAGACAACACTATTGAATTACCGTCTGAGAGACGGTGTAGCCTGGTGTGTAAGAGGGTGGGTCTAACGCAGATTGCCTGAGTTTGACTCTTGATCCTTACACTTACTGTCTATTTATTCATTGTGCCTCAGTTTCTTTCTCTGTAAAACTAGGAAAATTATCATACCTAATTCATAGGATTCTTGTAAGGATAAAAGTAAATATATGCTAGGTATTTAATGCCTGATATGGAATAAACACTAAATAAACAGTAGCTACAATAATTGTCATTATTATAATGAATGGAAACAATGCAACAGTATGTTGTATTTATTTTTGCCTCTGCTACTGCCTTGAGCCAATTTATGTGTGTGAGCCCTCCTATGTGTTTCTTAATTGGATAAGTAAAAATGCTAACCTTCTCATGAGGAAAACCATTACGTGTACAAAATAGAACTGAGAAGATAACAATAAAAAAAACTCAGTTCTTAATTATTGTTTTAAACCTGATGACATTTATACCTGTATATATAGAGTCAGATTCTTTCCTATAACTCAATGTCGAAAGTTGAATTTGGAAGCTCAGTATTTAAAGGAATTCGTGGTGACTCTTAGCATAAGTAAGTGAGCTCCAGTTTGTCCTTTCTTTATATATCTATATTGATTTACTTCACATCGGGGGCCCAGTTTTGTGTGTGTCTCCCAAGTAGGGCAGGGATAGACCCGCCTGCCTGGGGTGCCTGTGGTCACCTGGGCCTGCACGTTCCTGTCCCACAGGCAGTAGATAGCAGAGACTCCCTGGCCATGGCACTGTACGCACGCTGCTTCGAGTGGGTGATCAAGAAGATCAACAGCCGGATCAAAGGCAAAGATGATTTCAAGTCTATCGGCATCCTCGACATCTTTGGATTCGAGAACTTTGAGGTAGACTTCCGAGAGTGGGACACGTGAATTCTGTCGATTTATGAGTTGCTGTTAAACAAATCTCTTTCAAACATTGATATTTTTCTCTGCAGAATATTTTTTTTTTTGTCTTTTCTCCACTTTTATATGTAATTGTGAAGACACTAAAGATTCCTGTTGACTGTTTTCCCCCTTTAGGTTAATCACTTTGAACAGTTCAATATAAACTATGCAAATGAAAAACTTCAGGAATACTTCAATAAGCATATTTTTTCTTTAGAACAACTAGAGTACAGCCGGTAAGCACTCAGGATTCCGTTTCAAATTTTTAAAAAAATCAGCAACTAAGTCTCATAATTTTTAAGTGCTATTTTAACTTAACTCAGCCCTTTTAAATCTTTCTACAGGGAAGGATTAGTGTGGGAAGATATTGACTGGATAGACAATGGAGAATGCCTAGACTTGATTGAGAAGGTAATGTATTTTTAAAGAATGGGTACAGTCCCAAGGGTGTCCAGCTGGACTGATTCGTATTTATGGGAACAAAATGACTTGTGTGAACACGTACATCAAAGATGTGAATGTTTAGAACACAATGGGCCATTTGGAAACATAAATGTAAATGTGCAAGGTTGAATTTAAATACTTGGCTGCTTCAAGCCTATTGTCTCATTGAACTCAGTATTTTAAACTCACCAGTGTGTGAATTGGCTTCCCTTAGATTTTAAGTCAGCAGCAAAACCATGCCAGGACCAATAGTAGATTTGCCAGTTGTAAAAGTCTTATCCACAAAATTGCAATGGGTTCAGTTTTTAAAACCGATTTATATAGCATTTAAATGAATTGGATTTCTTTATAGTGTATCATTTTGAATTTTTTATTCCAAGAAATTACTATTCTTTTTCTTTTAACTACTCATTTGATAGAGAGTGAAGAAGGAGCTCTAAAATAGTTTGAGAGGCATACATTCACCTTTTAATTTACTCAGTCTTTTCTTCCCTCTTCTAGAAACTTGGCCTCCTGGCCCTTATCAATGAAGAAAGCCACTTTCCTCAAGCCACAGACAGTACCTTATTGGAGAAGCTACACAGTCAACATGCTGTATGTCAAAACCTGCCAGTTCTTACCCCTGTCTGAATAGCAAATCTGTGGGTTGAGATTACATATAAGATATGTCAGTGCTGTTGCCCAAACTGTGCCTCCCACATTTAGTTTTTTTCTCAAACCAAAGCTGTTCTCCTGTTACTAGAGCTAAATTGAAATAAAGGGTTAGATTTGGGGCTGCTTGTTGGAATATGCCCAAGTTTATTATATAAGCAGAGAGCTTAAATTTTTAATGTATTGTAATGACACAGTCAAGAGTTCCGTGGTTTTGATAAAGTGTACCATATGCTATATCCTAAAATTCTGACACATGGCAAGTTTTGAAATTGTTTTCACTGTCCGTTGTATTTAGTTTTCTTTGGAAGTCAAAGGAAATCAGTGAATGAAATAAGGCTTTTTTTCTCTTTAACTAGAATAACCACTTTTATGTGAAACCCAGAGTTGCAATCAACAATTTTGGAGTGAAACACTATGCTGGAGAGGTAACTTCTTGTTACGATGCTTATTCATATTTGCCTGTTCTATATTCGGAGAAAATAGTAGTTTCAAAAGCCAATCATAAATTCATTCGCATGCCTAGCTTCTCAGGAGGCTGAGGTGAGAAAACCCCTGAGCCTTAGAGACTAATCTCTTAAAAAATTACGAAAATGATTTATTTTCATGGGTCTAGCTCTGAAAGGAGTTGCTTATGACCTGAAACTACTCTTTCGATCGATTCTCATCTCTCTCTTATTTTTTAAAACTAGGTGCAGTATGATGTCCGAGGCATCTTGGAAAAGAACAGGGATACATTTCGAGATGACCTGCTCAACTTGCTAAGAGAAAGCCGGTACGTCAGCCCCCTCGCCAAGAAGTCATTAGCAAACAAATCAATGTTTGTGCAAGTGCTTTTAATTCAGAAATATAGAGCATATTACTATTATGTGAGAAACTTGATGTCATCTTCTGCAAGTAGTATTTCATCAATAAAATCACTCAAAAGATATAAAATAATAATAGTAGCAGTGACTGCCATCTAATGAAGAACTGAAATAAATAGCAAACCCATGAGGAAGGTGCTGTTATTAATCTTATTACTCAGGTGAAGAAACTGAGGCTTAGAGCAGTTTTGTGACTTGCCCAAAACCCCTCACCTGGTGACCAGAGAGCTATGGAGCCTAGTTTTGATCTGATCTGCTTGGCTCAAGACCCCAAGATCTTAACCAGTATAACCTGCTTTCTTTATAAAAAGCTTAGAGCTCTATGTTAAATTGATTTTAGCCTTGGTGTTATAGGACCCATGTGTCTCTAGTTAGTATAAGAGATGTCAAGGAAAATAAATAAGTCTTAATTCAGCTAAAATTATAGATTTATTACACATTCATTTATTCATTCATGAATTGTAAAATCACACCATTAAATCAATAGTTAAAGAAAACATTCAGAAACATTTAATGATTGGTTTAGCTATTTGTATGTATTAAACCAGGAAGTGCCCTATTTTTAGGAGGCTTTGGAGAAAGGATTTGGAAAAAACCCTTCCCTTGAAACTTTCAGTATCTGCATCAGATTCAATGGGAATCTATGACAGAAACAAATTTTTAATATCCAGGGAGGGAAAGTAGAAGACTGTTAAAAAGCTGTAATTATTTTTTTGTTTGTTTTGGGGAGCTTTTTGGATTTTTGTGTGTGTGGTTTTTTGTTTGTTTGATTGTTTTTTGTGTTTTTTGGGGGGGAGACAGGATCTCCCTCTGTCACCCGGGGCCACAGTGCAGTGGTGTCATCATAGCTCACTGCAACTTCAAACTCCTGGGCTCAATCCTCCTGCCTCATCCTCTAGAGTAGCTCCAACTACTGGCACTCACCATCATGTCTGGCTAATTTCTTCTATTTTTTGTAGAAACAGGGTCTCACTCTTGCTGGTCTAGCACTCCTGGCCTCAAGTAATCCTCCAGCCTCAGCCTCCCAGAGTGCTAGGATTATAGGTGTGAGCTACAGGCCCAGCTGAAAGCTGTAATTCTTTCAGAATTATAAATACCAGATGGCCACCCTGTTACTTAGCTAGCTGTGAACTGGGGCAAAGGGAGCCTGTCTAAAATATTAGCTTAGAAACTCAGAATTTGAAGCATTTGATCTTTAAATTTATTTTAACTCTTCTGTATGTAGACTCAGTATTTACAACATTATCAGCTATTCTATTTTTAGGTGAGTTTTCAGGCCTGTAAAAATGGTGGACGTCCACAGCCTGCCATCTGTCAAAGCAGTTTCGTAGTTATTAGACTTCAAGTGATACATTTTGAATAAAAGCCCCGTATTGATTTTCAACAGAAGCAGTCTGTCGTAGTGAAAAGATCTCGGGCCTGGAGACCAGCAAGAGGGAGTCTCGCCAGTTGCCTCTGTCCCGGTGATAAACGGTTTTACGATTGGAGTATAGAACTTTCTGTTCCAGCCCAGGTTTCCCTCTGCAAACCCTGGCTCTTGGGCTGTTTGTGGATGCCCGCAAGTCCTCCCTGCTTTTCCTGGTGATAGCATTATAGCCCATAATGTCTTCCAGGCAAGGAAGAGAAAAAGTTGTTGGGAAGCTTTTTACTTTTTTTATTCACTTGCTATGTATCAGGCACCATGCTCTCAGCCTTTTGTATGCATTTTCTCATTTCATTCTCACCCTAGCATTGAGGGATAAATTCGAAAATTATCCCTATTTTCCTGATGAAAAAACTGAGGCCTGCAGAGGGATGAAATGCCTTGCCCCAGCAACACAGCTAGGAAGTAGTCAAGGCAGGATTTGAACCCTCGTCTTCCCTACCCCAGAGTTAAAGTATTCCTCGGAAACACCTTTCTGTTAGTTAACTGCTTGGATCTTCGCAACGCTGTGAGATGAACAAAACAGATATCTGATTTCTGCAGGTGAGGAGACTGAGGCTACAGAGGCTTAGGTGGCATTCTAGGAGGCACAGCACTCCTAGGTGGGATGCCACCCTGGGTCACTGTCATGCCAGTCTCCGTCTCTGCAAGACTCTGGTCTCTGACACAGGCACATGTTTTCGGTGCCTGAAGCTCTTTGGCAATGGTTGGTTTGAAATCTTTGGAAGCTATCTAAGTTCTTCCAGGCCTTAGTGTGTTACTTTCAATTATCAGTGGGAAAGTGCACCCTAATTACAGTAACCTGGCACCTAATTATGGGTGTGTGCACCTCATTATCCTCCTGCCTTGGCCTCACACAGATTCGACTTCATCTATGACCTTTTTGAACACGTTTCAAGCCGCAACAACCAGGACACCTTGAAATGTGGAAGCAAACATCGGCGGCCCACGGTCAGCTCCCAGTTCAAGGTTAGTCTCCGCTGCTGGCTTTGAGGAGTCCATTGTTACTGTGAAGTTACAAATTGAAAAGAGGAGATGGGTATATGTGAGGTCTATGGGAATATTTATTTAATTTTGTTTTATATCATGCTTTTCAACCAGACAGTGGTTTAGATATAAAATACACTTTTTCTGCTGAGTCAGAGGGAAACATGTAGACCCTTTTTTAAAAAATAAGAAATAGTTATTTACTCTAAGCTTTTAAAATAACAGTCTTCTTAAGGCCATTTGAGAGCACTCTGACTTGTATTTAGAAGCTCAGAGGGTGTATTTCTAACCGTGTGTGGATGGTTGCATTTTTCCCAGGTGTATTTACAGTGTCATACCTGGGAATATTGACCAAACGTGTAATTAAATAGATTAATGACAGTTATCTTTTCCAGATGTTCAGAATTGAGAAAAAATAAGCAACATTCTTATTTGCATTTTAAATACGTAAACGTTTTATGTGGTTTAGAGGTAAAGCATATGAAGTCCATTTCCCTAATTTGTCTGTTTTATCCTCAAGTGAAAAATCCCAGTAGGAAGGAGAAATGGAGGCACGTCCGTCTGCAGACACTTATTAAATCTGCCCTCTGCGAGGCCGTCTTTCACTGGTTATTCCCGGGTGGTGCACGGGGCCTACCTTACGGTGTGGGGGGATGAGCCAGGTGTCACCACCGTGGCTGGCAGTGCTGGGTGAGGCAGTCTGAAGGACGACTTGACCCAGCTAGGATATCCTGCTGATGGCGCCATTTATTAGTACTTCTTGTGTGCCAGTCACTGGGCCGATCACTTGGTAGACATTGTGTTGTACACTCCCCACATAACTCTATGAGGAAACTGAGATTTAGAGACAGGCCCCACAGAGGACTGAAGCTAGGGTTTGAAATGAACTTAGGCGTGTCAAATTCTGAAATCTAGGCTCTTAATCTTACTGTGGAGGTGTTCAGTTTTTTTTTTTTCTAGAAGGTCAGTTTTACCTGGAGTTGTCCTGAAGGGTTTTGTGAATGTTTGAGATTTAAACTGGACTGAGGGTGAGGGAAATGCCAAAGGGTGGACAGGCCTTCCAGGCAGAGACAAGGACAGGAAAGAGTTCAGAGACACAGATGCGAGTCCTCTAAGGGCTGTTAGGAGACAACAACACCAGCAAGACAGGTCACCGTGTGCGAATTTAAGTTGGTACCAGAACAGGAAGGGCTGTAATGCCAGGACGTTGTGTCCTTTGAGAAATCCGAAAGTTTTCTGAGCCGGAGAAGTGACTAATCAATGTAGTGTTGTAGACAATCCAGTTTTCTTCAGTGACAAAATTGTAAGAAATAAAAAGAGACAGAGATGAAGGGAAAACCAATCAATGGGTTAAACAAGACTTTAAAGATATATCAACCAACTCCAATTCAGGAACTGTATTTACATTCTGATGCAAAAGAACAAACCATTTAAAAATTAGGAAATTTGAAACAGATGAGCACTTTAATATGAAATGTGAGACCATTGTACATTTTAATATTAGTTTGAGGAATTAATGTTAAATCTTTGCAGGTGTGATGATATTGTGGTTACAAGTATTAAAGTGTTGTCTTTAATGATACATACTGAAATATTGATGGGTGAAATAATACGATATCTGGGATTTGCTTTTCCACAAGAGGTGGGTGTAGTGTACATGGGGACAGGGATCAGATGAAATGAGATTAGCCATGAGCCGCAGCTGGTGACGAGGACTCGTACACCTCTGTTTGCTTTGGTAAATGTTGAAAATTCTCCATAATAAAAAAAAAAAAATACTTGAAAAGGAAAAAAAAGTAGTATTATAGATTGATCTGGAATCTGTGGGCCTGGTGATTTGAAGGTAAAAGTGAGAGACTGCAGCTCAGAAACCAATGAAGTGCTGCCACAGGCTGCCATTTTGATGGAAATAATGAATTAGGAGGAATAATTGCAGTGAAAGAGTGGATACTTCTCAGCTTTTCTGTACTAAACATTGAAATATCTTAGGGTTGTTTTTGTTTGTTAACAGAATGTTTTTTTTAAATGGTACTATTTCAAAGGAAGTGATAAATGAGTTTTGTATATTGTGGAATAATTTCAGTTATAAGGAATTATAATATCTTTTGCTTTGTTTTATGTTAGAATGATAATTTAAAATGAAAAACTCTAAGTTATTATTCCTATGATTTATATTGTTTTGTTTTTTATTCTTGTTTCTGATAAGTGCCAAGGGTGCTAAGAAATTTAAAGAATGACATAGTAAGAGACTAAATCAACATATACTTTTTCCTTTCTAATAGGACTCGCTGCATTCCTTAATGGCAACACTAAGCTCCTCTAATCCTTTCTTTGTTCGCTGTATCAAGCCAAACATGCAGAAGGTAAGATTTATGACAGTCCTTGGCTGAGAACTGCTCTTTAAGGACACAGCCTCCTGGGGGGTGATTACTCGCAGATTTGGTTTCTCCAAAGTCCTTTCATTGTAGATGGCTAGAAATGGATATGACATTATTATAACCTGACATTAAATGAAAAAATGAAAAAATTCCCTTTGTCCCTTTAGACTTTTAGTCTGCTTTTGAATGATGTCATTAATCCATAGGGAAATCTACTTTAAAAGGAAACATTGTGATGCCTTCACTTTATTTTTTTTTTTTAAGCATGTGTTTTAAAATTCTTGGAACAAGTTTCAGAGTGTAATATACCTTTTTAGAAGAAATATTTGGTGTGTTTTGTGGGTTTTTTTAAGTTTTCTTTTTTAGATTTATTGTTAAACATGATGAAAAGGCTTTAATCTAAGTAGTAATGCTGAATTGTAAGTACTTGATAGTTCATTGTAACTAATTAGAAGACGGTTGTCGTAGTTTTAATGTCTAGGCTCTTTGATTTTAGCTTTTTAATGTCATAACCTGATTAGAAACAGTGTGAGTTTAAAAAAGAGAAGCTACTTAAACGAAATATAAATATTTTGTTAGACACACGCAGTTGCTGAAGCGATGGCTAAATGGGTAACTTGCCTTAAAGTGTTAACAAATTTAAATTATTTTGATTTGGCAAACATTAGACTCTTGGGAACCCTTCCTATGAGAAAAAACCCCCACAAAATAGTGATTTCAAGAACTCCCTCATGTCAAAGAGCTAGATGCTATCCGCATGAGGATTAAGATGGGAAATCTGATCTCAGTTGTTCCCATGAGACTTGGGTTATATCCTGGCAACTTCTCTGATGCTAGATCTTATTTTTTATATTGTTTACTAATTGCCTTTGACTTAGTAGTATATGAATTCCTCATTTATAGTTTAAAGATGTGTACTTACAAGAACCACAACAATGAATTCTCTGTCTTGCAGAGAGGCACAACTGGGGATCTCTTTAAGAAAGAGTGACCTGTTCAGTTTGTTACTTACTGTGAGGTGTGATGGGGAGAATTTGGCATTTGTATGACATAAAGTGGACAAGACTGGTCTTCTGTAGAATATCTGTGCTGACTTGACTTAATATATACACCATTCTGGTATTTTTAAAAGTACCTCCTCATTCCATTTTTCAAATTTCTGTTAAAATGTTTAAGGTTATCACAAAAAATGGCAACATAAACAATACATAGCTTTTTTTTTTTTGACACAATGTAGGAAACTAATAATTAGAAGATCTCTTTCTGTACATAGCAATATGTCACATAAACCGGTTTATATTCCATTTGCTGTGCTTTAGAAATCCCAGCAGGCAGCATTTACCAGGCAATATAAATGGGCTTTTGGCGTGGACTCCCGGGAGCTGTGCCTCTCTGGCCATGTTACCATTTTTACAATAGGGGTAATAATGCCACGTTTCATCCTTCAAATCCTTCAAATGCACAGTTATTTTTTTCAATTTAAAGTCTCGGGTACTGGGAGGCACCTTATAGTTTCTGGTAAGCCATAGTTCAATTGGAAGCTTTTTTCCCCTTTCCTCGTGGTATGAGATGTCATTGTGCAGTTTTACAATCATGGGCATCTTAGATTCCCACCCTGGGAGGGCTATGAGAAGGATAGAAATTTCAGTGTGAAAAACTCAGTCCCCTCCGCCCAGTGTTTTTGTTTTCTTTCCTGGACGACAGAGAGGTAGTTCTTCCTTCATAGTGTAATAGCTTTTGAAGTGAAGCCTGCTTGAAAACACTTCAGCAGCCAGAATATTGAAGAAATTACCTCTTTTTGATGTTTGTTTGCCCTGCTGAGATCTGATTGTATCTAATTGCTTTGGTTTTTGCATTTTAAAAATGATCCAGTTCAGCCTCATGCTTCCATTTGTGCCGGCCCCTCTACATCCCCTGATTATTGTAGGCGCTAATTAATGACACACCAAGATATGGGCAGTTGAAGACTTGGAAAAAATGTCTTGGTGCCGTTTTAAAGGCTCTCAGAAAGTAAAGGCACTGGCACAAGAGCAGACTTGTCTGGGGCCTGCAATGTAGGTGTGATTTTAAGTGTCAAGATGCTAATGAGAGTATGGAAATACTGTTCTGAATCAATTAGCATTCATTTGGTTCCATTGAAAATATCGGATTACTGATGATGTGCTGTGAATTGTAGATAAACAACCCTCATTTAGAGTTTGTTATAATTTTCTTCAGTCCAAGGATAGATTCTTCTAGAAATTCCATAGGGAAAATCTTGCCTTCTTTCTCCCCAGAGAGGGGGAATGTGTATTCCGGCATGGAGGAATGAGACAGTCTCTCTTCACCTCATTTTCCTTTCCAGACAGTTCATTGGGAGGGCTTGGGAGGTCGTATTGAAATCTGTGTGTAAGTAGGTATTTTGTGCATTATTCAGGATAAGGATCATGGGTTTTGGAAAATTCTAGAGGTTTTTCGTTTTTTGTTTTTTTCAGATACAGTGACCAAAAAGATAAGAACAGTAGCTGTAAAATCCGTTGACCTAGGTAACTCTGGCATGAGAAAAACTGAAGTACCTGTAGATGCTTTTGTGCTTTTTGGAGCATGTCTGAGACCCCCACGCTAGCCCAGTGAGCGGGAGCACAGCCCCCCCGACCCAAGGCTCGTAGGACAGGCTGCCACCCTCCTCGGCAATTGTTTTAACCCCAGAATGGGCATCTGGGCCCGGGCCTAAAGAATTTAGAAATCCTATGTTGGTTTTTTGGGGGGAGGTTGTTAATTTTTTTTTTTTTTTTGGTTTTTATTTGGGTTGTCTGTTTTGTTTTGAAAAGCAGGTCGGAAGAGTCTATACCTGGAATACAGGAACACATACCGAGTCAGCCATCATCACATGTGGGCTTTTTTCTTTTTTTATAAACAGCCTTTTACTAATCTTGTGTGTTGATAAAAGGCACATCACTAGCCTCAGTGGCGAGTGCCCCGGGCGCCAGTTATGAAGCAGATAGAAAAGCACGCCGCGGGAGAGGCGTTCATCTGCAGCCAGGCCTTGGCCTTGGATGGAATCCTCCACTGAGCTCGGGATTCTCAGAGTTCACAAGGGGCAGACTTCTCCATTAGGTGATTTTTAGTTGGTTTGGAGGCCTTTTAGCTTTTTTCCGTGGTGATTTGCTTAGGCAGTAGCAGTAGCTGGACAGAAGTGCCCCAAACAACCGCAGATTTCTGTAAGATAGACAGACTGCCTCGGAATCTCCCCATCCCCAAGGGCGACCCTGCCTGGTATTTTAGCAAATAAGTTCTAGTTAGAAAAGTCTCTCATTAACATTCCTCAGAAAAGCCCTGAGGAGGCTCAGGACAGAATTAAAGAAGGGAACTGACTGATAAATATCAGGGAGGCTTCCTGGGTCTGAGAACGGTTGTGAGCCCAGGGCCTGCTTCCCGCAGGGCCAGCCAGGGCTGTCTCTTCACTTGCCTCCCTGTTCTATCTTTGGCTTTGCTGTGACAAGGACTTGGGTTCTAGGAGGGAAACATCCTGGGTTCCAGCAGCAGCATCTTTAAATTTTCGAGGGCTAGGTGCGGTGGCTCACACCTGTATCCCAGCCCTTTGGGAGGTCGAAGCAGGAGGATTGCTTGAGATAAGGAGTTGGAGACCACCCTGGGCAACATAGTGAGACCTTGTCTCTAAAAAAGAATAAATAAATAAATAATTAGCCAGGTGTGGTAGTGTGAGCCTTAGTCCCAGCTATTTGGGAGGCTGAGGAGGGAGGATCACTTGAGCCCGGAGTTTGCGGCTGTAGTGAGCTATGATTGTGCTGTTACACTGTAGCCTGTGCAGCAGAGTGAGACCCTGTCTCAAAATACGTATATGTATTTAACTTGATTTAACAAGACCCTGAAAGATTCAGTCTTCTCTAAAAACTCAAGGGCTTAGGTCACCTAAATATCCCCTCGACTAGGGGCTGATGGAAGAAGGCTTCTAGCACAAGCGGCCTCTTGGAGTAAGGTTTATCTAAGGCTGTGGTCCCCAAACCCTGGGCTGCGGATGTGTATTGGTCTGTGGCCTGTTCGGAACTGGGCCGCATAGCAGGAGGTGAGCAGTGGGCAAGGGAGGGAAGCTTCATCTGTATTTACAGCCAGTCCCCATTGCTCACCGCACCCTCCCCCGCAACAGCCCCGCCCCATCCCGGGAAAAATTGTCTTCCATGAAACCAATGGACCCTGGTGCCAAAAAGGTTGGGGACCACTGATCTAAGGGAAGAGGGCAGGATGTCTACGCTGAGGAGAGCTGCAAACCGGGCCCCAGAGGAGTGAAACCAGGAGGTCTGCTGTTGCACTTTAGCTGTATTTGCTGGAAAGTGGAATATCAAGTGAGAGGAGGAAGCTGGAGATGTGTAGTTAGCCAGACCGCAGGGGGCTTTGTCGGCTTTGATCTTGAAGCCCCGTCTGTCGCTGTGCTTCAAGACAGGAGGACGGGTAAACTGTCTCACAGAGAGGTCTTCTTTCAAGGACTTCAGAGGATGTCAGCACCTTTCACTTAAACGACACCTGTATCCCTCTCTTTCACGGAGCTGCATTTCACGTGAGGCTCAGTCCCTCATTCAACAACATCCAGACAACTCCTGACCACATGCATCAGTGAGACATTATAATGCAGTGAGACGTTATAGTGTTTCTGTAATGTGACAAGAGCCTTTTGTTTCCACAGGCATAAAAATCTGATGAATGAATTTAACGAATCTAGCACATTTAATCCTAGGGATTTATATTTGTGTAATCCATGTGCTGTTATCTCCTTTTATGCATCTTATTTCTCAGTAGCCTTACTAGGCTTTCTTTTCGACAACCCTTCACATTTCTTATTAGGATTAGGTCTCTCTGCTCTAATCCTATTGGTGAATAAGATATCCCTGAAATACACACAGAAGTCCTGGCCAAGCACAGCTCTGCAGAGCCTGTCTTTTCCTTTGTGCCTGCTGCATAGCTCAGCGGCCAGGCTGCTGTAGTGCTCAGTAGATGTTGAACTGAATTGCTCCTAAAGGTATTAATACATTGCAGAGATGTTCAGGGGACGTGAGTGCTCAGCTTTGCTAAAGATAAGATTTGTGCCCTATCTTTAATTCTTATTGCCACAGGTTCCATTTTAGTTTATTTAATTTATTTGCTTTGGGCATGTTTTTCTCTTTTGATCGTCTTTGATTTGTGTAGTTGGGAGTTACCCTAGGGATATACCAACAGGTTAGTACTGGGGCGATATCCTTAATCTGTACAAACCTTTTTATGCTAACATGTAACTTTGCCCTGTCTACCTCCCTCAGCTGACCTCTTCTCAGACACAGCCCTGCTAGGGGTCAAGGCCCTTGTGGAAAAGCCAAACACAGCACCAGGGGCTCATTCACAAACACCTCTTCATGTGGGGACTGGTGCTTCATACACCAATATACCCGTCTCTAAATGGGGTGCTCCCCTGAAGGCCTTCGCTGTCTGCCATGACTGGGCGAGGAAGTCTGGGTGTGAGCTCTGCCACTTGACAAGGGTTTAGACTGAAACATTAAACATTGGATTTTAACATTTTGCTTGAACTTTCTGGAATTATAGATCATTTACTCAGTGCAAACATTATCTATTGCTGTGTTTCATTGACTTTAAAATTCTCTGCGTATAAGATGCACCATTGTTGACCTGTTGGTGTGGAAGCAGAGGCTTCACATATTAGGCTAGGACACAGTGCTTTCTTATCACCCTTGCCTGTTTCTTTACAAAAAGTGTGAAATGGAGGTCCTTAGTCCACCACAGATATGCACCTTGCCACTCTGTTTCCAGGCCTTTCTGCAGATAAAATAACTTTCTGTTTCACTGATGGATCTGTAGTGTAGTATTTTGGCTACACTTAAAGGACAGCTGGACTTGGTGTGAGTGATTCCAGTAGTGTCCATAATTTGCAAAGATAGTATGAAAAGCTATGATGAAATTCACTCACATCCAGGTTTTGGGTTACAGCGTGGTGGCTGCTTGGACGACAGCGAGTCTGAGATGCATCAGATTTCAGGAATGTCCACATGGGAACATATTTGCATTAACAATTCATGAAATATGGTCTAGTTCTGTCTTTTAAATGTCCTGCAAATGGATTGTCCTCCCTCTTCTTAAATAACCCTTAGAGACAGAGAATTTACTCTTTCCTTTACGCCTACTGGCAGCCTGTTGCTTTCTTTCCTTCTTTTTTAAAGCCCTTACTATTTATGGGAAAGATTTTATTTGCACTCAATGAAATGCGCATTTCTGCATCTTCCATTCACTGGTTTTCACTGGCCATTTGAGATTAAAGTGAAAATGTCAGATATTCATTCACATGAGTGTGTCAAATATTTTAAAGCTCTTAATAAGAATACATTTTCCTGCTCCAATAAACAGTCTCCAGAGCATAATTTCATCTCAGAATTTTCATTCAAACAGCACATTATGCAATGTGTTCTCAAGGCTCTTGTGGGCCATTGGGGTTTGTAGAGCTTTGCTTGCCTTTTTACTGAATGTGTTTGTTTTCATGTTGTTTATTTTTTTGTTTCTTCCTTTGTGACTATTTTCCCACAGCCACATTGACCGCTACCCTACCTGCCCCCAGCCCCAGCTGTTCCCTGCTCTCCCTCCGAGAGCCCCCGCTAGGTTACCTGCAGAGCCTGGGTGACTCAGTCATTCATGTTCTGCACCAGGGGCACAGGAGGCCTCACATGAACCCTGCCAAGGCACAGGGGGTCAGGGGTGCTCTGGGTCCAGCACACTGCGATACACCATAGTCCTGTTGGTGTGGGAAGGGGATTACAAAGCTGCCCAGGTGCAGGAGCCCATAAAGCATGGGATGAAATAGATCAAAGGCGTACAGCCTTGTGTGGCCGGGAGATTATTTCCTTGTCTCTAATGTGCTTGTATTGACAGTGCTGACGTAGGAGGATGGTTATATGTATTAGATGAGATCATGTGGACATGAAACAGCTGTATGTTACTATATGCAATAATGCATACAGACATTGTACATTTAGGGTGGATAACACACTCAACATTTTTACAGCTTACTTCATCTTCGTAAGTTTACCTCAAATTTAAGCTGAATCACAAGAAAATCTAAGACTGTTGTCAATCCCTTTCTCTTTTGAGTTTAGTTTTAAATCATATACCTCTGACAGACTGCCATAAATAGCCTTTTAAATTTTTTTTAATTTCCTTTAGTCTTTGACATCATTATGAGATAAACATTTTTATTTCAATCTTTAAAAATTAAGACTTTAATTTTTAGAACATTAAAAAATGTACAGAAAATTTGAGCATGTGTTAATACAGAGAGTTCCCGCCCCCAAACACAACACACGATTTCCCCTTTTAATAACATCTTGCATCAGTGTGGTACGTTTGTTGCAGCAATGATAAAACAATATTGCTACATCATTTCTAAAGTCCAGAGTTAACATTAGGGGTCCACTGTCTGTGTTACACGGCTCTTTGGGTTTTGACAGAGACATATTGTCATGATGTATCGAAGTGCCAAATGTTCATAATCTGTTCATAATATGAGGAACGTTTATTTGGAGTTGTATTTTGTAAGAACATGGGTAGTTTCTGATTGGCCAAAGGGTGAAGCACTGGGAATGAAGTTTCTGTTGCACGCAATAAAATGTGAAGCTGTAGAAGAGATTAATGGAAGAACAAGGAGGGCAAGAGCATCAACTTGGGAGCTAGGACTTTTTAGAATCATCCAGATTGTCAGCTCCTTTGACGCCTTCCTACATTCAGTGAGTCTTACACTCTTTTGGGATGGTTCCATTTCCTCTGCAAACTTACTGGAACGTGCCCACTTGGCATTCAGGAACCTCAGTCATTCTTCAGGTCCCAGTTGGTTTGACCATCTCCTGCAACTGGAGCACCCATGGCCAGCATCATCTTTGACTTTTGAAAACATCTCCTACAGAAAGTATAAAAAGGCAGCTTTACCTTTGGAGGAAATTTTAGTAAGGGAAGCATTAAAGCAACCATTCTTCTGCCTAAACAAAACAATCCCAGTAAACCCCTCAGTGGTCACTTCCATCCTGTTTACCGAGTTGGCATGGCAACTATTCAGCAGCTCTGTAAAGATCAGGATAAATAGCCATCAATGAAGCTCAGCTCTAGGGCGGAGTGTTGTTCTGGGGGTGTATTTTCCGAGATCACGACTAAACCGCTTGATTTTGTCCTGGAACATTTTCTTTAAAAAAAAATTAGTAGATTATCTTTTAAAATCAAGAATCTTAGGGGCCTCCAATGTATTTACACATTTGTTGGTGTGTGTAAGATGCTTAGTTTGCCTCTACAGTCAAAAATATCTTCAGCAATTACTATCCCGCCAGCCTTGCCAGACTGGACTTCCTTTGAGTAGAATCAGGAATGAATTAAGCAAACACAGCCCAAGACACCACATAAAAGGCTGGGAACACCAGCGAGCTGAAGAAAGCCCGTTTTTGTGTCTGTCAGCTTAGATGCAGCCCGGACTGCCAAAGATGCAGCCGTTTACAGTGGACAAAAACTGAAGGGGGGAGGCGAAACCCAAGGTAGGGGTTTTTATCTTGTTTGTTCTACTTAAAAGTTTCACGTACCTTGCCACGATGGTGATGGAGTAAAATTCTGCAGAGGTCAAACATGAGAGGAAAAGACTTTGCCGTTTTTCTAAGAACCAGAGGTGTTTAGTTTCTAAACAGATGGGTAAGTGCTGATTTTGATTGTATGTACAAATTTGAACTATTAATCCTTTGTAAAAATGAAGAACTTAATCCACTGGTCAGTTAAGGCATTGATAATGCAATGTATTTTTAGGTGGAATTCACTTTGTATAGGAAAAATCATTTTTAATAGTAGGTCGAAAAAGGAAATTAGTGATTTCTTTTGTTTGAACTTGTTATGTCAAGGTATTTTTCTTTAAAAGCTTATACATTTCAATCATAGAGCTTTTCCCTGCCTTGCGCTTTGTAGAAATTTTGAAAGAAATCTGCACAAGAATAATCTGTTTTTAAAGTTACATTGTAAACCGGTTTATATGCAAATATGGAAGTGTGAGACGTTATGGGAGTTGAACGGTCATCTGTTGAATATTATGTGCTTGTTTCACACATGCATACACACGTCAGAATTTTGTAATCACCTGGAAAAACCTGATGAGGCACATTTTGTTGGGATTCTCTTATTCCCCAAAGTAGAGATCCCCCCAAAAAGAACAAAATAGTGACTGAAATGTTAATCTCTGCCTCCAGCCGAACATAAGACTAGTGTTCAGTGGATGTCTATTCAGTTGCTAAACGTGCCCTGGAAGGGAGGAGCTGTTTTCATTGTGAAGGCCGCCTTTCATATTAAATTGAGCTACATTTGAAAGAAATGAATAATCATGTGGCTGGCTGCTATGTGGCTAAATCTGCTTTTATTAAACAGATACAGATTTCTGGTACTAAGTGCAAACCAAGGGCTTGAATGTTTTGTTTTTGCCATCAATTTTTAAAAGTAATTAATCTGACATACACTTACTACCTTCCTAAGAGAAAGGTGAAGTGCAAGTCATTTTATGGTCACCTACCGTGTATTCCTACCTCCTTGACAACGTTAAACTGGGTTTTCTCATTCCTCACTTCTGTTTAGTTTAACTATGTGGATCCCCAGCTCCGGAACCCTGTTGCTATTTGCAAGAGAGCTTGGGTGACAGAGGAATGCCTCAGCATGTTAAAGGACGCGGACGGGAAGATGATGCAATTAGAGAGAGACCCCAGCCCCTCCTTCCTGGGCGGTGCCGACTGCTAAAATGGGTCCCCATCCCTGCAGCCTCTGGCGCTGTGTTTTTTACTGTGGCTCATCGTGATGAACTTCTGGAACAGTGTCCAATCGGAGTGGCAGCCCCACGCCCACGTTTGAGCCAGCCCAGTCCCCGCCGTCCCTCTATCACACGCAGACTGAGAGTTTTTGGCCCCCCAGCATAAGTGGCCCTGCGTTAACATTCTCACGGGCAGCCCCCTCAGTGTGTGACTGCTGGTAGTGACCGTTCTAAAGCTCACACTGCTCACCCAGCAGCTGTGCAAAGGACCAATTCCCAAGTCCCCATCAGCCTCCCAGCTGTTACTCCCCTTGAAGACTTGTCTGGAGTAAAGGGGCCAGGTTTGAGCCTGGAGGCCAGACGTAGGGGCTGGGGGTGGGTGGCCCACTCTTCAGCTCAGGGTCTAAAGCTCCCTCGGGTTTCCTCTCTTCCCTGTCGATGGTCCCCTCTGCCTCTGTCTCTTCACTGTTCTCCTCTAACCTGGGGGGAGTCTTCCTTTCTCAGGCCACTTCTCTCCGTGACACCCAAAAATACACTACAAAGAATAGTAACAACAATAAAAATGACACCACATCTACTGGGTTTTGCCTCCACCCCTCCCTGATATAAAGGCTTATTGATTATAAAATATTTGAAAAATATGTGAAATATTTCAAAATTTATAGTTGCCCATAATTTCACCATCCAGAGACAATCTTGTTTACATTTATTGTATATATACTTTTTTTCTTTAAATTCTGTTTACATTTGTTGTATATGTACTTTTTTCTTTAAATTGGGATCATAGTTACCTTAATTTTGTAATCTATTTTTTTAACTTAATATGTCTTGAAACATTCTTATGCATTTTTTATGGCTATAGGATTCTGTCAATGGCTATACTTTCAAGTAAGATTTCTATTATTGGATTGTTTCTTTATTTGTTGTTGCAAACAATGCTGCTGTATTATTCATGTGCACAAATACTGTTTCCTTGTTTCAAGTAAATTCTTGAAAGTTTACTTTCCAAATCAGGGTATGCACGTTGTTATGACTTTGGATACATATAGCCAAATTGCTCTTGTTAAGGCTAACAACAAACAGAGAACATTTTGTGCAGTGTATATGACAATGGATGTGTGACCTTAATATATAAAGAGCCCTTACAAATCAATAAGAAAATGCCAGATGTTTTAGTAGAAAAGTAAGTAAAACACATAAACAAGAAATTTTCAAAAGATAAAATGCAAGCAGAAAATAACCTGCCATTCTCATTCTCAATAGTATAATCAAAGAAGTGAAACTCAAAATAATGAGGTAATTTTGTCAATGTGAGGATCGAAAGAGATTTTTAGTTTTGTGTTGCCCTTTTTTTTTTTTTTTTTAAAGAGATCTAGTCTCACTGTATTGTCTAGGCTGGAGTGCAATGGCTATTCACAGACACTATCATGGTGCACTACAGCCTCGAACTCTTGGGCTCGATAGATTCACCTGCCTCCGCTCCCAAAGTAGTTGGGACTACAGGCATGCACCACCACTCCTGGCTCTGTGTTGCTTTTTAATAATACTTCTAGGAGCCTGTGACTATTTGAAGGAACTGTCATTAATGTGCTCTGCTGCTAGGAGTTTAAATTGTTGCAGCCTTTTTTGAAGGACAATCTCACTTTTCTTTTTCTTTTTAACTTTTTCTTGCCTCCTCTGGGAAATAATACAGAGATATAGACACACACACACACACACACACACACACACACACACCCCTACTGCAAAGGGAAGGGAAGTCGGGGTGAAAAGGAATGTGACTGGGCTCTCCCCCTCCCCCCAGCAATCTTCTCTTCACTGCTAAGCATTTTTAAAAGGAGTCTGTGACTCTTTTCTTATTTCCATTGCTGTGCAATCCAAACTGCCCTTGCCACCTTTCTGCTGAAAGCTTTCCAGTGTGCTTTTTCTCTGCCCTGCCTTCTTAATCCCCACCCCCTGCCCCCAGGCCTGGGACACTGCAAACCACCCCTCCTTCCTGACACCTCTCTGACCAATCCCCCCACTCCCCTTCCCAGTCTTGACTGGTTCCTCTAGATGTAGGCATGGGCTAGGTTCTGCCCTCACCTCCTCCCTTGCCGGCTCCTAAAGGAATACTCCTCTCCTTCAGCTCTGCGCCAGGTGAGTACCCCTTCACTGTGTATTCCCAGCCCAGAACGCTCCTCTGAGCTTTGCCCTCATAGCCTACTATAATTAGTAACCTACTTTTTTTCCTCTAGATTTGCTGGTTCTGCGCTGGTCTGCTTCACCTGTCTGGCACTTTGACTTGAAATGTGAATAATTAAATTTCACACCCTTTTCCTTCTGACTCAGCCACCTCTCAGATAGATGATTCTTGCTTAACCATTTTCTGATTTATCAGGTTAAGGTAGGAGGTTCTCAGCCTTGATACTACTGACATTTTGGACCAGACAATTAATCCTTTGTTGTCGGGCTTTACCCTGTGCTTGGTAGGATGTTTAGACGCCAGTTAACACCCCCTCTCCCAAATGTCTCCAGACATTTCCAAAGGTCCCCCAGGGAGCAAAACTGCGCCTTCTTCAAAACCACTGGGTTAAGGTGTCAATGCTGATTATTTCATGGTTTTTATTCTTATTTTTCATTTGCTCTCAGTAAAAATAGCATCTACATACAAGTGAACTTTTATTATAGCATTTGTTGCTGCTTTTAACCATGTATTTTACTAATAAACATATGGTGAAAATAGAAAATTGTATACCATTAAACGTTTTCCAGATGTATTTAGTCATTGAGTTAAACATAAATTGTTTCCTTTCCTAGTAAGTAGTGTTAGGAAATGTAACGTGGGGGGGGGGGTGATACAGTCTGCCTTGCACCATTGTGTGATTACTGCGTGCTATCCACTTTCTCAGATGAATGGCTGCCCCAGTTTCAGCTACTCTGAAAGGATAAAACAGCTCATTAAAGTGTGCCAGATGCTTCATTTGTCAGTATTGCACTTAAAAGGGAGTGCTGTTTAGCTTTGGAACTATGCTGGGATATACTCAAAGTTTCCCTCCACAAAATTAAAGAAAAATGTTCCTGTAAAGCTATTGTGGCATCTTTTCCTCTCCACGTTTCTGATGGTGGAAAATTCACTAGCAAATGAATGTTTTAGATCTCTTCAGATAAACATGAACATGAAGTACGAATAGGCATGATAAGTCTGGATAGCTGAGATTTCAGTTTTTGAGCCAGTAGGCAAAGGACCAGGGTTTGAATCTGAAATCATTTAGGCATACTTTGGCATTGTTTTCTTAGGGGACAGCATATTTTAAATGAGGTTATTATAATACTTAAGTAGAGGACTAAGACAAAGTTTGCTGAGCCAAAAAGAAAGAAAGAAATCCCACCGGATTATGAGAGCCAAATGGAAAGCATTGTTACTATGTTAATTGTGGTTTCAGGAATTGCAGAAGGAAAATTAGCCTACCTTCTTTTTTTGTCTCTCTCTCTCTCTTTCTTATTCTTTTCTTTTTTTCTTTTTCTGGTATTAACTCTGAAATGTTGGCCTACGTATTTTATTCATTGACTGCATCATGATTCCAGTGAAGTTTGAGCTGGTCAGTTTACATTGTACCACAAGGACACACAATTGCAGCTCTTAGAGGCTTTTAATCAGAGGTACCTTGCAAATTAGGGCAATGAGGTCCTGTGTGGAGGTGGAAGGGCAGGTTGGACCTGGTTGTGACATCATTTAACTTGGATTTCCAGGGTTCTAACACAGCCTGCAAGCACTCAGGCCAGATATCAAAGGAACAAAGAGGTGCACATGCTGCAAAGCTCTAACTGCCTGTGTCTTAGACCAGCCGCTGTTGCAGCCTCATTGCATCAGCAGATGGGCCACTTCTATTCAGTTGCTCCTGTTATCTGGGGCGTGCTAGAGGTGTTTCCTGGTTTCCACAAACGAGGGGGCTCTGCCAACGTCCCCAGAGTTAAAGCCTTTTCCTTCCCATGCTTAATTTAAAAAATTAACCACAATACAATTGCCACTTGTTCATTACTCACCTTACCTCTTCACAGCTCATCCAGTCTTCTTGTCTCAGCATGTTGCTATAAAGCGTTTATATGATTGAGAAGACGGGTGGGAAATATTCAAAGAGCCTTTAGGGACTAGCCCAGGTGCACAAGCCTTTTTTGTTCTTTGTCAGGTCATTTTGGTAAAGGGGCAGTTTGCATGCCTGAAACACAGATTGTGCTCTATTGGGTGCCATGGGAACTAGAAACGGCCCTAACCTGTGTGCGTAGATCAGTAGAGACATTTAAATTGAGAGTTAATTCTGCTGAGCAGTTGGGTGCAAAAAAATATGGGAAGGAGTGAATTGCTGAGCAGATCATTTCTAAGTTCTGTTTTCATTCATACATCACTGACCGGCCTCAGGTCATGGTTCATGAGGCCAAAACATTGATGGGGGAGATGCACAGGCTGATCCTGAGGATTCACCAGCACATGATGTGTCATAGTAACGTGTCCAAACAGTGTTCACTACTGTGGCTTGTCCCACGATTTTGTCATGTAAATCACAAAATTTAAACTCTACCCTACACATATTCCCACTGGCATGGTGACTCTAGAGCAATTCATTTAGCAGGGCCTGTTTTTTTTGGAGGGTGGTTGGGTTTTTTTTTAGCCTATTCTGGGGCTAATGGTATATTTTCATAATTCTCAAAGAACAAGTTGATTCTGTTTGCCCGGTGAATAAAGCCACCTGTCCTTTGGAGGATGGATACATGGTTAAGATGATACGACAGGTTACCCTTTAAACATTTCTGGAGTAGAGTGATGGATGAAGCTGTATCTGGAAGCCGTGCATCACGACAGACTGAACCAAGTTGTGCAGTGAAAGCTGCCTGACTTTCACCCCGCACGGGTCATTGGTCTGTCACTTAAGTACTCAGTTTTCTCATCAGAGAAGTGAGGACAGGTGTCACCCATTTCGTAGGGTGGGTACAGGGATTAACTGTGAGCTTGTCTGTAAAACTCCTGGCTCAGACTCTGGCAGGTGGTCATCACTGATGGCCATGGTGGCTGGTAAACAATAGTTGTCATATTCATCATATGGCAAGAAGCATGGACTCCCTCATTCTCCTTCTCTTTTTTAAATCTCTCTTATTTTTTAATATCGTGATTCATCTGTGAAATAGTCTTAAACTTAAAACTCTTTCGTACTAATTCTCAGGCTCCAGTATCTTGGAGAAAAGTGCCAGGCTGCAGATGACGCCAGTGTGACACGTCACACATTGGACCCTTTCCTGAAGTGGGGTGCTGGGGGGTGGGAGAGGGGCACCCAGACTTAAGCAGCTGGCGTCACATGGCTTAGAAGCCTGGCCTCACAGTCTGGGTTGGATGCCACAAAGCTGAGCCTTCACCGTCCGGCGCCCACCTCTCCGGGAGTCCGGTGTGAAGAGTCCTGGAGGGGCCCCCAGGATGGGAATAACCTGGCCTTTGAGTGTCGCCTGACCGCCCGTTTCCTAGCAACTCCCAACTGCTCGGTGGAATATTTTGTGGTGTTTCTAATTTTTACTTAACAGATATTGGCTGTGATCTAAGGCTGGCTAATTTCCCATTATGACTTGCAGGCAGCCACTTTACTACATGAATAAGCAAGAGAAAGGACTCCTAGGAAGCTGAGCTCACCAGTAGCCCCGTCCCGCCAGGCCTTCGTGCCTTCTGGAAGGCAGAATTTACCAAGGACTTGCCAATAAATTACCATTTATCCCAGAGCAGACGGCGTTGAGCAGTTTTCAAGGAAAATTCTCCATTTGATTTTTTTCCTCTGGTATCTCGTTATATATTTGTGAATATTTTTAAGTCCACTGTATCTGTGGTCACAGAAGTAACTCTTTTCTTCTCTGTATATTTTTAAGCAAATGGAGAGTGGTCACTTCATCTGCGTTCCTTCCTGTAGACATGGGATGATGGGGTGGGCTGATTTCTCAGGCCCCTTCTAGCACCCCACCAACCAGAACCTGATGACATCGTGCTCTAATATTTGACATGTTTGGTGACTGGGTGTTGGACTCACATCTTTCTGAGTTGCCATTTTCACACTTTTTGTGACAGTTCAGACTCCTCGGTCCTAATTTGGTTCTTTCTTTATCTGTCTTGGAGAGCCATTGCTTTTCTCTATATCGTAACCGAAATTCTCGTGATTATTTAGACACAGACTTTCACGCCCCCGGGGGCATGTCTCACAATGCTGTCAGCGTAGCATTATAGAAATAGTCGCTCTGGCAAAGCATTGCGACTCTGCCAGCTCTGGACCTCGAGGACTCCGGCGGCCGGGTGTGTGCAGCTCTCCTCGCTGTCCTCCTCCTCCTCCTCTCCTGCTCTTTTTCTCGCCCGGCATCCTTACTGTGGTGACACAGCCCTGGCCATTGTAAGTGCCACAGCTATTTTAGCATTTTAATGACAGAGTTGGGCCTCTTTGCCAGTGTCTGCAAAGAGAGACAGCCGCCCTCCTAATTTGTATTTCTCAGCATGATTTTTCGCAGCGAGTGTGAATAAAGGGGGTGGTGACCTGCTCAATATGGTGGACGGAGAATTGGAAATAGAGCAGTGATGAATGGAGCCAAGATTGAGGTTTAGTTCAGCGAGATAGAAAGGTTTCATTGGGTTCATTAGATAAGATGGTGACACATTACACCCAAGAGGGAGGCTGCTCCGTGAGGGTTTCCACATGGGATTGATGCTGAGGCCTGAACCTCCTGCCATCTGGCCAGGGCGTTTGGTCCAATTGGGGACAAATCTTTAGTCCCTCCATACCTTCCTCTTTCTCTGGGTTTTTCTGAAAGTCTCTTTCAACATATTTTTAATTGACTCTTAGGGTCCATTTTTTTTAATGTTGAATTACTAAACCCCTAATTTTAAATGCACACAGCCTATTTGAAATGTAACGTTTGCCCCTCCGATCCCATCTCTCATCCTTCCGAGATGAGTGACCTTGCTGTGTCCCTCACATGGACCTCCAGCCCCGTGTTGCTCTTGGTGTCCCCATCAATCCCCTTTGGAATTTCAGTTTTTCCTTGCTTCATGTGCTTTATTGGTGAGCTTTAAGAATTGTTTTCTAATTGCAGCATAGCACACATATAAAAAAGTGAGTGCTGCAGTCGTAAGCGTCCAGCATTGAATGATCCCAAAGTGGACACGGGCGTGTAACTGTGTCCCCGGTGGGGGAGGAGGTGGGGAGCCGTACAGCCCTGAGCTGGTGGCCTCTGTAAAATCCCAGGGCTTGCTGGCCTCTGCCCCCTCCCTTGCCAGCCTTTCCTTGGACAGCGTCCGCGCTCTCTCTGTCTCACGTTCCACAGGCTTGCTGGGCAGTGCCAAGAAATGCGCTGTGATCGATCCTAGGACACCTCTGTGCCAGCCTGGGAAGCGGCCTCCCCACTCATCACTAACTCCCCCCACCCCTTCCCACACCCCTGGATCCCATGTCAGCCTTCCCACGCCGGCCGTGACCTCAGCTGCCGTTGGCCAACTCGCCCTCCCGCCCACACCGTTGCTCTCCGTGCTTTCCTCTTTGTTAGACCTCACCGTATTTCGAGCACTGTGTTCCTGAGACCCCGCCCCGCTCGCCTGGGCACTGGCTGCTTCAGGTGAGCACACCACCTGCTGATCCTCACCGCGACCAGGGAACCCGGGCTCCTGTGTTCTGTCTTTGGTTCGGACTTATCTTTCCTGGGTTTGAACTTGCCCATTGCCCCGTGTTGTCCATCTGGCTTTGGCGTCATGTACCAGCTCGTGTCACCACTGCTGACCCCCGTTCCATACTGATTTGCCTTCTGAATATTTTTGAGCTCACAGTATTAACCACTAAAGAATTTTACACTGTACAGCAACCTTGCAGTGTCTCTGCAGATCTAGATCTTACTGAGGGCTAAGCGCCTTCACCACAGGGTCCCCTACTTCCCAGCGGTTATCCATCCCTTCCTCCACGGAACCTCTTCCATCTCCCAGCAGGCTGTACAAGCATGTCACACGCACCCTCAGTCTCCCTCTGGGTGGGCTCCAACTCTCAGCAGTAGGACAGAATAACTCTGCCAGCAGTGGCCTGTGCATAGCACACTTAATAAGAAACATTTGTTCAGAGGCACCGCAATGTCAGGGCTTCAAGTCAATGGCATCTGCAATTCTCTTGGTCCTTTCTCTTGGTTGCAAAATGGCTGCCGTAGCTGCAACCATCACATCCTCACAGAACACTGTCACTCAATTTTTTTCAACAAATCTTTTTTGAGTACCTGTTATGCTTTTAGGACACATCTCTGAATAAAGCAAACAAAGATCTTATCCTCTTGGAGGAAACATTAATCCTGGAAAGAATCAGGGTTGGGCTAAAAGGGACTCCTCAAGGTTCCTCTCCTTTTATGAGGAAGGAAAATCTTTCCCACGAGCCCCTTGGCAGGTTTGCCTCACACCTTCCTAGCTTCTCTGCTTCATTCTGGAGCCAGGACTGGGTCCTGTGGCTGTCTCGCTCCACAGGAAGCTAAGAAAGTGAATACCTGGCACAGGTGAATGAGTTTGCAGGGTTGGCTTTGAATGATCTCACCCCGGGACAGCTGCCCTGAGTCTAGTTGGAGTTCCTTCAACAGGGGGCAGCTGATGGTGCCCACTAGGAATAAAACTTCAGATGAAGAGCCAAGTTGGGGAAGATGGAAAGAGAGAATTTCTATTCAAAAATGTTTGGGTTTTATCTTGTGTACAATTTGGAGAATTTTTAACAGGGACGTGATATCAGGTTTTCTGAATAGACATTTTATGCTTATGACAGTTTTGAGGAAGGATTTAGGTAAATACACTTTCCGTGTCCGTTGAGCCTGATTTGATGTTAAACAATGGAAAGAGGAAGAAGTCTAGTACTTTATGCAAAATTATTGAATAATATCATAATAATGGTAGATTTGTATACACACTAATATGAAGAAATATCTTATAAGCACTACTCACAATTGACATCGGTACCTTCTAGAACAACACTTCTCAAAAAAAGGCAAAAGAGCGTCTGGTGTCGGTCTCATCATAGATAGGCACCCATCTGGGGCCACGCTTGGAGTCCTCTTCTGGTTTTCCTGCAAGGACAAAGATCACAGCAGCTGGACACAGGTCCGAGTGCCCAGTGGTTATGTGACCTTGGACAAGCCACTCCACTTATATCTGTGTCTCTGCACATTTAATACAATAATATTTCTGTCTTGTCCACTGACCTTAATAGGGCTCTTTGAGATTTGATTAAGATAAATGAAAATCCTTGGTACATACTAACCCATATTTACATATTAAGTGTGGCCAGGTGTGGTGGTTCACACCAGTAATCCCAGCACTTTGGGAGGCTGAGGTGGGAGAATTGCTTGAGCCTGGGAGTTTGAGACTAGCCTGGATTAACACAGCGAGATCCCATCTCTACAAAAGATTTCTGAAAAATTAGCTGGGCATGGTGGCGCATGCCTGTGATCCCAGCTACTCAGGAGGCTGAGGCAGGAGGATCGCTTGAGCCCAGGAGTTCGAGGCTACGGTGAGCTATGACTGCACTATTGCACCCCAGCCTGGGCGATGGTGTAAGACCCTGTCTTTAAACAAACAAAATTAGGTGCCATTATATGCTGTTTTGCTTTTAATTCAGGAAGGAGACCATAGCTTTCCTTTCAGTGTCACAGATTAAACATCAGCTCCCCCCTTGGATATCCAGGGGTCCCCCCGTTGCAGGAGTGGGTGCCACGGGAAAGCCCCCAGGTGCCTTGTCTCCAAGAGGGAGTTGGCGTGTGAGGAGTGAAGCCTGGGACCTGCCCTCAGGGTTTCCTGAGAAGGGGGTTGGGGGGGGAGAAGGGAAGCCCGCAGAGTGCTGTGGTCCTCGCGTGTGGCCATCCAGAGAGGAGGGAGAGGAAGGCAGAGCCAGAGCCGCAGGTGCAGGTGTGGTAAAGGCAGGAAACCCCGGAGGAGTAAGAAGGGAAGAAAGAAGCTACGCAGGAGGGCGGGCTTGTGTTCTTAGAGCTCAAGGAAGCATTTGACCAAGTGTTCAGATTCTCAGGCCATTTGTGGGTTTTGGAAACAAGTCTGTGGCAGGGCACAGTGGTAGCCGAGATTCAGATGAGTGAATGTCCCACGGACGATTCAAGGGAAGGGCTTGTACTGAACGCTGGGGAGCTGTTAGGCACAGCCTTCCCAAGCATGTCCTTGCCAGCTCTTGGGGAACAAAGGTTCCGTGTGTGTATGTGCCCCTTTTGGCCTGTTTAATCTAGCTAATCTAGCCTTGTTACAGATTGCCCAATGTTGTTCTTTTTCATCATTCCCATAGGCACTGAAGATGCCGGCTTCAACAGTTGAGGAAAGCAAGAAAACAAACAAACTTAATGTCCTAGGAATCTTGGGGGTATCTCTGGAAACTAAATACGAATGTGTTAGGAAAAATCAAATTAATATATGTTGCGTGAGAATCAATGTCTTGATCTTGAAAGATATTTCATATTTTATTTGACATTAATGGAAATTCTTCATGTCTGATTTATTTGTTCAGAGTCATTAGCCTCGTGAGAACTCTTCATGGGGCTTTTTATTTCACATTATTTCCATCAACATTGTTTTTCATCTTTGAATAATAGATAATGTTTTTGGTGAGAAGTAATGTGTTTTAGTCTCTAAACTAAAGAGAACTTGACAGTTCATTTATATAGAACATGCTCCAGGTATCATACAAATGCAAATAGAATTATAATTTTAAGCCTCATTGTTCTTTTACTCTTTAAGTCCTTAGAGAGGCCCCAATTTCTTAGAGCAACACCGTTGAGTAGAAGTATAATGTGAGCCACATAATTTAAATTTTTTCCAGAGCCACATTTAAAAGTATAAAAAGAAATTAGTTTTTGTGAAATTAGTTTTAATAGAATGTATTTTTAATTCAGTATACCCCAAAATATTGTTATTTCAACAGGTAATATATTTCAAAATTATCAACGAGATATTTTACGTTATTTTTTTCATACTGAGTTTTTGAAATTAGCAAACTTTCTGTAGCTGGCAAAATAGTAAATATTTTAGGCTTTGCTGTGGTATCATAGAAGTGGTTGTAGACAATGTGTGGCTGTGTTCCAATAAAACTTTATGTACAAAAACAGGTGGCAGGCTGCATGTGGCTGGCAGGCTGTGGTTTGCAAACCCTCGCTCCAACTAAATGTGTTATCTTCCGTGGGTTTTATTCCTCAGAAGTTGGTTTCTAATTTGGTCTGCTACCAAGATAGCTATTGTGAGGAATTTCATTCAGGAATATTCAGGAAACATGTACCAGGAAATAAACTCCATTGTTAAACAATGAATACTTCGGAACTGCAGGAACTCCCCCACTCCTGAACGTGCACCTTGCAGGAAGAGCAGCGTAGCTAGTGGGTGTGTAGGGCTGATGTGGCTGGCATGCTGCCTGGATATTGAAGCTTGGCTCTGCCAAGTGTGAGCTTTGTGACGCTAGACAAGTTAATTAACCTCTCTGTGCTTCAGGTTGTGCATCTGCAAAATGGGGATGATAGTAATACCTACCTCATAAAGTAGCTAAAATTACATAAAAGCTAGCATAGTACGTGGCTTCCAGTCAGTCCTTGGTACATGTTAGCCTTCATTATTCCTTCTGTCACTAATGCTGCTGCTAGTAAGTACTACTTGTACTGTTACTACTAGTAGTATTAGTACTGCTGTTACTACCACCACCACCACAGAGATTCATACATACAGACCAGTCTATGTACCAGAAGCATGTTGACTTGATGGACGGTCTACAGGTGATCATAGCGGCCACTCACGTGGTGTCACTCTGGACTTGAACTTGTCAGTCAGCAGAGGTGCTACTGCACTCTCGGGGAGCTTTGACAAGATTTGCAGGATTCTAATACTAAAAGGCTTGGGTGCCTGCTGCTCCTCTGTCCTGGTAATTGCTGTGTGATGTGGCTCCGATCACTCATATTCTTTGACCCTATTTAATGAAAATACTAATAGCTGCACTATTATGTTCTATTAGAACATAATAGAAAATTGTCCGAATTAAATCACTAGTCTTCTCGTTCTCAATAAGTACTTTCTGACCGATGGATTACTATGTCAACTAATATCGATTGGACATTGACACTTTATAAACTGGGAGCCGAGGGAGTCCAGAAGTGTGATGTTTTCTACAAAGGAAAAGCCTGTCCGGCACAAGGCAGCTTATTAGTAATAGCATTTCCTTAGAAGTAGAGCTGGGAGGGAGACAGGAGGTTCTAATGCTTTGCGTTGGAGTGATCATCTAAACCAGTCAAAAGTAAAGGACTGCAGTCACTACGGAACAGAGGATTCTTGGGGGACAGGGCATGGTATTGACAGGACACTCTCTGGTGTAGGGACTCCATGGTTCTGCTTGTTTATTTCTTTTCCTTCACTAAAAGTCAGATGAGAAAACAGCAAAGACTAGAAAACAATCTAAATGCTCGTTATCAATAGGGATCCGATTAAATGCATTCAGGTAATGACATACTGTGCAGTTGTGACAAAGAAGGTGCGAGACGTCTATGTCCTGGAGACCTATCTCTAAGATTCTGTTAGGTGAAAGCAGCAAAATGTGGAACGTGTTTTTGTTTGCATTTTTATAAAAACTGTGGGTGTTTATCTCTACGCACGTGTTAGCATGTGTGCACACATACCCTTGCACACTGTTGTCTGTACGTGCATAGAGTGTGTCTGGGAAAAAGGCACAGGGAACTGGTAAGAGTGGTTTTCTCCAGGAGAGCTGTGGGATTTTTAACAACAAATTAGTTAATGGGGAAAAAGAGATCATTGTCATCTGCCAATTTCTTTTGCGTCTATCCTCATTAAACTCTGTACTGAAAAGTTACTGCATTACTGCATCTTACAGCTGAACCATTTCTCACAGAAACACATTTCAGTCATGTCATGTAAGTAATTGCAAAAAATAAGCAGGTATTGAACTGTGATGTGGTCATGTTCTCTAGAAACACATTTTGAGGACCACTCGGACCTTCCATCTGACATCCTTGGAATTACAGTTGAGCCAGCCTCGGGACCCTGGCGTTTTCTGCTGCCGTTTTCATGAAAGTAAATCAAATCTAGTAGGACAGAGTTGGTTTCATGTAGGTTTTCGTGCAAAATTCTCACTCTCGACAGTGAGGAAACCTGGCTCCCACCATATGACACCCATTTATTTGTTGAATTACAGTATATGTGTACAGTAGCATCAGAATTATGAACCCATACCCCTGGAGTAAAATACTTAACGACATACAGCGCAGCACTTACCTGCAGTTCTTTTTGCTTTTAGTCTTACCCCTATACATTCCCAAAGTTACCTAAGTCAGGATCTTTTCCCACACCCCCTACAGTGAGGTTAACTCATACGTTTGTAATACATGTAGATTATCTTGTGACAATCTATATTATTTCTTGGTTTTCACCAAGGTTTACTCTTGTGTTCTAATGTGCTACAGGTTTTGACAAAAGCATAACGTCACGTGTTCACCCTGACAGTATCGTACAGAAGAGTTGCACCACCCTAAAATTCCCTGTGCTTAGCTGTTCATCCCTCCCCCGGCCCCTGGCAACCACTGATCTTTCTACTGCCTCTGAGGTTTTGCCTTTTTCAGAATGTCAAATAATTGGAATCAAATAGTATATAGCCATTTCTAACTAACATCTTTCACCTAGCACTGTGCACTTAAGGTTCCTCCATGTCTTTTTGTGGCTTGATAGCTTTTTAAAGAAAAATCTGTGTATAATATTCCATTGTAAGGATATACCATAGTTTCTTTGTCCGTTCACCTATATTGAAGAACATCATGATTGCTTCCAGTTTGGGGCAGTTATAAATAAAGATGCTGTAAACATTTATGTGCAGGTTTTTGTGTGGACCTAAGTTTTCAGCTTAAATGGGAAAATTGCTGAGAGAGCAATTGCTAGATCATATGTTAAGACTATGTTTAGCTTTGTAAGAGACTATCTTCCAAAGTGGCTGTACCATTTCACATTCCTGCCAACTATGCATGAAAGTTCCTGTTGCTTCACATTTTTGCCAGCATTTGGTATTGTTAATTTTCTGGATTCTAATCATTCTAATAAGCATGTAATGGTACCTCCTTATTGTTTTTATTTGTGATTCCCTAATGACAAGTGATGTTGAGCATCTCTTGTTATGCCTGTTAGCTATCTGTGTGACGTGTCTGTTCAGATCTTTTGCCCATTCTTAAGACTGGATTGTTTGTTTTCATAGTGTTGAGTTTTAAGTGTTCTTTGTATATTTTTGATATAGTCTTTTTTCAGATATGTAGTTTCCAAATTTTTTTCCCGTCTGTTGCTTGTCTTTTCATTGTCTTTACAGTGTCATTTTAAGAGGAAAATTTTTTAATTTTAACAAAATCCAACTTAACAGTTTCTCCTTTCATGTACCATGCTTTGGTGTTGTATCTAAGTCATCACCAAACCCAAGGTTACTGAGATTATCTCCTGTGTTACTTCCTAGGAGTTTTATAGTGTTGTGCTTTGCATGACATACATAGATCTATGATCTGCTTAGAGTTAATGTTTGTGAAAGTTGTAATGTCTGTGTCTAGATTATTTCTTTGTATATTGATGTCCAATTATTCCAGCACCATTTGTTAAAAAAAAATCTTTTCTCAATTAAATTGCCTTTGCTCATTTGTCAAAAATCAGCTGATTATAGTTTTCTATATATATGCATAGTTATATAGATGTGCTTTTAAAATCAAGTATCATTTTCATTTCTTGAAAATCTGTGACAGAGGCAAACCTGTTTAGTATTAATTAAACAAATATGTTAGAAACAGCTGTAAACAGAACCATAATTTTATTTACGCAATACACCAGCATAAGTGAGTATATATTTGATATGTCAGGTCCAATGCCAGGCAATTTAGTGAATTCAGAAATTCATAAAATTCAGCTCCTCCCCTGAAAAGCTTTATAATCTGATGGAGAGTTCACGTGGATATGCCTAATGGGTATCCAGAAATATGTGATGTGAAAAAAAGAGTGATCAGGGTCACATCATAAGGCTTGTCACAGTGTGTGACAAGGGGAGAAGAAGGTCACAGATGGCACCGTTCTGATGCATCGGGAACAGTTTTATGGAAAGAGGAGCATTTGAGAGATACCTAAAAGATCCATCAGACCCAACAGTTAGAGATGGGAGGAAAATACTTCAAGTGGAGAGACTAGCCTCAGCTGAGATGAAGAGAGGACGTGATCGTTTTAGTCAAGAAACAACTAGAATTATCTATAATTGGACTAAAACACAGGGTTTGTGTTAGGGGTATATTGACTGGGAAGGTAAATTGGAGCCATACTGTGGGGACATTGAATGTGAAATTGAAGCCTTTGTCTTCATTTGGCATATTCTGGAAGTTTGTGAACAGGGATATGACATGACAAAGCTAAGCCTGAGAAAGGTTTGCTGTATGTGTGTGTGCGTAGTATTTATTTTCAAATTTTTCCTTTCCCAGTAAATATTTGAGGTTGTGTGGATCTGCGGTAAGCACGACAGCTCCCAGCCAGCGTTCACAGAGTGTGAGTTTTCCTTGGTTAGGGTGATAACGGGACTCAGTCCCAGGAGGGGTGTGGTTTGAAGGCTGTCCTTGGTGAGTGAGAAATTTCCATACTCTATAATCTGACCTCCAGGACTGACTCACCTCGCCAGGATGGCAAGTCATGTAACTGCTTAGCTTCCTGTTCCCGACCGGAGGTGGGGGTTGCCTCTTCTCTAGCAGAAATTAGTTTCTGCCTGTTTTCTAAAACTGTGAAACTTAGCAAGTGGCAACAAGGTGTAAAATGTTTAACAGCCCAAGAGTGAAACGACTGATGTAAGTACAAAGAACTTTTGTCAGTAGTTTTATTGACTTTTGTTTACTGCCTGTTCAAGGTCAGGAAAATTGTATTGCTGCTTTGGTAACCGTGCTTGTGAACACTGTCCAAAGCATAGTAGACTTCTTATTCGATGATACTTATGCACCACTCTTGAGAGTTTGTTGCAGCAAAGAAAGCAAAGACTGGGATCACTTGCAGAGTCCTCTTTGTGAATCAGTAAGAGGTGGGCATGGGAGTCCCGTGGTAAGCTTTTCTCAGGAACTGTAGGACTGGGAATGGTATTTTATTAGCGTAACATAATTGACTTTGGGCAAGTGCCTCTGGAGTCTTTAAATTCTTGAAGTAGAAGAGGGGTTATCAACAGGTAAAGTTTGTGTTTGAAGCTGATCAAGATAGAGATATATCCCATAATGGTAATGTAAATACAAATTTAATGACATATTAAATCCTCTCTGTAAGGCTAGTTGAAGTCTCCACTCCTCCCCCGAAACAGTTGCTTATCAAATAAAGAGTCATGCAATGGCTCTTTTTACTAAATAATCAACATGTTATATGTTTCTTAGTCTACCAGGGACTAGTGCTTTATAATAAGATAACTATGTAATGAATCTCTCAGTTGCAAACCTAATATATATGCAAATAAAGTTTAAAGTTTTTCACATAAAGCAGGTCAGGATCCATTTAAAAATATAACGTGGAAAAGTAGAACTCTTTAATTAATGTTAAAATGTTATACCACTGTCTTTGAGAAATAATCTATCAGTGTGGGTTTTTTTTTAAGTCTTACAAGACAAAGTTTAAAAAATTTAAAAAAACTACTAAATTAGGATGTTTTTAATTGATTAAAATAATAATTAATACTTAGTTTCATCATCTCTAAGACATTTTGATCATATCAAGTTTTTAGACTTTGAATAAATTGTCTCCAAAATAGGTAGGAAAGGACCCATTCTAGAAATAAATTATAACTTGTGTTCAGAAGCACCCAGCTTGTGTTTGGTGTTTGTTGTTAGAGCAAAAGTGGTCATTATGAAATATGTTGTCACGTGCGGGCGCACTGTGAGGGACGCAGTGCCACACGTGAGTGGCTCCCCTGCCCGCTGGTGCTCGGACACCACCCTTAGCAGGCACCCGAGGAGGAGGGAAGAGATACAAGGGGAGCCAAACCCACTTGGGGGTCAAAGAACATTTGAATTCTTGGTCAGTTATCTGAGACTGAGATGCACAGACAGCCTGTGATTGTCTGTGTCTATGATGTGACCAAGGTTGGATTTGCTTGGAGCTTGCTATATGATTTTCCAGATGTCCTTCATTCGCTGGTATGTCCACAGACAGATACTTGGCAGAACTCACAACGTAGCAAACTGGTTTCTCATCTGTGTTGCCATGGCCCTTAAAATTGTGATTTTAAAATCACTTGTATTAGATGAGGTCAGCGTCTAATACCATTTAGGAACCTAAATTGGTTCCTAAGAGCCCTCCTAGTAGTGAAGTATTCAGAGAACATCTTTGTGTTTCCTGAAGACGGCTTGTTCCTGGGACGGTATGATACGGAGCATAGTCTGTGCCTGGATTCCACCTGAATCTTTTCCCTAAAGAAGTTTTCATTCCTCTCAGAATCATATGCTACAGAAATATACCCCGGTTTTATAATATGTCAGGAGGAAAATAAGTTTGGTGCATACAAGTTTGATTCACATACTAGTTTTCAGGAATGTGAAGTTCTTTGAGGCTTACTTTCCTACTTGCTTTATTTCAGCAAATATTAAAACTGGTTTGAACAAGTCATTTGACCTTGTTCACTTCCAGTTTCCTCATCTCCAAAATGGAATAATATTACCCATCTAAGCCACCCCATCAGGGTTTCTGTATTAAAGTGCTACATGAATTGAAGGATCGCTGTAAGTTCCTCTCTCCCATAAGCAAAGGGCATGTGATTTTGCTGCAAGGCTGTGAAACAAGGATTTGAAATTCCATGTGTATAATCAACAGCAGAGGATAGAATAATAGAATTTGAGGATAGAATAATGGAATTATTCTTTTAAAAAAATTATTATCTCTAAACATTTTGATGGTTGTTATCTTAGACTTTAAAGATAATATATATTTCTCATGCTTCTTAAAGTAGTTGAGATCTATTGATTAATATCTATAAAAAGTCATTCAAAAATGAAGGCAAATTAAATACCTGGTTAGCAATAGTTACTGATGTTGAGAATTAAGTTTAACCTTGAGCTTCCTTCCCTTCAGCCAAGGCCAAAGGGAGTCTGATGCATTTTCTACTGTTTTTTACTTTTGGTCACCACATTTATTTTTGGTTTATTTAATCTTGCCTTAATTCATTCTTCTTTGGCAGAAGGAAGGTAGGGCATAGTAAATTACAGACAGTTATATAGGTCTCAGTTTACAAAATCACAGTCAGATGCAGCATGCCGTTTCTGCTAAAGAGCATCATTGTTTCCCTTCAAACCAATTTTTTTAAAAAATTTGGTCTCCTAGATCCATGTTGGAGTGCGATGTAGCAATGGAAGATGGCAGAGTGGAATAAGACTCAGTCATGTGCCAGCTTCACCTTCTTACTTAGCCTGCCCCTCCTGCTCAGTATGGTAAACAGTATTGTTATTGTTCTCTCCTGGAGCTGTGGTGTGGGATTGCCTTGCACTGCAAGTGCTTAATCAGCATGTGCCTGACTTCTGCCTTCAGGGTGTGGAGAGAAGAACCTTCTCCCTCAAGCCCTGGCTGGCCCTGGCCAAACCCAGTGACCCCTGTGTGGCTGGCTGGATTCCCACCCCCCAGCCCCATGCCCACCCCTTCCTGGGCTCTTCTCAGGAGTCCTTGGTTAGTTTTTAGGAGATTCTCAAATGCTGAAAAGAGTTAGAACTTCAAGGATCCACAGATGATACACTCACTCTATTTTCTTTAATTAAGTAAGCACAGATTGAATGTCCTCTTAGCACAGGCAGGTGGCTATTTCCAAGTCGTCACACTTATTGTCATGCAGTATTTATGCAACTAAGGAAGGCTAGATAACGTTCAGGGCAATGGGAGTCCTTCCTGCATAAATGCGTGTATTTCTGTCCTTGGTTGTAAAGCCCTTCCCCCTGGTCTTTGTGTCCTTGTTTGTCATCACCTTTGTTACCCTTTATTTAAATATTAAGCTACAGGAGGTGAGGTTTGCACATAACTGATTTTTGAGGAAGCTTTTGTGTGCCCTGTCATTAATCATTTGTTTTTATCTAGGCATTCTGAAATCTTATTTTTTCAGATTGTAGTAAAAAAAATTTGTTTTGTTTTTGTTTCTTTCTTTCTTTTTTTGGGGGGGGTGCACACAGTCTTGCCTGGGCAGTAGTGGTGTCATCATAGCTCACTGCGGCCTCAAACTCCTAGCCTCAAGTGATCCTCTCGCCCTGGTCTAATTATTTTTGGTAGCATTAAATTACCCAAAGTGTATCATTTAAAACGAGATATATTTCATCCTGTCTCCAGGATGCAAACTTTCTCTTGCATCTATCCCTTCTCGTCCATATTAAATGACTCACTGTCAGCCTGGCATTTGATATACTCGTTTTTATTTTTAACACCTTTTCTGAGATATAATTCACCTACCACATGATTGACTTGTTTAAAATATATTTACTATTCAGTGGAGTTTTTTAATATTCGCAGATTTGTGTCACCATTACCATAGTCAATTTTAGAATATTTGTATCACCTCCAAAAGAAACCCCTTCACCCTTCAGCTACCCAGGCCCTGTATCCCCATCCGCTCTATCAGCCCTCAGCAACCTCCAGAATCTACTGTTTCTGTAGACTTCCCAATTCTGGATATTGTGTATGAATGGAATCACATGATACGTAGTCTTTTGCGACAGTGACGTGCTTCTTTCACTTAGCATGATGTTGTCAGGGCTCATCCAAGTTGTAGCATGTATCAGGACTTCATTCCTTTTTATGGCCAAATAATGTTCCACGGTGTGGATATATTCTACATGTGTTCTTCCCATTCACCAGTTGACGGACTTGGGGTGATTTCCGCTTTCAATTACCCTCACAGGCAGCAGCGTCTTGTCTCTTCTCCCTGCAGGACTTCCAGAAGCCATTCTGCATCTGATTTTTTTCCCTTATAAAAAATATTATTTTTAAATGTCTTCAAAAATACATAGTCCTACAGACATTTTCATGCTGTGTATGTGACTGCTGCCTTCCTTTAGTGCAATCTGAGTTTTTACCTTTTTTCTGAGCTGGCTCTTCCCTCCACCCCCCACCCCCCAAAGCAGTGTCTCCTACTCAGTAACACCCTAGCCTGTGCCTTTCCACGTTCTCTTTGTCATCGTGCGAACATCCCAGAGTATACTTACTTACACAAACTGAGCTGGGGTCGCCCCCTACACACCTGGGCTATATGGCGCTCCGAGGCCACAAACCTGTACAACACGTAACTGTACGGTACTGTGGGCGATTGTAACTCATCGGTAGTATCTGTGAATCTAAACATAGAAAAGGTGTAGTAAAAATACAGTATTTTAATCATATAGGGCCATTGTCATATATGAAGTCTGTTGTTGCTGGAAATGTCATTATGTGGCACATGACTTTATATTCACACACATATACATTGATAGAGCAGGGGTTTTTGTAGGGGAGGTCTTTTTTTTTTTTAATTAAAATGAGATTGTTGTGCCTTCTTTTCTGTAGCTTGCTTTGCTCACTCAGTAATACTTTATGAAAGGTCCCAGAGTCACCTGATGTCTCTTCAGTTTGGTCTTATTTTTTAGTGGCTGCGTAATACTTTATGGTGTGGTACTGGAATATAGTCAGCCATCCCTCTGGGCATGGTCTTGTTTCCAGTGTTGGCACTGCCACCAAGGGGCCCCTCGTCTAAGCATGTGCGTCTCCTGCTCCAAGCCTCTTTATCTCAACACGATGACCATCAAACAAGCACTGTGTCTATCTTCTGCCCAGGACCCTCCCCACCTCCCCCTGTTCTCTTCCTGCTTGAGGACTGAACCTGCCAGGTTCTTTTTCCACCACATGGCTTTCGTGCTGCTTTTTCTCTGCATACGATGTCTCTTCTTTCCAGCATTTTAAGAGTCCAAGCTCTGGTCTGAATCCATGCTGTTCCCATGTCCCTCTGTATTTTTCTCTCTGCTGTGTTCCCAAGGAACTTAATCTTGAATGTGGTTTAATATTAGGCTTTCTACTGTAGACAAGTAGTGATGTTTGGTGTACCTGTCACCCTCCTGAACTTCAGGCTCTTTGGAAACAACATCCGGCCCCAAGCTTTTTTAAATCTTCCCCTGAGCATGGATCATGAAACCTTGCATACAGTAGGTGTTTAATAAATATTCAGTAAATCACTCAAGCTCAGATTCCCGTGACTATAATTGCCCTGGGTTAAGGCTGTTCCTTCCAAAATCTAACTACTTTGTCGCCATCAAAACTTCACTGTTAGCACACTGCAGGCAGTCTTTGTTGGAGGGAACTCGAGTTCTGGAAAACTAGTTATCAGTCAAGACTGGAGTGCCTTAGCGAAGTTTTGAAAGGCAAAATGCCTTTAAGTCATTCCTTGTCCAGCCTCCAGCTGTGTCATCTTTAAACGTTCAAAGGAAATTGCAGCTGAAAAGAGAACCACCAATGGAAATCCAGGTTCCCCCCTCTGGTGACGGGGGTGGGGGGTGGGGGTGTTGCCCAGGGTGACAATCAGCCTATAGATCCCCTTCCCCTGGTTAAATTACTGGGAAGGGGCAGACATACAATCGCAATGGGAGCCTGGAACTCGTGGCCTCTCCCAGTGGCTCTGTCCTTCCCCTCCCTGGGCTGTATCAAATCCTACAACCACACCACACTAATTAGCCCGAGAATGGAAGGGGTTGTCATGGCAACCGGGCACTTTTTAAAGCACAGGAATGGTGTTCATTATTGTTCCACGTCTTTAGCTGTGGGGAAAAGGTCAGTGTGGCAGTTGTTTTCCATATGCATTTTGGCCCGAGAGCCAAACTGAAGGTGGAATGTCCCTCAGAGAGACGGGAAGATGGTGAGTGTGGCTGAACTTTTTGGATGGGGAGGCCCTTTTGGTAATATCTTTTAGAATGTTTTAAGAACTCAAGTGCCAGGCTAAGGGATTGTGCGGATTCTGTTAAATAGACACTGGAAGAAAAGAAACAAGGAATAAAAAGAGTGGGTCAGGAACAGCGAAAGCTTTGGAGATAGAGATACATAGATTAAAGTCTTTGAGCATCAAATGATTAAATATTAAATTTAGAAGGTTTCTCTGATATTATGAATTTAACGAAGTTGAATAAGTCTGATACTTTATTCGGTGTTCGTTTCATATTAGCTCTATACTAGTCTTTGTAGACTGCTACTGGTCAGATTATATTAGCAAATAAATATAACAGAAGCATTGTAACCAAATACCTTTAGAACAGTTACCCATCCCTATTTTTTAATCCAGAGATACAGTGTAAGAGTCACCAAGGGTAATTTTGTTTACATGGTTTTATGCTTTTCTTAATTTTCTAAGGACAGTTTAAATGCTCAAGACCTAAAAACCAGAGAGCCACAGTTCTTTGGATGTTTGCCCTACTTTGTTGGCTGCACTCGGTTAGAATACTGCTAAGTAAAGACAATTTGACCGCAGTGTTTGTAGAAGAAATTAAATATGAGGGAAGTCAGCCTGCTAGAGCTGATGGCAGCTATTCCATCAAAAGTTGTAAGGGAGATTTGCAAAGCATTCTTTAAATTTATTTTTTGCCGATGTTGAAAGTGGGCAGAGGAACATGGCTTTAAGCCTAATTTTGTGTTAATGACTGACTGCATTTTCAAGGGTCACAAATTAAGCCACTTCGCATTTTTTTGTACTTTTTAACAGTGACATCCTTTGGCACTGTTTTTCAGTTATTTTATTCACAGTTGCTTAGGATAACAAAATACAGATCCATCAAAGAGTGGATTAAAAAAACAAGTCACCATCCAAAAAGCCGTGAATGGGAAATGGGCCACTTTTTTGCTTTGCCCTGAAAAACTCTTGTCCTGACACCAATGCCAGTTTGAGAACTGAGTAGATAAGGGAACACATTTCAGAACGTTAAGTCTTGGTTTGATTTCCTTGGTCTTCAATTTGTATGTTCTTGGGCTCACTTTATTTAGTGATCATAGTATGGAACTCACAGTAAATGGGGTATTTGACTAGAAATTGAGCAAATTTAAATTCTTCTTCATTTTTGTCTCTTTTCTTCACTGGGGCTAGCACTGTTGCCCCGCTTCTCCATTCTCCTGTGTGTGTGTGTGTGTGTGTGTGTGTGTGTGTGTGTGTATACACATGTCCCTAACTGGAGCACTGTATTCTTTAGCTGAAAAATGCCTTTAAATGCCTTTAAATTGAAGTTTAAAATATCAAATAAAGTGATATTTATGTGACACTTTAGATTCTTTGGGGAAAAATCAGTTGAAAAATGGTGGTACATTTATGATATCTGCGAGACAGAAGTTTGAACAAGGCTATTAATATGAAGGAATTATTGGTATCTTTTGTATGGTAATGGTGTGGTTATATCAAAATACGACATATACTAAAATATTCACAGACAAGAGGATGTGATGGCTGGGGCTTTCTTCAAAAAATATAAGGGGACGGAGGAAGTCGGTGCATGGATGGGGCAGCGTCGCTGTGGGGTGATGGAACGGAGGTGGTGGGTCCGTGGGAGTTCACTCTCTGTTCTGTATTTCTGTATAGATTCAAATGTCTTGTACGTGTACAGGGGGTGTAAAACAGTGGTGAGTGGCCTTGCTGACTCACGGTGTCTAATTCCATCTTATCTGTGTCCCACCTTCTTTGCATGGTTTAGATGCCAGACCAGTTTGACCAGGCGGTTGTGCTAAACCAGCTGCGGTACTCGGGGATGCTGGAGACCGTGAGAATCCGCAAGGCTGGGTATGCGGTCCGAAGACCCTTTCAGGATTTTTACAAAAGGCAAGAGGGAGCTGAATGGATCCTTTTTCTTTTCAAAGGGATTGGGGAAGATGGAACCATAGCAGAAGGCGACACTCTGTGTTTCTTATGCCACAGGTATAAAGTGCTGATGCGGAACCTGGCTCTGCCCGAGGATGTCCGGGGGAAGTGCACGACCCTGCTGCAGCTCTATGATGCCTCCAACAGCGAGTGGCAGCTGGGGAAGACCAAGGTTCGAATCTTTTGTCTCCCTGTTACCGTTTTATTTGAAGTCCTTGACTTGTCAGGGACTCTGTTTCATTAGGGAACACACTGAAACTTCTCATCCTAATTGCGGGTGTGTGTGTAGCCAGGCCATCAACAGATGTTAACAGATGAGTGACTCAGAGTCGTGCAGGTACTAGGCAGCCCCCTACGTCTGTGAAGTGAAAACCCAGACCCTTCTAACTTTCTGTAATTCAAATGCTGGCTGTTGTCCCTGCAACCACAGCAACTATTGAGTGAGAGAGCAGCAGACAGTCTGAAATCTTAGAGGTTGCAGAAACTTGGTCCAGAAAGTGAAAAGTAAAATCCACTTTGGAACATGCTGCTGTGACAGCAGCCCTTAACCCCATATTCCAGATGGGAGCTGAGTAGTGGGCAGTCTGGCTGGAACACCAAAAATTAGCCATAAAATTAGTTGTCTGACCTCTTCTCCCTACATCAGGGAACTGCCAAAAATTTCATTTGACTTTTCACTCTTGTTCCCCACCCACCTTTAAGAACTTATCACATGGGAAGGAGAAATGTGACTCTGGACACAGAAATGCAGGCAGCTGGGGACTGGTCTTTGACTATACCTGTGTCCTGAAAACCAAGAGCTGAGGATCCCTGTGCCCCAACATGTAGTAATACAAAGTCTGAGAAGTATTTTAAAGTTTTCATTTACAATATGTTGTTTTTAACCAAGGAGTTTTTTTTGTTTAAAAGCGGGCGGGGGCAGAGAGAAGGAGATAGGAAGGGCAGGAGGGCAGGAGGAAGAGAGAGAGACCTGTGTCTTGCAGTTTGACCAACATGAGATGGATGACATGTACTTAGGCATCACCCCACGGCCACTCAGCAAGGGAAAGGCATGATGCTCTAGAGGAATGTTTAACTGCCGAGGGATTTGAGATATAAACATTTCACAGGGTAGAGAGGGCATGCAGAGGTATTGCATTCGCTCTCTATTGCCCTGTAATATGTTACTGCAAACTTTGTGCCTCTAACAACACACATTTATAATCTCACAGTATCTAAGGGTCAGAGCTGGAGCATGGCTGAGCCGGGTTCTCTGACCAGGGTCTCATAAGCCTGCAATCTCTGTGTCTTGGGGCTTCATTCTTTCTGGAGCTTAAGGTGCTCTTTCAGGCTCACTTGGTTATTGGCAGAATTCAGTTCCTTGTGTTTGTAGGGCTGAGGGCCCATTTTCTTTCTGGTTGTTGTCCAGGGCCCGCTGGCAGCTCCTAGAGGCTGCCTAAGTTCCTTGCTGTGTAGCCACCTCACAACACAGCAGCTCACTTCTTCAAGGCCAGCAGGAGAATCTCCTGCTCCAGTCCAAGACAGACGGGGTCTCATTTAATGTAGTGCAACCACAGAAGTGACATCCCATCGCCTTTGCCATATTCTCTTGGCTAGAAGCAAGTCACAGGTTCCACCCACACTGAGGAGAATTGAACAAGGGCAGAAGGCACTGGGGCTGATAGGTCTGTCTCCTGGGATCTTACTGTCTTGGGATCTCACTTCTGCCTCAGCCAACTCTTCATTCAGGTCTTGGCTTAGATGTAGACTTTGGCAGGAATCCTTTTTCTTTTTTTTTCTTTTGAGACAGACTCTCTGTTGTCCTGGGTAGAATGCAGTGCCATCATCATAGCTCACTGCAGCCTTAAACTGCTGGGCTCAAGCAATCCTCCTGCCTCAGTCTCCTGATTAGCTGGGACTACAGGTGCACACCACTATGCCTGGCTAATTTTTCTATTTTTAGTAGAGATGGGATCTCACTCTTGCTTAGGCTGGTCTGGAAGTCCTGAGGTAAAGTGATCCTCCCACCTCAGCCTCCCAGAGTGCTAGGATTACAGGCATGAGCCACTGTACCTGGCAGGAATCCTTTTTTGACATTCTTCAGTACACCCCCAAATTGGGTTAAACCCCCTCCTCTGTCATCCCAGGCCATCGTCTTCTTAGCCCTGTTGTAACACCTAACAGGCTGCCATGCTATCTTGCTGTCGACTTCTCATAGTCACCCGGTGGAGAACGTACAGTTAATTGTTTTTTCTACACAGCGCACACAGTAGGAGCGCAGTCAATATCTGTTAAGTGCTGAAAAACCGTAAGGGGTAACAAGGATGTTGTATATTTATTCACTCAAGGAAAACTTTCTAAAGAAAATGGCTCAAGTAGGGCTCTTGTTGGTGTAATATAGTCTGCTCTGATTTTTTTTTTTAATCAAATACAAATTGTGGCCGGGCGAGGTGGCTCACGCCTGTAATCCTAGCACTCTGGGAGGCTGAGGCGGGAGGATTGCTCGAGGTCAGGAGTTCGAGACCAGCCTGAGCAAGAGCGAGACCCCGTCTCTACTAAAATAAAAAGAAATGATTTGGACAACTAAAAAATATGTAGAGAGAAAAAATTAGCCGGGTGTGGTGGCACATGCCTGTAGTCCCAGCTACTCGGGAGGCTGAGGCAGTAGGATTGCTTGAGCCCAGGAGTTTGAGGTTGCTGTGAGCTAGGCTGATGCCATGGCACTCTAGCCCAGGCAACAGAGTGAGACTCTGTCTCAAAAAAAAAAAAAAAAAAAAAAAAAAATCATTCTCTATAAGCTCATAACCCCCCCTCCTGTCTCACTGCCTTGTACAGTGCAATAACATCAAAGATTGTTATGACACACCCCAGACATTAACAGTCTCTTCTCTGAGCTCCAAGTACCAATCCAGCTTCACTTCTAGCAGGGGACGCAGAGATATGGGTGTTGTCCTCGGTTTACTGTGTTGTTGGAAGGTCAGACAGCTACAGGCAACAGATGAGCTAAATCAAACAGCACCGTCTCGTTAAGGAGTAAGGAGACAGCTTCTCCAGAAGAGAAATCCCTGTGGATTTGAAAGGATCAGAGAAGCATTCAAGAAGAGGAAATCTTTAAAGAGGAGTTAAGTTTTAACTGGTGAAAAGTTGAAAGCAGAAGTTGGACAGAAGCTTATCAGTCCCAGAAACATTAGGAAGTAAATGCAAACATTAAAGCATTTGAACTGTGTCCTCTAGATGGCTTTGACCTTGACCAACATTCCATTTAATTATTTGCTAACATTTGTTTCAGTGTGTGTTGCCATCAGAAGGTCTTTACATTTAAAGCCTTTAACCACTCATGAACTTCCGGGTCTTGTGGCAAAGGCATTTCCGAGGGAAATGTGGACAGTATTGAAGGCAGCAAATCAAACATGGCCCCAGGTCCTAATTGGCTGGCTGATACAGACCCATGTAGTCCTTGCAAGGCAAGAATTCTTACCTGGAGGACGAGAGAAGCGTTTCTAGAGCAGGGAGGCTGCCTGTGCCCGGCTCCGTGGAACAGCCTGTCCCCGAGATTGTGATGTCCTTCCCCACTGAGACGTCGCATTTAGGGTGGCCGAGGTGGGCAGCCGCTCCCCTCTCCTTCCCTGGTTTTGACTTTTCCCTCGGCCTCAAGGACTCCTCAAGACTCGAGACTTTCACTTTTCTGACCCTCTGGACTGCATTGCCAGACCTTCCTTCCTGCATTCTACGGCAGTGAAGCCTGTGGGAGGTATTAATATTTTTATAAAGACAGAGTGCTAGAATAATCCATAGGATCTTACTCTGTCTAAGATGAAGGTGAAGAAGAGCCACATAAAATTGTTCATGTTGGATATTGAGTCAAGTTCAGCCAAGCAGCACCTGAGTGGGCCCTGCCCTTTCCCAAGTTGCTCAGCAGTGCCTCGTTCCAGCCGCTGGGTCACACTGACTCAGTCTTGGCCGGGTCCTGGGCACACGGTGACATGACACAAGGACTCACTGCAACACTGTCCCGGTGCTGTCGCACAAATTCAGGATGAATGTTCTTAATGAACCGGATCAGGTCTCTAACAGCATTTTCTCCATTTATTTGCCCCTCAGGTTAGTGAAGGAGACAGTAGGTAAAGGTGTGGAGTACAATGTAACAGGCGGAGCAGAAGAGCTTTCTTGTAAATTAAAGTTTACACTAAAGCAAGTATTTCTCTGATTCTGATTCTAACCAAGACATTCTTTTGACTTGTGCCGGTAGAGAACACCTTTGTTCCCTCATAAAGGTTTCCATTTGTTCACCTCATACATGTGTCTGTCGCTCATGAGAATCGACACTCTTGTCGCCTTGCGTCACCACCACAACTCTTCCCCGAGGGTTGACTTTATTACTTTTCCTTTTAAACACTCACTCACAAGAGCAAAAGCATTAGAGTAAAATATGTTATACCAAAAAATAATCTCAAAGAGAGGCTTAAATATTTCTTTAAAGTCCAGTCTTTGAAAACTGCTTTTGATACCCAGTTTTGTTAAATACAGAGAATTCCTATTTCTGTCCATATTTAATCATTATCACACCCAGCAGGCTTCATACTTGTATCAACAGAGCATATTAATTGCAATTATAGGGAGAGGATTGTATGAAAAGCTTTCCCAGGAGAATTATTTGTAGTAGAGTTTTACCCAAAGCAGGGATAGGTGTGGCTTCTGTGAGTCACAAGGTGGTAGGACTCTATTTGCTTTTTTGCCCAAATGTCATGAAAGAGACAGAGCAGAGAGTCTGGAAAAATGTGCCATTGAGAAAAATGGAACATAATGCCACAGGCAAGAATGACTCATGGGATCATAAAGTAAAAAATTGTAGAGGCACCAAAATGCCTCTATGATGACTGTTAACAAAAAAGCATAAAAATATTGGGCATTAGTTTTTTTAGGGAATAATTCAAAACTTCTTATGCATGTATTAAATCTGAAATGACAAAATTAAAAACTACCTTGATTAAGGGAGGGTCCTAATATTTTCATATCTTTTCAAAATCTAGGAATTCTGATACAAAGTGCCAATTAGCAGACATACTTACTTTATTTGACAGGTGTAAGACTGAGGTGCCCGTTCCCAGAAACAGGCAAGCAAACAGCTGCAGTTGATTTAGTCCCAATTCTGGTGTGCTTATGACAGCTGGACCAAGATGGAGCTGAAATAGTTCAGTTCTCATTTCAAACTCGGTTTTCAGAATTATATTCTTAACGTCAGTATTTTAGGTGCATTTAAGTTGTTGAATCCAATATTCTCAGATGGTGATCACTTAGCAGACATGAAGAGAAGGTTTCCATGTGACAGCAAAATAGTGTTTTAGAAATTTCCTGGAATCCCTCCCTTCTTCCCTTCCTTCCTCCTTCTGTATCTCTGAATCTCTTATTACTTAGACTTAGTGTAGGACCAGTACTAGTCCATGAACAATTAATATTTGTCCCAGCCCACAATGAGATAAATGTTTAGAAACTTTGATAGCAATTTGGCAGTCATGCCTGTTGAATCTAATAAAATATCCAAAAAATGGGGATTGTATTTATATATCCTTTTTGTTTTTCCTATCTTGTCATATAGCTTTATTGGATTTTGCAGCTACATTAGAATATAACAGATGGGACGTTTAAAAAGCACTATTCTAGAAAGCGTAGTTGTGTGAGTTTGGAGCAGACTTAAGGAGAGAGAAAAGCCTTGCCCCCAAAAAGAAACATCTGACTCAGAAATGCCTTCCTTCTACCAGCCACTTTCTTTGCTTCTGACATGTGACTCCCCCCTGGGCAGGTCTTCCTTCGAGAATCCTTGGAGCAGAAACTGGAGAAACAGCGGGAAGAGGAAGTTACCCGCGCGGCCATGGTGATTCGAGCCCACGTCTTAGGCTACTTGGCACGGTAAGGACTATACCGAGGGGACAAGGCATTAGGCACCAGGAGGGGTCCTTCCTCCATGTATGTCCCCAGCAGAGTAGCCTGAGTCGTTTGCTTTGAGAGGAGTCCCAGGTCAGGCCTCCTAAGTAGCCGTGCCAGAAACCTGGTTAGCCTGACCCAGGCAGAAAGTAGGAAAGGGGGCTCAGCATTTTTCGACGCCTCAGTTAGAACAATGGCTACGTTTGGGAACTCTACTGAGATATTTAAATCGTTTACCTAGTTCCTCTGCGTCACGTACTGAAGCTGCTACAGCCCACTGTTCACGTTTTGTCTATTAGAGGCCCATTCTCCGCCTATTTGCAGAATGAGGCAGCTTCCTCTCCTTTTCGTTTAGCATTTTCGTTCTGTCCCTTGTGCAGAACATCATGCCACATGAAACCCCACTCTTAAACTTTCTGAAGTACGAAGCTACCCTGCTGTGATTTTTTTTTTCATATGAACAGAAGAATATTTCAAATCCCTTTTGTCCTGTTTACCCAACTTCCTGCCAAGACTATTCAAAGTCCACATTAGAGGTTGTGTGTTTATTTAGCCAAGATAGTGATAGGGTTCTTACTTTAGTTTTTGTTTGTTATTATTCTTTTGTTTTTCTTCTGTTTTGTTTTGACCGGAGGGGCCTCCTTGTTCTCTCCAGTCTCCATAATGAGGGTATAATTCCAAAACTAGGTCTTCTTCCTTTGTCTTGTCGCCTTACTGTGAGCTCATTTGAGTAGCTCAAAGCCTCATTACCTCAGCGGCTATTCTCGTTTTCTTTTCCTCTTCAGAAAGCAATACAGAAAGGTCCTCTATTGTGTAGTGATCATACAGAAGAATTATAGAGCATTCCTTCTGAGGAGGAGATTTTTGCACCTGAAAAAAGCAGCCATAGTTTTCCAGAAGCAACTCAGAGGTCAGATTGCACGCAGGGTTTACAGACAACTGCTGGCAGAGAAACGGGAGCAGGAAGAAAAAAGGAGACGGGAGGAAGAAGAAAAGAAGAAACAGGAGGAAGAAGAAAGGTACAGTATCTTTCTTGCTTGGAAGAAACAAAAGGATATATTTTGAGTTTTATGTTCAATGTCTGTCTATGCAGCAAGAATTCCCAGTGGATGCTGCAGAACCTATTATTTGAAACAGTAACTCTTGGCAGCTAGAATATAAAATTCCTTGGCAGCAGAGAAGACCCAGTTCTCTGTATATTTTTATTCATGCGTAGATTAAAATAAGCCCAGGAAGAGGCTCTGACCTTCATGGTTTCTGTCTTTAGCAGAGCTGTTTTAAAAAGTTAGATTTGGCCAGGTGCGGTGGCTCACGCCTGTAATTCCAGCACTTTGGTAGGCTGAGGCAGGAGGATCACTTGAGGCTGGGAGTTGGAGACCAGCCTGGGCAACATAGCAAGACCCTGTCTCTACAAAAAAAATTTAAAATTTAGCAGGGCATGGTGGCATGCACCTGTAGTCCTACTAGGGAGGCTGAGGTGGGAGGATTGCGTGAGTCCAGGAGTTTGAGGCTACAATAAGCTATGATTGCACCATTGCACTCCAGCCTGGGTGAGACCATGTCTCTCAAAAAAGTAATAATTAAGAAAGAAGTTAGAGCTCTCTGAAAAGTGGTTCTAGGATTATTGTTATTGATTTTCACTTCTTTTTTCTTTACTATTTTTAGAGAAAGGGAGAGATTGCAAAGAGAAGCGGAGCTCCGTGCCCAGCAGGTAATGAATGCTGTGACAACTTGGCCTCTAAGTTATCTGCTTCCTTCCCACTTCAAATGCTTGGACTCTAGGATTCAAAACAAATAAAGTAGAAAAATAGAGGAAGCACAACTTGAGAGGAAATATTCGTGATGCAATTTCTGATCCATTACAATTGGGTAAAGCCTTGTGAATGTCTAAGATTTTAGTGTGAATCACAGTAGCATAATTTCTCTAAACCAGTATAACCAATGTGTTAGCTTGCTAGGCCTGCCATAACAAAACACCACAGACTGGGTGGATTAAATGATGGAAACTGAGTTTCTCATAGTCTGGAGGCCGGAAATCTAAGATCAGGGTGTCCTCAGGTTTGGCTTCCTCTCAGGCCCCTCTCCTTGGTTTGCAGGGGACCAGCTTCTCACTGGGCCCTTACATGGTCTCTCCTCTGTGCATATGTGTCCCTCGTGTCTGTGTCCTAATCTCTTTTGATGAGGACACCACCAGTTTGCTTGGGTTAGGGCCCACCCTAATGGCTTCATTTAATCACCTCTTTAAAGGCCCTGTCTTCAAATACAGCCACATTCTGAGGTCCTGGGGTGAGGACATCATCCTGTGAGTGTGGGGGACACAGTTCAGCTCATAACAGCCACACCTCATCCTGGTTGCAAAGGTGGCCTGGCGGACGACGCTGGCACTTTTTGTCGTGAAGCATTCTAAAATCTACCTTCCCTTTCTACCCAGGAGGAAGAAGCCAGAAAGCAGCAAGAGCTCGAAGCCTTGCAGAAGAGTCGGAAGGAAGCTGAACTGACCCGCGAACTGGAGAAGCAGAAGGAAAACAAGCAGGTGGAAGAGATCCTCCGCCTGGAGAAGGAGATCGAGGACCTGCAGCGCATGAAGGAGCGGCAGGAGCTGTCGCTGACCGAGGCCTCCCTGCAGAAGCTGCAGCAGCTGCGGGACCAGGAGCTCCGCAGGCTGGAGGAGGACGCGTGCCGCGCGGCCCAGGAGTTCCTCGAGTCCCTCAACTTCGCCGAGATCGACGAGTGCGTCCGCAACATCGAGCGCTCCCTGTCCGTGGGCAGCGAGCTGCCGGGCGAGCTGAGCGAGCTGGCTGGGAGCGCGTGCGGGGACAAGCCCAGCTTCAACTTCAGCCAGCCCTACCCGGAGGAGGAGGTGGACGAGGGCTTCGAGGCCGACGACGACGCCTTCAAGGACTCCCCCAACCCCAGCGAGCACGGCCACTCGGACCAGCGCACAAGCGGCATCCGGACCAGCGACGACTCGTCCGAGGAGGACCCGTACATGAACGACACGGTGGTGGCCGCCAGCCCCAGCGCGGACGGCGCGGTGCTCCCGGCGGCCGCGGAGCACGACTCCGCGAGCCTGCACAACTCCTCCAGCGGCGAGTCCGCCTACTGCCTGCCGCAGGGCGCCGGCGACGTGCCCTCCCCCGACGGCGACTACGACTACGACCAGGACGATTACGAGGACGGCGCCATCACCTCCGGCAGCAGCGTGACCTTCTCCAACTCCTACGGCAGCCAGTGGTCCCCGGACTACCGCTGCTCCGTGGGCACCTACAACAGTTCGGGCGCCTATCGGTTCAGCTCCGAGGGCGCGCAGTCCTCAGTGAGTACCCTCGAGTGTCCGCCTGGGACGTGGGGTCAGTCATCCCTACTCCTGTTGCATCCCCAGGGAATTAAGACATTCCCCCCTAGGATGGACAAACAGTTCAAAGTCATGGTCTTAGAGATAATCTTAACCGCCTTTCTCCTTCCAAAAGCCATCGCATTTGTAAGTGGAACTTTGATGTGTCCCTTGCAGTGAGCACAAAGCCCAGAACCGAATTGTGCCCATGGCCTGACCGTGTCAGCTCCTTACCTAGAGCCTTTAGCTTCTCCGTGTGGCAGGTTGGGAAACGAGGCACACACCAAACTGGAACCAGCCTGGCCAAGGGCATCTTGGAGAAATTTCCTTACAGGAACTTCACCATCCCCACCGCAAAATATTATTTCTTATACTAGTTGTGCGGGAGGGATCTTTGGGGCATAAATACCCCCTTTCCAGTTTCTGGATGTATTTATCGTTCATTTCCTTTTATTTTTTCTCTTTGGTCATGCATTGAATGCTCTCTTGACTTTCAAAGACTTGGAAATATTTTTAGCGTAGTAATTCAAAAGAGATTAACTCTTAAATGGTTTGATTAAAATTACAGCCTTAAAGAGCAGTGTGTATTTTAGGATAGGTAGCCTTTGGATTAAAGTGCATCTTGTGTTTTATATCTTAGTTCAACTGACCATTTGACCTTAAAGGTTGGTATTTTGTAATTCTGGATTCCTTTGATTGCCACGCTCTGTAATGTCATTACGGATCGGGAGTATTGCTTCTTTTCAGTTGCCTTTGCTTTCTCAATGGTGATATATGCTGGGTATTTCGTTATTTGCTTTCTGTCCTTTTTGCTCACGGTTGGTTCTTGCTCTCTCCTTGTCCAGTTTGAAGATAGTGAAGAGGACTTTGATTCGAGGTTTGATACGGACGATGAACTTTCCTACCGGCGCGACTCCGTGTACAGCTGTGTCACGCTGCCGTACTTCCACAGCTTTCTGTACATGAAAGGTATGAGTGCAGCCGCCCCGGAGCCCGGGTTGCGGGGAGAGCAATGGAAAACTGAGATGTTGTTTTCCCTGAGCTGAGCGATGGGGGCTGGGAAAGTTTCTCTACCAAACACTCAGCTCCGTGTTGGGCCACTTAGGGGAATGGAGGACGCTGTGCCACACTGGTCTTACATGAATGTGACGTGGGTGACGTGATCCTACTAGGATGCACGTAGCTGTGATGCCCCTGGATTTGTGCACAGTGGGAGGACAAAGCATTTGCAACCACTATCTCCGTTTCAATCTGTCTCTCCTCCCTGCCTCTCCCTATCTCATCCCTATTTCTTTTCATTTCTTGCTTCCTCTCTTTCTCTTCTCTTCTTTCCCTTTCCCTCCCTCCTTTTCTTCACTCTAAGTCTCTCTCACACACACATACAAACCAGTGTGTGTGCTGCTGCTGCTGTAATCGGTAGAGACCCATTCTAAAGACAACTGCGTTTTCCTCTCCTGCAGCGGATGTTAGAGAACCTAGGAGAACATGCCATACGCGGGGAGAAAGTAAAGACCCGACTGAGGGCCACAGCTTGCTTAAACTGCTCACTGTACCTACTGCGTGATGAGAATTTTCGTTATATATTTTAATTGCTATTAAATTTTGAAGGCTCTGTGTGGAACCTTAACATTTGGAGACTTTGAGGCATACTCCTTTTGGAAGATTATTTAATTAGGACCTCGGCTCATTCCTTATTCATGCTGTTGACTCTGACTCTGAACTCAGTGACAGGGCTCATAAGAAACCACGATCATCACCAGTGTTCGGCAGGAGTTTTACATGGACGGTCAAAAGCGGGACCACCTTGCTTCTTGCATGGCCCTAGACTGGATGGGGGAAGAGTCACAAACTGGGGTGTGGGGCAGGGGTACAAGAACCTTTGTCCCCAGGTCTCCTTTTCTTGCTTTCTCCCATCTTCAAAGTTTTCAAAATTTTTCTCCAACTTTTTTCTTCACTTTCCTTTCTACTGCCATCTGTCTTCATTCACTTGTCCTTTTCTTCTAATCCTCCCCTCCATGAAAAACTCCTTTATTCTGTGTTCCCTTTCCGTTTCTTCTGTTTCTTTGCTTCTCTTTTCTGTTGTCTTGTTTATCTTTGTTCATGTCTTTATTTTGTTGTCCTTAATATTTTTTTCTGTTCTTATTCACTTGTAGGTTGTTTGTTTGGTTCCATTTTTGTTATATCTGCTCCTTTTCTAAAACATGGCTCTAGTGGCTTACATCCGTCATTTGCCTTTCGAAGTTCTGCCCTTCTCAGCTAAGCTCCCCAGGGTGCTCGTGAAATCCCCAGCAGGTCTGGTGCAGGGGAGACATTTTTGTTGTCCAAAATCACGGGTTGGTGCAGATTTTTATAGGAATGTTGGAATGAAAAAAATTGAGGGAGTCTAGCCAAGTGATGTAGCCACCATCGTACTACCTGACAAGGGAAAAAATGTCATCACAAATCAGAACCTAATGGTCCAATAAGTATCTAATCACAGCATCAAACATTTCTCAGCTAGAAGTCACCTGAGCTATTTTTATTATTAATAGATTTCTCCTTCTCCAATCAAGTTTTAGTCCCTGAAATTTACTTTAAAATTTCCTATAATAGCCAGGCGTGGTGGCTCATGCTTTCAGTCCCAGCTTCATAGGAGGCTGGGGTGGGAGAATCGCTTGAGGCCAGGAGTATAAAACCAGCCTTATCTCTAAAAATAAAATAAAACTACCTCAGATGTCACTGTTTTAATGTGTGATATTGATTTATTGCACAGTTATGTAATTAAAACAAGATTAGGAAAAAAGTAAAGATATTCAAAGTATTAAATCAGAGTTCAAGAAGGTAAGCAGGTGAGGTTCTTGGCATCTCTTAATGAAAGAAATTATTGTATAAATGCAGTATCATTTAATCTGTAATGAGACTTTTAATAAATTAGGGCCAAAACTTGTCAGAGAAACCAATGAAAAAGAAAATACAATCACCAGCTTATAGGAGGTCTGTGCGGAAAGTATCCAGCCATTGTTAATAGAACAAGAACGGTTTGCGAGACATGGGTATAAGCTGACAGCCAAGATGAGTGGACTGGGATGTGTATGCGTGAACAGTGACTACGTCACTGTACTAGTCAGTGGGGCACTAGGTGGCATTGAGTGAGCATGTGTGCTGTGTGGCTGTAGCATTCTAAATGACTGAGCGAGTAGAGCAACGAATCTGCATCAAATTTTGCGTTAAGCTTGATACAAGGGAGAGCCATCTATATAGTTCAGCAAAGCAAATGCACTATCTGTCTTTTGCACACTGATTGCAAACCAGTGGCATCGTGACTTCATGTGTTCCAAAATAAGGCCTAGATCTATAATCATTGAAGAAATTATCTGGAAAGGTCTGTTTCATATTTATTTTCCAATCTATAAAAGGAAAATATTTTGTTAATACTTCAGATATCCATGTTTAAGTGTCCCTTATTTTTATTAGTAGTTAATCAAAAAAATAACGTATGGACACTTTTATAATAGGAATGGATTTTTGAGTGATGGTGGTAAGATGTCACTCTTGAACACCCTTGGGGAATCTAGAATACTAAGATAAAATTACCTTGCTGAAAAAGTATAAAAATATTTTTTATCCTATAACACCTGTATTTTCTTGTCTAATTTCTCTCAACCAAAAGAAATTTTCCACTAGATAAATTGCAGCTATATTTTCTATTTTTTTAAGTTCAATCACAATGCAGTTTAGACTGTAGCTTTTTTTCATAATCTCAATCTTAAACATTATATCTATAAACTATTTTCAGATGATGTTTTTTTTTAAAAAAGATGTGTTTATCCAAAAAGCCGTGTTTTCTTTTCCTATGTAAGTTAGGCTTTATTGGTAAACTCTGGAATCGCTGATAATTCTTGTTCCCACATTGATCAAATAAGGAAGGAAACATAGACTCTGACAGCATTTTAAAATAATTTCCCCTCTCTGGGCATTTGGAGGTAAGCATGATTTATGCATATGGAAATGACTGACTCATTCCTGGGTTAGAGTGTCAGTTCTTTACTTGCCTTCCTGTTAGCTCCTTACAAAAATGTCTCAGCTAAGTGAGTAGGAGCTGCCTTGGGTAAGAGGAAGGGACAACATTCTTGTGTGATCAGCCAGCCTGGTTTGATTATCTGTCCAGTGCACCCTGAACATGAGCTCGGGATGCATCCTTCACTGGGGAGTCTCTGTGTATGTTTTAGCTGGGGAAACTTAAAGATCGGCTTTACAACCTGCTCTGGATGTTGTTGTCATCTGACTTGATTGACTTTTCTTAAACCTCTCTCTACCCAATTTTGGGGAAAACAGGTGGCCTGATGAACTCCTGGAAGCGCCGCTGGTGCGTCCTCAAGGACGAAACCTTCCTGTGGTTCCGCTCCAAGCAAGAGGCCCTCAAGCAAGGATGGCTTCACAAAAAAGGCGGAGGCTCCTCCACGCTGTCGAGGAGAAATTGGAAGAAGCGCTGGTTTGTCCTCCGCCAGTCCAAGCTGATGTACTTTGAGAACGACAGTGAGGAGAAGCTCAAGGGCACCGTAGAAGTGCGGACGGCCAAGTATGTCGCTGGTGCCTGGGTGTGGCCCCTGTGGGTGGTGCTCTGGGTGGCTTGATCATTTATGCCAGTGGTCACAGAGTTGCACTGTGCAAGTTCCTTACAACAGTAGTCTGGAGTAGGTATTCAGTGAGTCCTGATAATTCAGCTCAGTGGATTGAATTATTAGGGAACTGCGAAGCAAAACTTAATCTGTGAGTGACTTGCTTTTTGTGATTACACTCACATGTGTGGCTTTCATTTGGAAGATGGCCAGCTGGACACAGAAGTAGCCCATTGGAAATGGGATTGTCTGTTTGCAGGAAGAATGGTGTGAATATGGAACAACTGGTTGAGAGTCTTTTTATGGGTTAACGTATCACTTTCAATTCCTCAATCCAGCTGTTGCCAACAGATAAATTAGCTAAATTGGAAGCAGACTGACAGTCTGGAGGTGTTTTTTGAAAGAATCATTTATCTTCTACCAATGTTAAATATAGTAGCCACTCGTATTCCCAGCCATCAGAGGAACAGGGCTGGTCTTTGAATCCAACACAACCCCTTTTTCTGCCATCCCAAAGCTTTGGACTATTGAGAGCCTATTATTTTTATTGAAAATTAAGCGATGTTTTCAGAAAATTGTTAGAGGCAGCTGGTTTTCTTGGGTAACCAGCCTGGGATACGAAGCCTGAAAACTTGCTTGAGGATAACCTGTAGGCATACTCCACTCAAAACTGAGTGACCACAAATATTTAGAAAGCTGGTAAAATAAGTTTTGAGACACTTGAAGTCATGAGACTTGAGAGTGAAAAATGTTTCTAATCAGCCAGCATCAGCAACTTCAGAAAATTATTCATTGGAAAGTGGAAAATCAAATGAGGAAAGGAAAGTCTTTTATGTATTTGATTGTAAGTGCAAATCATGTCTGCGCAGACAGCAGAGTGTTGGACATTTCCAGGCTGCGCCTTTGGGGTTCATTAGGCACAGGAGTGGGTTTGTGGGAATTCAGGTCTGAATCCTGCAATAACACGTGTTCACAGCCAGGCTCAGCTCTGTTGCCTCCTGCCACCTTCTCCCAGCCCACATTCCGTAATGTTCTCTTTATTCATCCTATAGAAGGCGCCACCAACACAGAGAGGCAGCAGGTGGCGGCATTGGTATTGAATCTCGCCAAGTAAATTGGTGTTTATTTCTTTCGCAACTCTCTTTGTGTGCTGCTTGATAAAGCTCTGTTCTTCAGGTACTCTGTCAAAATTACACTGTGTTATAGAAACAGAGCTCTTACTCTGCCATTGCTGTCACATGCTGTGGAACAGGGACAATGAGTTGTTAGGGTTTTACCCATTAAGATTTTGCTTTTCCATTTTGTATTTTGAAACATTTTATTATAGAAAACTTCAGTCGTGTACAAGAGTGGGTAGAAGAATAAAACAAAACCCGTGTACTCATTACGCAGCTTCCAGAGGCCACGCGCCCGTGGCCAAGAGTGTGGCATCCACTGTCCTACCCGGCGTGCTGCCCCAGCAAACTGCCTTCTTTTACAGCAAGTCTCTGACATCATGTAATTGCATACGTAAACATTTTAGCATTCATTCAAAGATTCTTTTTAATACATAATCACAATACCATTATCACATTTGAAAATAATATAAATTTCTTATATCACCCACACTCCAGTCATTTGCCTTATAAATGGAGGTGGTAGTGCTCTTATCGGTTTGGGCTGGTTTTATAGTTTCTTTCTTCAGGAATCCAAATAAGATCTAGACTTAGTCATTGATTTTCAGGTACTCAAGTCTCTTTCATTTGTAGATTCCCCCTCCATCTTTTCTTTCACTTGCTCTCTGTAATCGAAGATGCTAGCTCATTTATCCAGTGGTTGCTAGACTTCACTGATTGAATATTGGTGCATTGTTTAACAGGTTCTTCTTTCTAGTTTATTTCTCTTGAATTCTAGCCATTTTGAAATATATAGTAGATTATTGCAATCTGTAGACACCTGATTAGTCTGTCAAACACCAGGTCTTCTTTCTTCTATCAAACTGTATATTTGTACCCATTAATCAACCTCTCCTCATCCCCCCCCCAGCTGTTTTAATTAATTTATTTTTCCAAGTATCACCAGGAGCTCATGGATTTTCTCACATGAAATGGTTTGTAGCCATTGCAGCTGTTCCCAGGGATGCTCACATTAGCCCCATCTTGGCCAGGAGGAGCCTTTTCACGTTCCTTTGTCTTTTCGATGTAATCCCGATGGTTTTAGGTTATCTCCTTTGCTTTCTGATATGACAAGATGTTTTCTACCTCCTTTTAAGATTCAGGCACTATAAACAGATCTCTGGAATGTTTGCTTTATTATTTTGAACTTCAGGCTTGGGGAGGAGTCCTGAGTTAGGGCCCAGCTCCATTGCTGTAGCTCTGACGTCATCATCCTTCCCTTCCCTACCTCAGGGAAGCTTTTTATGAGTACAAAACCCTGGCCCCAACCCCGGGGGCCCTTCCCTGGATTCCGAGGGGCCACTGTGGTTCAGAACCACCACCTTACAGTTAGATCATAAGGTCTCACGCCCTCCACGAGGTGTCCAGGTTCCTGAGAGGGAAAGTGGTTTGTCCACCACGACACAGTGAGGACAGTCTTCCCTGGGGATTATCGACCTGCCCAGGAGGCTTCGTTGCCAGACCCTGGGGTCACTTCCCTCCTTCCGCTCAGAGGAGGTCCACAGACCACTCCTCCTCAAATTCCATCTCAGTTTTTTAAACAAATATTTTATTTTATCTCAGTCCAATATTTATTTTTTCTGGCTGGTTAGACTGTTTTAGTTTTGTTGCTATAAAATAAATGTTTCATTGTGAACATTTGTACTGCTTTAGTTATCAAGGCAGGCTGGCTTTATCCAAAAGACCCTTCTTCATCAAATATAGTACCATCTCTGGTCTGATCCTAACATCTGCTAGTGTTTTACCCTGATTTTGTTAACTGGATCCAGCAATTTTATTCCTCTAGTGTTGTTTATGGAGGGTTGGGATGAGATCAGGATGGTCTTGAGAACCTTCTCTTCACCCCCAGAACCCCTAATGGAAATAACGAGTGTGTATCAGGCAGGGTAGGTCGGACCCTGGCCAAGGCCTTAAACCGCGATGGAAAGCTGTGACGAGCCAGGGAAAGAACTCACACCACACCAGCTCGCCTTTGGGGTTTCCTTCCATTGCAGAGGAGTGGGCGCTGCTGCCACAAGTGTCTCTGGGCCTAAGCAGGGGCGGGCATTGGGGGGCCAGCGTGAGGGAAGAGAGGCCCATCACTAGAGAAGGCAAGGGAACACCAGAGAGGAGCCTGGCTCCCCCTAGAGGGACTCTTCATCATTTATAAAGGAAAGAATCGTAGGTTCAGTCTTCCCTCTGTATGGTTCCAGGACCACCACCCCACCCTCTATCTCCCACAGATACTAAAATCCTTGGATTCTCAAGTCCCAGATATAAAATGGTGGAGTAATTGCATATAGCTGTGCATATTCTCCCATATATTAAATCATCTCCAGATTACTTATAATACCCAGTATGATGTAAATGCCACGTAAATAGTTGTTATATGGCATTGTTTTTTAATTTGTGGGTTTTTTATTGGCTTCATATCTTGCTGCACTGCTGGTTGAGTCCACAGATGTGGAACCCACAAATGCTGAACTCAAGGATACAGAGGCCGACTGTACACAATTTCTTTTGTAACCATTTCCAACTCAGTCATTAGTTTCATGAACTTGCCTTCCTCAGTTTTTATTGAGAAGTCTGTGCACCTGATGTACACTTGTGGCTTTTGCTCCTTTGCAGAGAAATCATAGACAACACCAGCAAGGAGAACGGGATCGACATCGTCATGGCTGACAGGACCTTCCACCTGATTGCGGAGTCTCCAGAAGACGCCAGGTGAGGTCTGCGCTGTCGGCTTCGTCTTACCCACATCCTCCCTCATGCACAGAGCACTGTTCGCCCTGAAAAGGTTTTCATTGATATTCTAGTTGGGTTTCTGTTAGGACGGTTGAAGAACTGAGGGTCATAAGATATGTACTCATCCCTTGGGGATACTCCCCTTGGCAGATGTGTTCAAGTACAGCATGAGGTTCAGGACTTCTAGCCTCATACGCCTCTGACAGACGCCTTGTTATCTTGGCTCAGGCACGCATTGTCACTAGCAGCATGTGCAAACTGTGCAGCTACGTGAAGCTGAAAACCTACCCCCTGGAAGCCTCTGAGCTTTGAAAGTGGACAACTTGTATTTGCGTAAAGATCAAGAGAGCAGAGAGCATTAACTGGTGGCTGTTTAAATAAATGATAGTGCTGTGGCCTTTGGAGGGTCTTCAAGGTCTCCATATTGAAGGACTCAATAGAAAAGATATTACCTTACATAGAACTTACTATATTTCAGGCAATATTCTAAATGTTTCACATGTATTAACTCATTTAAGTCTCATGACAGTCCTGTGGGGTAGGTACTAATATTATTACCCTTATCTGCATCTGCAGGACTAGGGTACAGAGAAAGGACAGTATAATATGTAAGCTCAATTCAGTCGATTGGAGGCGTTAAGTGTCTTACATTTCTTTCTTAAGGAGCTTTCATTTTTGACTAAGATTAGGGGACAGTGGGGTCCTTCATTGGCTAAGTAGAAAAGATGTCTAACCTTTCCGGACCTCAGGTTTCCATGTTGGAGTGCTGGAGAGACACAGCACAAAATTAAGGAGGATTGTTATTTGTTCTTCAGTGTGACACACCACAAGGTCACATGGTGGATATGACATGCTGGAACGTCTGTCCCATCTGTTCCTGCTGCCTTATGAGTCTGGAGGGTTATGTCTGAGGTGTCAGTCATCTGCTCTGAGCAACTCTAGGGAAAATCTTTTGATTTATGAGGGTAACATCCAGTAGCCTATATTCTTCAATTCTCAGCCCAGAAATCATTAGAACCTTCTCGTGAGTTCTCAGGACCCTTCACTACCCCTTGCCCTTTGAATGTTTCTGGGTTGATACAACACCATGGTAGCAACGCTAAGGGTGAAGACACCAGAAAATAATTCTTCCCATGGGAGGAGCAAACTAAAACCCTGCTTGCACCATAAATTCTAACACAAACTGGAAAAACAAGCAAACTTGGAATTACAGCCCATCATTCCGTCTGGGACTCCTAGAGACCACATGTGGTTTTTTGTGGTCTGGGGAATGCCCGCAGCTTTCAGCTGAATTATAGGCCCAGCGTTTGGCAGCTGCCCTGTCTGTTTTGTGCCATAATGAACCTACTAAATTTAACATTTGGAATATTTATCCAAGCACTTTTTCCCCTGACTAGTGGAACACATTTTTAAAAATATCTTTCAGATTCTGAGTTATACTTGATTCAGGAGAAGAAATTTAGAAATTTAAGAGTGTAATCTATATAGATTGAAAGTACAAGTTTTATGCCTTTGTGTGTGTGATTCCATGTGATCTACATCTTCAATGTATGTATTTTTCAATGTTTGATTTGGGATATTTTTGAGCTTAGTGAAACAATGACTGAAGTCTTGTCTTTTGGTTAACCAGAATTGTTGAAGCAAATTAGTAATAAGATGTTTCCCTTGGTCTCCCAAAGAGTCTGTATATATTGAATATTTTCAAGCTCTTGGTCATATTTTTCTCCTTCAGGAATCACAGGAGATAGATTTTAGTGCTTTGCTGAAGTAATTTACATGGCCTACCATTATATATGTGTGCTATTTTTTCACTTGAATATCCCATTGCATACCAAGTACTTCCCCTCTGCCTGAAACAGTGAGCGTGTGTGTATATGTCTCATAAGCCCCCGCAGAAGAAGGACACCCTGGCATCTCTCACATTTTGTAGTTGCTGGATTTGTCAAGTGGTTAGAAACCCCATCCTGGGAATGCGTAGAAAAATGGACATCAAGTGGTCGTTCTGAGATGGTACTCTCACATTGTCAACCTTCTTACTTTGAAATTTACTTTTTTTTTTAAAAAAAGTGACTGAATGTCCCCTAGGTTATAAATAGGATCTTCAGTAATGATTCTTGATTATAAGTGTTTTGGGTAGAACTGAGGGTTTCATTATTTGCTGCCAATTTCTCAAGGAACTCCTCCTCATCATCATCAAACGTCTGTAAAGATCTGTGGGACCCGGAGGGAAAGCTCTTCCATTGACCTAAAGTTGGAGATTACAGTACTTATAGGTACTTTGGCTACTTCTTCTAACTCTACTCCTTGGTCGTGTAGAACTCACATTTACCCACGAGAATTAGGCAAATTGAAAGTAAAGGTGCTCAGAGGAGATGTCACTTCACAGAGGACATGTTTTGCAGTCCAGAGGATGGCCGCTCCTTGATTGTCGTTGCTCTGTCTTCCCCGCAGCCAGTGGTTCAGTGTGCTGAGTCAGGTCCACGCGTCCACGGACCAGGAGATCCGGGAGATGCATGACGAGCAGGCAAACCCCCAGAATGCTGTGGTGCGTGAGCGTGGCTGGGGTGCAAGGGGGTGTCCTAAGGGGGCGGGGGCAAGAGAACTATGATAGCAAGGACAAGGCTGGGAATTTCCAGTGTTTTTTATTAAGTAAAAGTGTGATAAAGGAGACAAACAGGACCACTGCGTTAAAAATCATGCATGAAAACAGTAAATTATAAAAGGTAATAGTAGTAATACTTGGTAATTCTCCCACCTCGAACCTTTAAAAGAAAAAAAAGATCCCAGTTTCTATGCAGTGATGGAAGCACATTACACTTTTCTTCAAAGGACTTGGTGAATTCTAAAGTGAATACTTTCTATCTTCACTCTATCCAAAACACATATACAAAGTCATAAAGTTCTATTTTAGACATAAGGTTTTATTTCCTCATAAGAAAAACTGAAATAAAATTTCTTACCAGGATAAGTGTAAAAATCTAATGAACGGTCACAATATAAATCAGAAAATTTGCACTATCAAAAGAAGTTCATAAACACTCTTCACTGAAGATATTTTAGGAACAAGAGCGAATGATTAATTCATAATTTTTCAAATAAATGGACTGTAGATTCTGCCCTGTCCAGAGGCTGTTTGTCCTTACTAAATGAAGGGAACCTTTCTCAGATAACTAGTATTTTGCAGTTAACTGAAAAAAGAAGGAGCCCTTTCTGTTTGCTTTCTCGTGGAGTTGTAAGCTAGGGATGTCACTATAATGTGCGCCTACTTTAGTGGTTCTCGCATTCAATCTGCTTTTTGCTCCTTTCCAGGGTACTTTGGATGTGGGGCTAATTGATTCCGTGTGCGCCTCCGACAGCCCGGATAGGTAAGCTCAGACATGGCTTTGAACAAAGGTAATTAAGCACCTGCAGGTGCCCACAGGTCTCCGTGCTGCGGGGCCCACTCCCCACTTACTGGGCTGTGAAATCACCCAGGCTGTGTGTCTCACCTTGTCAGCCCCAGCAATCCGAAGTCCTCCTGCTTATGCTCAATATGACATCATCCAAAAGTCTTCGTCTCCGGATATCTTTGGAGTTCTGGGGAAAAGAGTGGAAACTTAATTTAGACAATTAAACACATAAAAGTAATATTTTTTTATTTGAATATACAAACTTGGGATTCATGTGGGAAGAAAATGCCTGTTTAGGAAAATGGTGTTGCAACATGGGGGAGGGTGTAGTTCCCCTTTCTGAACTTAATAATGAGCTTGCAAAGGATTTTGATAATAATGTATATGTAGGGTATTAGTAAATCAAACCACACACATTTATTTTCCTTGACATTTCTACTTTCTCTATGCCCTTAAAATAGCACGTTGGGTGTGGATTTTGTTTTTTGAAGGCAAATCGTCTTCAGAGATGGTCTAGGAGTCTTTGTACCCAGTGAGCTTTATCTTTAGCATCTCTCTTTTTCTGTGCTGCTTGTAAATTCTGTTTCTGGCCTGCAGCAGACTTTGAGAAAAGTTGTCCTAGGACCAGAGTAAGAATCAATTGACTTCTGCCCTCAGTAAGACAGCCAGAAAGTAATGAATGCATTAAGAGGGACAAAAAACAAATAGTGCCTACTTGGCAGAATTAGAGTTTAGAGGTCTCTGTCACCCTACCATTGGCAAAGGCTCTTCCGAACCATGGAGCCTTTGTTTTTAGTAGTCAGCCTGCACCGTCTTATACCTGGCTTAGGAATCTTTAACACGTACAAGTCATGTCGATAATGAAGCCCAGATTCTTCATATCCTGGTGTGTAAGTTCCTACCTTACCTTCCTGATGTCTTTCTTCTCCCACCCACTTCACTCCTCCCGGCCAGGCACATGATGGTCCATGCTTAGAATCTGCTTTCATCCTCCACCGTCCACCTTTATCCCTTCCCAACTACAGAAAAATCCTTTTTTTTTTTTAATAATTTTTAAGGGGCACCTCAAAAAGCCCATCCTTTTTGCATAGCTTTCCCTGTCTCCTGTGGTCCAGTTCTTCTTTTTCTTGAAATTTCACAGCACTTAACTACAGTGACTATTTGAAGACTTTCAAGAAAAGTTCACATTCACCAGCTTACGCAGTTTAATAGAGGAATTAGTACACGCGAGGGCCCATGAGAGGTTCAGTCAGTGCCAGACGAAAGAGGTGAGGGAGAGAGTAAATTTCCATGATCACGTCATCCATGACTGGGAAATGCACCCCTGTTAGATTGCTTTGGAAACAGGGACCCAGGTGGCTTTTTAAACAAGGCATAATCAGCTGTTTTAGATGTTCCACCTACACCTATTTACCGATCCTCTTTTATTGCTAGTGTCAGACATTTCATTACCCACCCACAGAAATATTATCCAAGGCAGAAAGAAATTGACTTTGGAGAAGCATCAAAAAAAACTTTTCCCCCGTGGTCACCTTATTTAGCCTTCCGGGAACTGAGTTCCATCTGGAAAGTTTTGCATGAAGAAATGTTTTCCAGGACCTTCAGAATGAATGTGTTGCTCCAAGTTTAAAGGTTAATGATGCATAAAATAAATCCTGCAGAAATGAGCAAGGTTTGCCTTGATATAAAATACAAATAGCACAGCAGCGTGTATCCCCGTGACCCTCTTCCCCAGGAACAGGGCATTTAGTCTCGGTTCAGACGGAGGTGATGCCAACAGTAGGGCTAAGAGGCTTTGCTTCCTTCCCCCCTTGCCGCGCAGACCCAATTCGTTTGTGATCATCACGGCCAACCGGGTGCTCCACTGCAACGCCGACACGCCGGAGGAGATGCACCACTGGATCACGCTGCTGCAGAGGTCCAAGGGGGACACCAGGGTGGAGGGCCAGGAATTTATAGTGAGAGGTGAGCACCTTCCATGCTTCCTCTGTCTCTTCATGAAGCCTTATTTGCCTTTGCATAGACATCTGCAGGATTTCTATTTTGAGCAGCTTTTCAAAGTCTTTTTGACTCTTGACAGGTTTTAAAATGATCAGATAAGAAATGATCTTAGCCATTTTCTGGCAAATAGGTAGAAATGCAGCCCACCTGTAAGCATTCTGCAAATGATTGTGTGGTATTCGAGGTTTCACTTCATACTTTTTAATTCACACCTTCATCTCCCTTTCTAGGATGGTTGCACAAAGAAGTAAAGAACAGTCCAAAGATGTCTTCACTGAAACTGAAGAAACGGTGGTTTGTACTAACCCACAATTCGCTGGATTACTACAAGAGCTCAGAGAAGAACGCCCTGAAACTGGGCACCCTGGTCCTGAACAGCCTCTGCTCGGTCGTCCCCCCGGACGAGAAGATATTCAAAGAGACAGGTAACCAGGCCGTGTGCGAGTGACCGGCTGGGCCCCGGACTCCGAGCCTCAGATCTTAAAAGGCCCAGGCTTGTTCCCAGCAAAGGATTAAGAGTCCCACCTAGTGTGTGTACTTTGTTTCCCCCCAAAAGAAGCACTTGTTGATTTATCTTCCGAGACTGGTTAGCTGTATGAACACTCAGTATTTAAACCATAGTAGAGAGATCTTCGTTTATGGAGTTGTAAATAGAGTCTTATAAGGAGAGGAAGGCTTTGTTTTTACATACCTGTGTTTTTGTCTTTTTCACCATTGTACGATAAGGGTCGTTTGCCACCCACAGAAGATAAATCCTGACTGTCAGTGAACTTAGCCTAGTAGCATAAAAAGCAGACATGTGAGCAGAAGGTTTTTCTTTTTCAGTTTGTGATAATATAGAAGTATTTCTAGAAGATTGTTTATTTTTGTTGCTAGTGGTGCTTGTTTGTTTGTTTATTAACATAGTTGCTCCATTCCTGTCATGACCAGGTGACGGTTCAGACAGTCTGTCTCAGGACACACAGACTGCTTTGCATAAGTGTTTTCTTCTGAAGAGACAGACTAAGAAAAGGAAAGGAAGGGACAGGAAGTGAGAAGGAAAGTCAAAAATCTGAGGGAAAACTTTTCACTCTTGTTCCAAGGCCCAGAGAGAGACATTAGCTTATACCTGTTTTTTCTTGCAGAGCAGATGTTACAATTTACCTTTATATGTTTAATTCTGGGTTTATTGTAACAAGGAAGGGTTGTCTTCCCCTCTCAGCTATAAACTCCAGTGCAAGGGACACCTGTTTTTTGCTCATCCCTGGATACCCAGCGCGGGGCAGGACACATATAGGAATTGAGCAAGTTTTTGTTGACTGAGTGATTAACTTAAAGGGATGGAGGTCAGAGACACCATATGCTTCTCAGGATGCTGAGTTTCTGGGACTGTGGTGCAAGAACATCCCCGTGGTCCCCGAGGCCAAGGTCAATGTGCGTGTGCTGCTGTTGCAGGTTATTGGAACGTCACCGTGTACGGGCGCAAGCACTGCTACCGGCTCTACACCAAGCTGCTCAACGAGGCCACCAGGTGGTCCAGCGCCATTCAAAACGTGACCGACACCAAGGCCCCGATCGACACCCCCACCCAGCAGCTGATTCAAGACATCAAGGTAAGACAAGGCAAGCCCACCAGGCTGGCTTTGTGCTCACAGATTCTACCCCTTGGAGCATCAAGACCTGAATATTAGTTGAGCTTAATTTTTATTCTGTAATGAAAACTAGTATTTGGTTGATTTGGGGCTTGAGTATCCTGCTTTTAGGAATCTGAGGTTCCAGGTGAAATTTTACACCAAAAATCACCTCTGCGGGGATGCTGGGGGCAGCCCCACCTGTTGGGCTCTGTGGGCAGGAGGACATGGGTCTGCAGTTTAGGGTGTAGGACTCCCTGCCCGCGCACAGGGATGTAGTGATCTGTGTCAGGAGCCACCTGCCCTGCCACAGGTTTCACCTCAGCCCCCGCTGGAGACCTTGAAGGCATCACACAGTACTTCTGCTCTTACTGTACGGTTTCTAGACCATGCGGGTGGATTCAGAAAGAACCCAGATGGCTCTAGAATACTGGGGATTTCTGTCAGGCACGTCCAGGCTCCCAGAAATTTTAGTTGCCCAGTGAGTGTGTGTTACATGAATGACTGAACGATTCGGCGGCAGCCGAGAGCGAGGAGTCTTGCCCTCGGTTTGCAGGAATGGAAAGGGAGACGCGGCTGTTCCGGCCGTGCTGCTCGCAGAGCTGCTCGCTCGGTCCCCGTGCAGAGCCCAGTCAAGGAATTATTCTGGCTGCCGTTTCCCCAAGTTTCCTGTGCAGGCAGCTTCTCAGGGCAAAGGACAGAACTGAGGCTATGACAGAGAAGATGCTAGAATGATAGTGAGGCAGGTATTTTACTGAAGGACATCAAAGGAAATTAGCTAATCGGATCCAAGAGACAACTCTGCTTTTGTGGGGGTGGGAGAGGGTCTAATACCAGTGGTGTATAATTTCCCACCAAATTCAAGATGGCCTCCGGATGCCAAAGTGATACATTTTCTGGTTATTTGGAGCCAGTTTCCAGCAAGCTGGTGGTTCTCCAATACTCCAGAGCTTTCCATGGAACCCGGGGTGCTGGATACAAACAATTTCAGTTTTACCCTTAAAAAATGACTTTTTAAAGCTTTCTTTTGAGAAAGGAATAAAAATTTCACATGACAGCAAACTTGTTCTTCAAACCTGTATCTTATCTGTTTTTGTATTCTCTAATTGATTTAAATTCAGACATTAAAAGAGTAAACAAAATTTACCAAATATGAAACAATGCATCTTAAGAAATGAGTCAAGTTACCCTAAAGAAATACACACAAAATTTTCTTCAGTAATTAAAAACATTTTTTTTGCTTTCCACTGGATGTTATTGAAGAAGTTTTATAGTGGAAATGAACTTAGCATGATAGAATGATTCATTGCCTCTCCTCCAACTTTTCTGTTTATTTAAAGGTCTAAAAGTAACTTTGGCTTTTTCATATCCCAGATTAACATTTTAGGAGCATAAATATATGATGCAATTCTGTGAGAAGCTGTCTTAAATTTCAAGGCTGGAAGGGCAGGCATGCATGTGGAAGAATTGTCTCCGCAATGACATATTATCATGTGTAGTTTTCAGGTACAGAGAGAATACAAAAGGACAATTAAAGAGGTGGCAAAATGTATTTTTAAGTAAATTATAGATTGACATGATTGATGGCTAAAAAGAGAAGTTTAAATTAATTTCTTTAAGGATATATACTCTCCCAGGGGGGATTTTTAAATAATTTAGGAAAATATATGCACACGAAATGAAGAGAATGAGCTATAAGAATGTATTTTTGTGATTTGTCTTCAAACACAGATTGTGGGTATCTTTGTGTTTGAAATTATCAACTCTACATTCCTCCGCCAGTACTCCACCAGGCTTAGGGATATGAGACTTTTGAAAAATATTCATATGTAGGAAAATAGTTGATTTTGTTCGTTTTGAGATAGGCTTTTCAGGGTAAGCTTGCTTTCTCTCTTGTCGTGGCTCCCGTATTTTGAAGGAGAACTGCCTAAACTCGGACGTGGTGGAGCAGATCTACAAGCGGAACCCGATCCTCCGATACACCCATCATCCGCTGCACTCCCCGCTCCTGCCCCTCCCATACGGGGACATCAATCTCAACTGTGAGTCCGCAGCCCTCCTGGACTGCTCTGCAGAGACCACGATGTTCTTCTCCCTGCTAAGTCTTTAGCTCTAACATAGTAGCATTTATTTTTAATTCAAAGACTCTCTTAGTCATCGTGAATGAGGACAAAAAGATAAAATATGGTCATTGGTCATTACTAAAGCAGGGATTTTAGAGTGTGGTTGTGGTAATGCAAGGATTGATTGTTGTAGTAAAAGAAAAGATTTAAAAGGAAGTCAGAAAACATCAGCACTGCCCATGAACTCAGAGCAGCCTTCAGTATACTGCACAACCAGAACCTAAACTATTTTGCGTTCCAGTGTGGAACCTATTTGCTAACAGACTAGCTTTTGAGTAAGCATTTTATGTCGTAAAAAGTTCAATTATATAACAAAACATTGTCACTTATCCACCTCTGCATTTTTAGAGCTTTGTTCGGCTGATTTAAATGTGTAGGGAATGGGTGGGCCCTGTATCATGAAGTGGTTATTTTTCCCCATTTATTCTTTCTTTTATCCACTGCTCAGGTTATACTCTCTCTAAAGCCCTTGAGTGACTTCTGTGTTTATTTGCTTGTCCTAGTGCTCAAAGACAAAGGCTACACAACCCTGCAGGATGAAGCCATCAAGATATTCAATTCCCTCCAGCAACTGGAGTCCATGTCTGACCCTATTCCAATAATCCAGGGCATCCTACAGACAGGGCACGACCTCCGACCTCTGCGAGATGAGCTTTACTGCCAGCTCATCAAACAGACCACCAAAGTGCCCCATCCCGGCAGCGTGGGCAACCTGTACAGCTGGCAGATCCTGACGTGCCTGAGCTGCACCTTCCTGCCAAGTCGGGGGATTCTCAAGTATCTCAAGTTTCACCTGAAAAGGTAAAGCAGGCAGGAATGTGCGGTGAGCTGGGCAAGGGGTGATGTGATGGGTCCTCATTCGGATAAACAGGCTCTTGAACAAAGACACCTCGAGGCCAAGCAAGGTGGCTCAAACCTGTAACCCCAGCACTCTGGGAGGCTGAGGCGAGAGGTTCATTTGAGCTCAGGAGTTTGAGATCAGCCTGAGCAAAAGCAAGACCCCATCTCTACTAAAAATAGAAAAAATTAGCCGGGCACAGTGGCATGTGCCTGTAGTCCCAGCTACTCAGGAGGCTGAGGCAGGAGGATCGCTTGAGCCCAGGAGTTTGAGGTCTCAGTGAGCTATGATGACGCCACTGCACTCTAGCCCGGGTGACAGAGCAAGACTCTGCCGGGAAAAATAAAAAAAAAAAAACACAGAAGACACTTCTAGTGGGGCAGGGACCACCAGATCCGACTCAGGTCACCTGAGCAAGCTTAGAGAATGCGGACACCCTTTTTCTCTTTAAGCCACGCAAGGTTATTTTCAGGGACCCAGTCACTTTTGGTTATAGCATCCTAATGTGTAGGACATTGGATACATTTAATTACCACTACTCTGTTAAAAAAAACAACTTGGATAGTTGTTCCAGATCAAACAGGTGGAAATCATCTGGTTGATATTTCGATTAGCTATGGGAAGACACTATTCATATGACAGTATGAGGCATGACTCTTTCAAATATTAACAGTGCTGCGGAGGTGAGCTGGCAGCGAAAGTGCTCCCAGTCAGACATTGGCTCTGTGGGTTTATTTTGTTTTTAAACTAAACCTGCACAGACTGAACCAGGCCCTTGCCAGGAAGTCACTGGTGCTCTGTTCACCTCTGGGGGGCCCGTTCACCGTGCTGGTCTGCACAACCTTGACACGGCCCAGCCCCCGGCAGCCAGCCCTCCTCAACCTAGCATTAACGGTCAGTGTTTGTCTCCTAGGATACGGGAACAGTTTCCAGGAACCGAAATGGAAAAATACGCCCTCTTCATCTACGAATCTCTTAAGAAAACCAAATGCAGAGAGTTTGTGCCTTCCCGAGATGAAATAGAAGCTCTGATCCACAGGCAGGAAATGACATCCACGGTGTATTGCCACGGCGGAGGCTCCTGCAAGATCACCATCAACTCCCACACCACGGCCGGGGAGGTGAGGCGGGCGCTGCTGCTTCTCCTTCTGTTTGATGCGTTACTGCTGATACGCCCGAGTCGGGAACGTTGCGCATCGTTTGTTTGGCTCACACGCACGGTTGCAGTTTACACAGTACAGCTGCTCAATGATCAAGGAAATAAGTGTAACCCGCAACCAACCACATGTATGGAGAGGTAGAGAGATATGTATTAAGATGAGCGGAAACACAAAGTTAAACTCCTCCCGAAATATCGGAGACATAATCTTGCTAATCTGAGAAGCACCCAAGTATCTAGTAGAGATTGCAGACCTGGCTCAGATATACCCAGTATGATAAGAGTTTATTGTATTGCTTCTGCATCAAAGTGTTTCTGTTTGCCACATGATTGTCTAGAATGTTGGGTCAGATGCACGTATTCTTTTTAAATTTAAACTTATTATAAAACTAACTGACCGAAAAAAAATAGTGTAATAAAATCCTCCCGAAAGGCTTCTTGTGTAGAAAAAATGTTGTCTGAAGTCACTCTGGTTTCTTGGAGTTTGTGAATTTATCAGATAAAAGACAGGGCTTTAGTTTTTCATCTACTTTTCCTGCTAATGTGGGTTTGCAAGACATCAGCCCAGCTTTTGCCCTACTGATGAGCAAAATACCCTGTGTTCTTTCTTGGCAAGGAAGAGATATGACTAATTTCAAGGGAACAGGGGAAAAACAGAACATTTGAAATTCTGGAATGAACACATAGGATGGTTTTCGGGGACTGCTTGGAGCCTCACTTGTGCCGGCAGCTCCCTCCAGGTTCAGATGAAGGCACATTCTGGAACCATGTGGTGGGACCACAGCCTGTGGAGCTGAAGCCCCCGATATGTCTTCCAGGTGGTGGAGAAGCTGATCAGAGGCCTCGCCATGGAGGACAGCAGGAACATGTTCGCCTTGTTTGAGTACAATGGACACGTCGACAAAGCCATTGAAAGCCGAACCATCGTGGCTGATGTTCTAGCAAAGTTTGAAAAGTAAGTTCCTTTTCCCTAACATGCCAGAAAAGTAAATAAGAGAAATTAAGAGCCAGGTTGAGGATTTGAACTTCTGTTGCATTTTTGGCTTCATCGTATATTGGAGTTAGTTTTATTTTATGTATGTTGAAGCAGATTTAATTTTCTGTTTCTCTGTGTTAGGTGTTTTTCTTGATTCCTAGATAGTCATCATCTCATGATTTAACTTGTCAGGGGTCCTTTACTCCATTCTTTCTCCCAGTCTCCTGTAGTACTCATTTTCTTGGAATTTCTTAATTTCAAGGTTTCTACTTGTCACTTAGCTTTGTAATTAGACTAATGGACTCAAGCCAACTTAGAACTCTTCAAACTACATTTTATATCTACAGTATAAAATGGACCTACAATATTTGATCTATGATTTCACATCCCCTATGTAGCACAAAAGATATTTCTGCTTGGTGTAAACGTAGCAGAAGTACAAGAATATTCATGTCATTTATTATAAATGTTATTGTAATTTATTTGAAGCTTGGTAAAGGAAATAAAGAAATAGGATTTGGTGTTTTTTCTTCTTACAGATTCAGTGTAATGCTTAGCTAGTACTGATTAGACTGGCCCTTGTTAGCTCAGTATTTAACTGAGGCTGCCTGTTTGTTTTCTTGAGACCAGAATGCAAGGTTAGATCCGATCTCTGGGCACTCTGATAAGCCTCCCTTTTCTTGTTCTGTTTGCTCCCCCATCCCTTTGTCCATGCTGTTAGCCTGGATGGAGTGTCTGTCCCCTTACAGAGAATATGCCATAGAAAGTCAGCTCCCTGCGGGTCACCGAAGGCCCCTCTCTCGTTTTGCCTTCTGAGTCTGTCCTGACTTCTGTCCGTAGGCTGGCGGCCACGTCAGAGGCCGGGGACCTGCCGTGGAAATTCTACTTCAAACTATACTGCTTCCTGGACACAGACAACGTGCCAAAAGACAGCGTAGAATTCGCATTTATGTTTGAACAGGTAAAAGGAACGTTTAGAGACAGATTTCTTTGCCGGCAAAAGAAAGTGAATCCCATTAACACACCTTATACATTTACTGCTAGTCCTTAGAAATTGGGAGTGGCTTAGATTTTCCAGCAAAAACTAGGCTGGCTGCTCTTTCATTCTTTTGTAGGATGAAACTTCTATATATTTTATTTGAACATCCATGCCAGGAAGTGTTCTAATTGGTGGGAGAGAGACCACAGGGAATAAGATAGGGGACATGTGCCAGATAGTATCTGTGCTGCGGAGAAATTTAAATTTGAAGCAGCAAAGGGGGTTAGTGTGCAATTTGCACAGGGCAATCTGGGAAGGTGACAATTTGAGAGCAACCCTGATGGGGTAAGCAGGCCATGCGGGCATCCTGTAGCACAGCAGTGCCTTGACCTGAAAGCTGACATCCCCTCATTTCAGGCCCACGAAGCTGTCATCCACGGCCACCACCCGGCCCCTGAAGAAAACCTCCAGGTTCTCGCTGCCCTGCGGCTGCAGTACCTGCAGGGGGATTACACGCTGCACGCCGCCGTCCCCCCTCTCGAGGAGGTCTATTCCCTGCAGAGGCTCAAGGCCCGCGTCAGCCAGTCTACCAAAAGCTTCACCCCGTGCGAGCGGCTGGAGAAGAGGCGGACGAGCTTCCTGGAGGGGACACTGCGGCGGAGCTTCCGGACGGGCTCTGCCGTGGTGCGGCAGAAGGTGGAGGAGGAGCAGATGTTGGACATGTGGATTAAGGAAGAGGTCTCCTCTGCTCGAGCCAGCATCATTGACAAGTGGAAGAAATTTCAGGGAATGAACCAGGAAGAGGCCATGGCCAAGTACATGGCCTTGATCAAGGAGTGGCCTGGCTATGGTTCCACGCTCTTTGATGTGGAGGTGAGAACGGCCGCTGGTGGTCGGGGAGGGCAAGGTACTGGTGTCTCGGGACGTGGTTCACGGCCAAGTCCATGTGGAGGGCAGGCGAGATGGAGAGCTTTGCTCTCTCACCCTCTTTCACTAGAGACCCCCAAATTTTACCATTAACATCCCTGTCTCCCCAGAGTTTTTGTCCTTTGTAGTAAATGCTTCTGTAATATTAAGAATGAATCCAAAATTAAGATGTCATCTAGAATAACTTCTACTCTTCCTTATGGAGGCTGTACATCTAATTTTAAAAAAGGCTGATAAAAATCTTCATTTAAAAAATAAAACATCTTTAGAACTATATATACGAATTAGAAACTTTAGATATACTTGAATTTTACTTTTTTGTTTTTTCCCCACACCCTGTTTAAAGGGAAGAATTTCTATTTCATAATTGGAATTTATCCATTAACATCAACCCAGTACTGATTTTTTTTTCTTAAGTAGACCATTTATTGAAAAGAAATTTTACTGGTGGTCTAGATAAGGGTTTGGCAAACTGTGGCCTGTGGTCAAACCTTACATGCCGTCTTTTTGTAAAGTCTTATTGGAAAACAGCCAAGCTTGTTCCTTTAGGTGTTTTCTCTGTTTTCATGCAGGAACTGCAGAGTTGAGTAGTTGTAAGAGACTGTATGGCCCAAGAAGCCTAAAATATTTACTGTGTGGCCCTTAACAGATAAGTTTGCCAGCCCCTGGTCTAGATCAGCTCCATTTTTCTTATGATCACAATAATACAGCGTGTTATCTGGTGACTTTAAATTGAGGCTCTGTATAAATCTAAATATTGATTACATACTCTGAGATCCCTTAGTGGCTTTTCATTGGTTACTGTTTTTGGTTTGGTTGGCTGCTTGCTTCAATTATACTTGTTTTTAAGTATGAAAAAAATCAAGTGCTTTGTACGACACACCTCCTCTTTTTAGCGTCCCTGACTGGTACCCCTCCTGTTTGTACTGGTTCCAATCAGCCCTGTGTTGTTATCCCAGCAAATGGGCTCTTGTTTTCTTTCGTCATTCTGCACAAGGAAGCCTATAGTTAAACCAGTGACGTCCCTGATCCTACTCTATATCCACAAGATCCTTGCGAAGAGCAGCCGGCACTGCTCAGCATAGACTGATTTGGAGAATTCTCCTCTGTGATCCCGGTTTTGTGTTTGAAGAGTAACCATCCCAAAACAACATTGGAGGCAGAAACAGGGAGAGAAGAGTGGACCTGGCCCAGGCTTGCTGGGGGTCTTTGTTAAGCTCTAGGCCACTTCCTTGTAGCTAATTCAGATGACTAGTACAAAGATGCCAAGAAGTAGATAGTCAAAGCAAGATGTTAGACTTGGCCAATGAGCTTTTCCCAAATGCGTGAGATTAATTAAATAGTCAGTTCAACCAAGATAGCCGGAGAGGTGCCATTTCTCGTTTTTCAGTCCCCTCCAAGCATGCGTGCACGCTGAATGCATTCAGTGCTCTGTGCTTGACGCAAAGCCTGTCTTATGGTTTATACGCGTTGTGTTTCTTACTGCTTTGGGCCTGAACTCTTACACCGACTCTCCTGCCCACCAGTGCAAGGAAGGCGGCTTCCCCCAGGAGCTCTGGCTTGGTGTCAGCGCGGACGCCGTCTCTGTCTACAAGCGTGGGGAGGGGCGGCCGCTGGAAGTCTTCCAGTATGAGCACATCCTGTCTTTCGGGGCACCCCTGGCAAACACGTACAAGATCGTGGTCGACGAGAGGGAGCTGCTCTTTGAAACCAGTGAGGTAAGAGGCAAAGCGAGGTAGACTTTTCTTGCATGGCCTTGACAGAACAGAAAAACAATGCCCCGTTTCCTGATGCCCTTGACCAAGTCGCTCTCCTTGAATATTTCTCTTTAAAACGTGAAAATACGATGTGGTGGTCCCTCCCCAGGTTCCAGTTCCTCAAAAGCCAAAATCCGATAACCCCAAATTTCTTCTGTATACCTTTGCAATGCAGAAATTTGGTTTCATTGGATCAGGGAGTCTTAGAGGAAAGGAAGAGAAAGGGAAATAATGTAGACATCCAAGAAAAAGTGTATACTTTGGCAGTAAAACCTTGTGGAAGTTAGTTGACAATTATGGCAGAGTCACAGCTCTGAGACTGAGCTCTGGTGGCGTCCGCGGAGCAGGAGGGAGCCGAGGGGCTTGGCCACTCCGGGCACAGCTAATTCTGGGTCGCAGAATCACACACACTAAAAAAGCCTCTAAATAGGTGGGCACTTGGCTCCAATATTTAAAAAATGTGATAATAATACAAGAGGCCTGTTGTGCCCCCCACAAAGGGAGCTGCTGGCCAGTGCAGGTGCTGTTGGAAATGAGCTGCCCGCTGCGTGGCGTGGGGGAGCGAGGAGGGCGTCCGAGGTGCGGGGAGGGTGGGCGCGGCCGGCTCAGCAGGCTAACCGGGAGCTGTGCAGCCAGAGGGTCCCAGGTGTCAGGCTGCAGGATTTGATCAGATCCAGTAGATAACAGGGAGCTTTGATCACGTGTGACGTAACAACAGTGGTTGTACAAACAGCAGTGTGGGGCGGGGTTGGAAGGAAAGAGAGCAGGGAAATGGAAGCCGGTAGTGATGCTCTGACAGGGATCCAGGCCAGCCGTGAGGAGGGCGGGCCAAAGGGGTGGCAGTGATGGTGGCGTCGTCGGAAGGAACTGACAGGAGAGCCTGGCGTGAGGAGGTGGCTGGTGTGGAGCAGAAGGGGCCTGGCGTCTGGGGACCTCTCCAGCCCCTGAGGGCCTCAGTTCCCTGTGGCTTCAGCTGCATCCTGAGCGTTGACTAATATTAGATGATCCAGTCTTTAAGGCTATGCTTGTGGACCGTCGTTTCGCACTGATTTTTAGGGGGAATAGTAATCCCAGCCCTCATGATACCAACTGACTTCAGTGTCCTCGGGTAGGTTTGTTTTTTAATGTGCAAAATCTGACAATTCACATCAAGCAAAATTGTCATTTTTGTGTGCAAGAACCACCAGGTGGTGCACATTGTATTTGGAAAAGCCACAATTCCCCTTCTGTCTGACCAGGAATAGGGAGAAGCGCTCAACTCAGCTTCATACAAAACTTGGGCTGTGGATTAGCATCAAAAGCTGCTGGCTTTTGCGTGGAGGATGGACAGAGAACGTCTGGTTATTAGGCTGGGCCCTTTGACTGGGTGTAGGCTCTTGACCGTGTCTGTTCTGCTCGGCCCTGGCAGGTGGTGGACGTGGCCAAGCTCATGAAAGCGTACATCAGCATGATCGTGAAGAAGCGCTACAGCACCACGCGCTCCGTCAGCAGCCAGGGCAGCTCCAGGTGAAGGCAGGAGTGAGCCCACGTGTCTTTGCTGTCTGAACGCATCGCCCTCCGCGGGCCTCCTCAGGCCTCCGCTGGCTCTGTTGTGCCGAGCCCAGCCAGGAGCAGAGCTGCCCAGGCTTTCTGGAAGCCCCTGGTCGGAGGGAGGTGTCTCCAAGGGTCCTTTCGGCCTGCCAACTTCAATGATCCTGTATTAAGCTGTCAACCTTAACAGTCTGCACAATTTCCAAAGCTTTACTACTCTTAGATGACACATGCCTTAAAAAAGTAAGAAAGAGGGGGAAAACCACGCTGCCGCCAAAGCAGCCAGAAGTGCCTTAACTTGTGGAACCAATACTAATCCACCTTAGCTGTGCTACTGAGGGGAACTGCTTCCCCCACTTTGGCGGAGACTTATGGAGCCTGGAAGGGGGGCCTTATTCATCTCTTATGCACTAACCTCCCGGCCTGATTTCCCTGAGTTTGAGGGAAGGTGAGGGAGCAGGGAGGGGGGCCGAGAGCGCGAGGGGACAGTGTGTTTGAGTCGGAGTGCTGCTGGCAGCCTTCCTGGCAGACATGTATTGACATTTTTCTTTGTTTCATCTTTCGAGTGTACGTGCTTGCCTGTGCATGCATGTGTTCATAAACTCACCACTTTAATCATGGTTTCATGAGCATTAAAAAGCAAAGGGAAAAAGGATGTGCAATGGTGTAAACAGTCTGTCTGTATATTTTAATAGCGCAGAGTTAAGAGTCTCAATTGTTACTTTATAAGGTGGTTTTATTAACAACCCAGAATCCTGGATTTTCCTGTCTTTGCTGTATTTCGAAAAACATATTTTGACTCAGTTAGTTTTGTTTTACATGTAGCAAAGTCTGCGATCTGTGCCTGCTGTATTATAAACAGATACGTGGCCTACAATATAACTGTATTTATAAACCACTCTTCAACACCTGGCTCCAGGGCTGGTTTTAGAAGAATAATGAAGTCATTTTGGAGTCTTTCATGTCTAAAAGATTTAAGTTAAAAAAAAAATATGTTTCTTTGAAGGTTAGCTTGTATCAGTCATCCTGGGTAGATTACAGATATAACCATGTTGACTATGGGGGAAGATGCTGCATTCCTGAAAGATATAACATGTGAGCAAATCTTTAAAGGACCCTGACATTAAATGCTGAGGCTTTAATAAAATACACACCTATTTTATTCCAGGTTTATAATGGTGGTCTGGACAAGACACCTGTAAATAAGTCAGCATTTATGACCAGAAGAAGAAGAATCTGGTCTTGGACTTTTATTTTTATATGGAAAAGTTGTAAAGACTTGGGCCAACTAAGTCTACCCACAAAGAAGAAAAGAAATTTGCCTTATCCCTTATGCACAACCATGGGAAATTGTTGTTGGCTCCCAGAAAGTCTGACAATAAAAGATATTAGCTAACATGCCATGTGTTTCCTTGATCGGAGGTGGCTCCAAATACCATGGGGTGGGGGCTTGTTTTGCTTTTGGTTTTGTGGTGTTAATGCTTGTGGTTTCAGAGCGTCTGAGCATTGGGTTTCGTGTACTTGCTCACCAGGTCTAAACGCAGACCTGTAGTGATCTCGACTGTTCTATTAGCTGCTGAGTGTGACGCCAAGACAGCCGAGAAGGTAAAAGAAGAACTGGTAAATGAATCACACAAATCTGAGAACTTGAAATGTGGTTATGTCGGACAGTCCCCTATTGCCTACCCCCAAAATGTACCTGCTCTTGAAATCTGTGACCCTAGAACCTGCCTGCCCCTCCCTGTGGAGTAGAACATACCGGTATGCAGTCTGGTTTTCCATTTACCCAGAGGACCAGCCCAGGAGATAGGGACCTGTGGAGGCCTGGAGGCTGGACGTTAGGCATAAGCGAGCGCCAATTCTCTTACAAACCACTGATTGCCACCTCTGCTCCTGCTGGGAATCTGTGGCCTCCAGGGACCAGAAGGAAGGCGGGCAAAGACTCAGATATTGTGTTGCTGTCCTTGTTTTCACTTTAGGCCCAGAGAGAATTTGGTAGACACGCCCTGTCCACGCTCCCCACGCAGGATTCCCTCCCTGGAAGGCTGCCCCACCCCAGTTAGAGATGAGGAAACAGGCGAGAAAAGGCACGGTGGCTCAGTCGAGTTGTCAGAGCAGCACCACAGCTAGAACACAGATTTACACGTGAGCCTTTGTGTGGCAGCAGCTTTGGTTTTGTTTTAGCCTTTTATGTAGAAATTATAGATTCAGAGAAAGTCAAAACAGAATGTACAAGAAGGCCCACTTGTTTCCCCCGGTGGTAACAGCCTGCGTTATTCTGGAGCAGCATGTGTCACAGCTGAGTGAGTGACACTGAGCTTCCCCCATCCACAGTCTACTCAGTTTCCCTGGTTTTACGGGCTCTCGGTGTGTGAGATGTCAGTAGCTTTGAACAAGGACAATGAAGTACAGCCGTCCTCGGTATCCATGGGGGATTGGTTCCGGACCTCCCCCCAATGGTTACCAAAGTCCTGAGATGCTCAAGTCCCTGACAAGATGGCCTCGTATTTGCATAGAACCTACGCACGTCCTCCTGTATACTTCAAGCCACCTCTAGATTACTTGTCATACCTAACACAGTGTTAGTGCTATGTAAATAATTGTTGTACTGTGCTTTTTTCTAACTTGTATTTTTCTTGCTTTTTTTTTTCTTGTTTTTATTTTTTTTTAAACATTTCAATCTGCAGTTGTATACAGACCCTGTGGATAGGAGGGTTAAGAGTAATTTTGAATGTCTGTTTATTACTGAGGACGACATCAGTGTAAACAATGAAATCACTTCAAACTTGGACAATCTAGTTGTATTTTCATTGGTTTTAGTTTTCATTCTTTTGGAAGAGAATCCACATCAGTAATTTTTTTTTAAAAAAATTCAAATACTAGAAGTAAAAAATTACTTTTCCTCCAGCCACAGCCTCTCCAATTACCCATTTTTCTTCCCCAGAAACAGCTATTTTCACCACTTGAATATTCTCCCAGAAATGTTTTAAATTGCCCAAGCATATACTCAAATATATATATATATATATCCTTGTCCTTGTTTTTTTAAAAATATATATGTATATATAAAATCATAAACTCCTGTACCTTGCTTTTTCCCCAGAATAGTATTTTAGCTCTCATTCTACATTAGTACCTATGAAGTTGCCTTATTCTTTTCAACTATCATACAGTCCCCAGGACAGATTTGTGGGGGAAAAAAATAGGCCACCTACTTTCTCTCTAAAAATAGTTCAGAAATCTAATAAGGCAAACAATTATTTAGTTAGCAGACTTTATTTAGATAGAACACTAAGTTGAGGTCAAAAATATGTCATAATAAAGTTCTGTAATAACTACATCATACATTGGGGTCTTTGCTAAATTCTAGAAATATTGTGCCCATTGGGTATAAAAGTAAGTGCTTTAAAGAACGAAAACCCCTATCCACCAAGCGCTTATACTGTAAAAGGAGGTCAAAACAAAAATACACAAAACTGAATTCAACCAGCACATTTATGGCTGTTTCATTCAACTGATCAGAGAAACATCATGATGTGCTGCAAAAATATTGGACCTGGATTCTAGGTTTGGCATTGACATTTTCAAAGTATGTAATCTTTTAGGTCAGGGGTCAGCAAACTACAGTCCAGAGGCCAAATCTATCCTGCCACCTGCTTTTGTAAATAAAGTTTTATTGGACCAGATCTATTCCCATATATTGGTGCCACAATAACAGAATAGGAGGCAACTGGCCGGGCGCGGTGGCTCACGCCTGTAATCCTAGCACTCTGGGAGGCCGAGGCAGGTGGATTGCTCAAGGTCAGGAGTTCGAGACCAGCCTGAGCAAGAGCGAGACCCCGTCTCTACTAAAAATAGAAAGAAATTATCTGGGCAACTAAAATATACATAGAAAAAATTAGCCGGGCATGGTGGCACATGCCTGTAGTCCCAGCTACTCGGGAGGCTGAGGCAGTAGGATCGCTTAAGCCCAGGAGTTTGAGGTTGCTGTGAGCTAGGCTGACGCCAGGGCACTCACTCTAGCCAGGGGAACAAAGTGACACTCTGTCTCAAAAAAAAAAAAAAGAATAGGAGGCAACAGAGGGCTCCTGTACAAAGCTGAAAATATTTACTCTCTGGTCCTTTATAGAAAGAATGTGCTGATCCCTGTTAAGTAATTATAGAAGTATAATGTTTCCTTTATAACCAATTGCCTGCTATGGTTAGAAGTTTGATTCCACGTTTTATGCAAGGAATATAGTCCTGTTTTGAGGTTGTTCCTGTGTTTTTGTCCCCTATTTTGAATGAGTCCCCTCCCTCCCTCCCTGCATTTCCTTGTCAGCACGAACTGGCTCAGCATCACCTTTCATTTCCATTTGATCAATCAGCAGATTGGTTAAAGCTTCTCCAGGACAGAGATTCTATTTTCCCTCCACATGTCCCAAGAAATCCAGCATCATGCCAGCCTGGAGCATTTTAGGGGCTCAATTTAGTCATAAATAGTGAAGAAGTCATAGCTCCAAATTTCAGCAAGTTTATTATGGTGGTCAGACAAATGCACGTGAAAATGCTAAATAAACACACAAGGTGGAGTCCTCTGCATATCAGGAAGTAGTGTTCCAGGTGCCCGGGGCAGATGGCTGGGGTGGCCAGGGCCAGGCTCAAAGTGGGGAGTGGTGGGCCCTGAGCTGACCTTGCAATACAGCAGGACTTGGGCTGGGGAGGAAGGAACTCCTGGTGGAGGGCCCAGAAGGAGCACAGCACAGGTGTGGAGGTGGAGGTGGGCAGGGACAGGTGTCAGGGGGGAGGTCAGACGCTGTGCTCGGGCTCTTTTGTCTTAGCCCAAAATAGCGTGTTCATTGGTTTTGCGTCCACCCTTGTCCCACCTGCACCCATATATTCTATTCCCCACAGCCTAGATACCCGGAGAGAGCTTTATAAAACATAAATCCACATATGTCCCTCTCCCATGCAAAACTCCTAGAACTTTCTGTGCCACTGAAATAGAAATCTCTGTGCCTGTAGAGCCCCGTGTTTGCTGCTCCTTCATGCCACACCCACCTTGCCTCACGCCACTGTCCACCTCTCCCCCATTTCAGCCGCACGGCCTGTGGCCCACCAGCCTCGTCTCGTCTCGGTCACGCTTTCATTGAGTCCCTGTGTCATCAGTCCTCCAACCTATAGTATTCTGCTGCCCCGCAGTAACGAAGGTGACAGATGCTTCCTGGTGACACCCAGTGTGTGTACTCAACAAACCAGAGCTGTAATTCCTGAGCACTTGGAGCTCTGCCAGTGATGTGCTGGTAAGTGTTTATCAGCTGGCTCTCCAGGGGCGTGAGGGGAACCTGCTTTGCAGTGTTTGCTGATTTCCATGGTGTAAATATTCCCACCATGGCGAATTTCAAGCTCCAAGTTGGTACCACTGAATGTGGAGCTGGCACGAGACGCACAGTCAGCTCTGGCAAGCTGGTAGGTGCCAAGTCCGGCACACCACTGACAAGACACGTACTGGGGAGGAGATGACCTTTAGTTCAATAAAAAAATCAGCATTTGCTTATTCAGAAGAAAATCTCCGAATGAATTGGAAAGAAGACGCTTAGAAAGCCCTGTGCGTGGGGGGAAAAGTAATGTGGGAAAATTGAAGATGTTTTTAAGGTATAGAATCTGTTCCTATCTTTAGTTTTCCCAGGGACTTCTATTCTCCCTTTCAAGTAATAACAGGATTTTACAGTCAATAAGCAGTTTGAGATGTAAATAGGGTCTGCTACCCCTGAGGCATCCAGACATTTGCGTGGTGGGAACCGGTTGCTAGATTAGAGTTCTCATCATTCCCTCATGACATGCTGGGGAAAAACGAATAATTCCTATAAATCTGGTCTCCTGGGGGAATGGTTCTCTATATGAGTTCACTGAATGACTTGGCATTGAGGAAATTGAACAGGCCTCTTAAAAGGAGATCAGATAACCCCAGGGATCAACACCAATCATCTCTATTAAGCTGCTCAGAGCTTAGCTGGGAGTAAAAGATGTAAGTCTATGAAACAGCGAGGCACTTTTGACACAGCAAGAGCGTGTGGACCATCTGCATATGTGTTGAAGGGTCCAGAAAGGAAGTGTTCAAAGAGGAAAGTTTTGAAAGAAGGAAAATATTGAACCAAAAAAATGCAGAGTTGTGATGTGGAGTGTGAGCACATGGCAGTGCGGCGGAACCAATGAAGGAAGAAAATTCACGAGGCAAAATGAGCAGCATGTGGACTTCTAAAGCCATTCCTTCTTACACTCTGAGTTACTGCTCCGATCGTCTCTCTGATGTAAGCAGTGGCCTTAGTTTCCATGTGCTCAGCACGTACGTCTCAGGCCTGGGGCCAAGTGTGCTGCCACCAGCATCTCATTTTGCCCTCATAGTAGCCATGATGTACACACTATTTACAGTCTATTTTAAAGTCTGTTTTACAGTGAGGATATTGAGATTTAGAAAGCAATGTATTTAATTGGCTTTAACAGCTTTTCTATGTAACAAATCACCCCCACATTCAGTAGCTAAAATAACATCCATTTATTCAGCTCATGATTCTATCGGCCGTAGGTCTGAGCGGTCTCACCTGGGCAGTCTCTCCCTGCTGGGCTCACTCATGGCTCTTCAGTTCACCTGCGGCGAGGTCAGCCTTGTTGATCTTGCCTTGGCTTCCTCGCTGGGGGCCTCTGATGAGATGGCTGCATTCTTCTCCGTGTGTTTCTTACCCTCCAGCTCGCTAGCCTGGGCTGGTTCCCAGGGCATTTGGCAAGGTCTCAAGAACAGTAACGAGAACAAGCGAGCCCTCTTGAAACTTCAATTCAAAACCAGTACAGTGTTAATTCTACTGCATTCTGTCTGTCCAAGCAAGACACGACGCCAAACCATATTCAGGAGGTGGGGAAATTGATTCCATATCTGTATGGAAGCTGCTGCAAAACCACTGAACAAGAGGTTGGGGAATTGTGGCTATTTTTTGTAATCTACCGCCCTTGCTGAAAATCACAGTATTGCTATGGACAGAGAATTCAGATCCAGGTTCATCCGACTCCAAAATCTTGCTCTTCATCACAAAACTGTAGTAAATCCAAACACTTTCTGTATTTTTCACTGGCCTTCTCCTATGTCCACACTCACTGTATGAGGCATAATTTACCACTATCCCATCACCAGCTTCCTCAAATTAGACACACACTTTTAGCGCAAACACGCACGTGCCCACCCTTTTATTCTCTTTCCCAAGTTTCTGCTCATATTCTTCTCTTGCTTGCAATGGCATTTCTCCCTATTCAGATCCTCTTCATCCATGATAATCTGGTTCAAGTTTTAATTTCTACACGAAGCTTCCTGCAACAGAGACTTCTAGCCATCCCCTATAATCTGGCCATTCTCTCCTCTTACCTTTTAGTAATAGAGTTTCCCTACATTTTAGCTTGCAAGAAATGCTTGGCTACAGGATACATTTCCCAGCCTCGCTTGCAATTTAGTGTGCGTGGTCACTTTAAAATAAAACATGTTGCAATTTGTTGTTATCTCTCCCATAAAAAGGTGAAGGCTAATTTTTATGAATATGGACGAGCCATAGTGATTCACTTCTAATGAATAGAGTAGGGTGGAAATGATGCTGCATGACTTACAAGCCTAAGTCACAGAAAGTGATACGTCTCTACCAACCTTTCTCTTGGGACGCACGTGCACACACTCTGAGCTGACATGTAAGAAGTCTCGCTGGCTTGAAGTTGGGGTGATGAAAAGACTATTTAAGAAGGCCACATGGAGAGAGATGCCTGACATGCCCCAAGCTAAAAAAACTAATCTGCAAATGTGGCTACATTTTATAGGAAAAAAAAAAGGATGACTCAGAGGATATATCTAAGAACCCATGGAGAATGAGTCCCAGTTGGTGGATCCGAGCCCTGATGAAGGAACTGGCAGCATGTGTTCAGCTGAATTTTAGAAACACTATAGACTGATTACTGCCATGCACCTCCTGTGTCCGCCCTTTTTGAGCTAGATTGTCTCTAGCAGTTATCTTAATGCCAGTCCCACTATCGTATGTGGAGTGGGGGGGACAGAAAACGTGTCTCTTTAGTACACAGATCTTCAGATCAAGAAAATGTTAATCAATGAGCTATCCTCGAGGAACTACATCCAAGGAGCCTCACCTACATGGGAATGTGATTTAGATGACAAGATCCTGAGCCTCAAGCCTAAACCTGATGTCTTCATAGATGCAACTTGTGATGGGTTGTGGGGGGAAGCGAGTATGTTTTGCCTAAAGGAGAAATGTAAGAAATTCGGGCCAGAGGACCAATTGTGGTCTTTTTAAAACAGCGGTCCCCAACCTTTTAGGCACCAGGGACCGGTTTCATGGAAGACAATTTTTCCACAGACCAGGGGTGGGGCAGTGGTGGTGTGGAGCTGAGGTGGTGATGCGTGGCCCATTTCCTAACAGGCTACAGGTTGGGGACTGTGGTTTTAAAACATATTCACAAATTCTTTGATTCTCCTCCCATCGAAAGGTGGAGTCTAACTCTCCTCTCCTTGAATATGGTGACTCACTTGTAACAAATAGAATGTGACAGAAGTAATACTGTGTGCTTTCCAAAGCTCCGTCATAGAAGGTGACACTACAGCTTTGGCTTGTCTCTTTCTCTCTGGGGACATGTGTTTTTGGAGCCCTAAAGCCAACAAGCTGGAGAGACTGCATGGAAAAGCCACACAGAGAAAGATGCCCAAGGAATCCCAGCTGTGCCAATTCTCAGCTATGTTTTACCAACATCACCCACCAGACACTTCACAGGACTCTGTTTTCCAGCCTTCGGGCTGCCTCCCCTGATGCCGAGGGGAAGGGAGACATGCTTTCCCCACTGCGGAGGCTCCAGCCACTTGAGGAGGCCAAAAAGAGAAAGAAAGGTATGAGAATGGAGAAGACATAAACCTATCATTATTCACAGCTGATATGATGAAGCACCTAATTTGTTGGCCGATCAAGTTAGATTTTCTATTAGAATTAGTGAGTGACTATAGTAAGATTACTTGGTAAAAGGTCAATATTGTTAAAAATCTGCATTTCTACATAGAAGCAACAATGAACTATAAAATAAAATTTTAAAATAGACATTAAATATTTTTAAAAATTTAATGTCTAAGAGAAAATGAAAATCTAAAGGAAACATTACATCCTCTGATGTCAAAGCCCATGACTTCTCCTTTCTCCTTCAGCCTGAATGAGATGTGAATTGATCCACAAAATGCATGAAATGAGAAGTGGAAATTACTGTGATACAAATAGCCAATCATAAAAGCAAAAATGTGTTGGAGATAGAAGGGAAAAGGAGTATATAACCCAATTTCTTTGTTATACAGCTAAGGAAGCTAAAGCTTCATAAATCCTACTTTGATGGTCCTTCTAAGTTATGCTGAGTGTAAAACAGAGTAAGAAAATCTAACTTCTGGCCAGGTGAGGTGGCTCACGCCTGTAATTCCAACACTTTGGGAGGATGAGGTGGGAGGGTCGCTTGAGGCCAGGAGTTGGAGACCAGCCTGTGCGACATAGTGAGACCCTGTCTCTACGAAAAATTTTTTAAAATTAGCTGGGCATGGTGGTGTGTGCCTATAGTCCTGGCTATTCAGGTGGTTTAGGCAGGAGGATCACCTGAGTCCAGAAGTTCAAGGTTGCCATGAGCTATGATCATGCCGTTGCACTCCAACCCTGGGTGAAAGAGCAAGACACTGTCTCTAAAATAAAATAAATAAAATAAAATAAAATAAAATAAAATAAAAATCTAACTTCTAATAATAAAATACATCCCTTCACTATAAAGAGAAAGAAAGTCCCATTTATTGGTTAGTAGAGAGCTTTTGCTTGAAATGTTTATTTTGTATTTTAAACCGGCCAGCCTTCTGTTACTTGGTAGAATCATGAATTTTTTAAAAGTAAATTTCTGCTGCTATTCCACTAGAGCATGCCACCTATCTAGAATCATCCAAGCGTGAAGCACAGTGATTGCAAATTGATACCTGCTGTTAAGAGCACTGCCCCTTCTGACTCTGCACAAATGGTTCTTTGTCATTCAGGCCTCAGCTTAAAATGCCATCTCTGGAAATGCTTTTCCTCATCACCAAATATAAAACAGCTAGTCCTTATTGCCTCATCATGTTTTAAATAGCACTTGTTGCTAAATGGTATCTTCTTATTTGTTGAATTGTATATTGTATGTCTTCCCCAATTAGAGTGGAAGCTCCATGAGAGCAGAAATCTTTTCATATTTATAACTATCCTGCTGTTAACGAGAACTGTGTCTGAATGTAGTGGGTTCTCAGTAATTATTTCTTAGATAAATGAAGGAATACATTGTGACTTTCAGTTTGGGGCCACCCCAGCTGAGATTCCCTACAGAGCAGAGCACAGGCAGAGATTCACCGCTGATACGCTGGGAAGTGCGATCCCAGAACCTGCGAACGTTGCCTTATGGCAAAAGGGACTTTTACAGGTGTGATTAAGTTACGGATCTTGAGATGGGCGATTATTCTAGATGACTCAGGTGGGCCCAGTGGAATCACAATTGCCTTATAAGAGGGAAGCAGGAGATCAGAGTCAGTGTAGGAGAGTTGGCAGAAGCAAGAGGATGGAGTGACGCGAGAAAGGGACCACAGGCCAAGGACTGCCAGCAGCCGCTACGAGCTGGCGGGGGCATGGAGCCCTCGGGAGGGACCAGCCCTGCCAACCTTTGATTTTAGACTCTCACAATTTGTTTCAGGATTTTGACCTCCAGAACTGTAAGAAAATTAGTTTACATTGCTTTAAATCACTGCATGCATGATAATTTGTTACAGCATCAATGGGGAGCCCTGTAGTGTACCATATTATCTAGGTCTGTGGCGGGAGGATCCAGAGGCTCCAGGTCCACAGCTGGTCAGTCTTAAGGGGTGGAAAATTGGAGGCCTATGCAGTCCCTTGGCCATCTTGGTGCTGAGGTGGACCACCCTGATAAGAGCCCAGGGGACAGAGGAGGCCAAGGGAATCTGAGAGGTACATAAGATATGCAGAATCCAGGGGCCTATATTTAAAACAACTGTTTCTATTAAGAAGATGTGGACAGAGAGAACGTGTGTATGTTGGTTGTATCAACATTGCCTTTTATTATCCAGTTGTCCCCCGGTAGCCTTGGGGGCATTGGTTCCAGGACCATCCACTCCCCTCCCTGGGACACGTATCTGGGTCACCATCTTTCTCTGCACCACTCTTCTGCCGGAGACTTCCTTCTCATAAACAATCCATCCAGTGCCCCAGCTCCTTGGTTCTCTGACCTCCTTACTTCCAATAGTCTTCCCCCTCCAACCTTGAGCATCCTGTTCCCAGACTGTTTCATTTCCATGTGTTCTCAGCACACTCCCCCTAGTGGCGCTTCTCTAACGATGCCACCCCACGAAGGCCTCCAAACCAGTGAGGCCACGCTCTCTTCACCTACTGCTTCTCCCTTCCCCCGGTCCACAATGTCTGGTCCGTCAGGGCATGTGTAATTTTCATTTGTGTATACCCTCAACTCCTTCCTAGACCCTCCCTCTCCTACACTTGTCTCAATCCCACCTACTGATAAACCCAACTCTCCAAGTCTGTCTGTGATGGTTAATTTTATGTGTCAACTTAACTGGGCCACAGGATGCCCAGACAGCTGCTTAAACATTGTTTCTGGAAAAGAGGAGCATTTGGATTGGTGCGCTGAGTAAAGCACATGCCCTGCTCAACGTCGGTGGGCGTCACCCAACCCACTGAGGGCCTGAATGAACGAGAGCACAGAGTCAGATGGAGATTGGCCCCCGCCCTATGCTGGACGCTCCGCTGGGTCGCTGATCCCCTCCCGCCCTCGGAGCTCGTGGGTCTCAGGCCTTTGAGCTGTGCCTCTGGCTTTCCAGGGTCTCCAGCTCGCAGACGGCAGCTTCTGGGCATCTCAGCCTCCATCCTCATGTGAGCCAATGCCTTATAATAAATCTCTTTCTGGATATGTATCTAGAAATATATATACATATATATTAATATACCCTATTGGTTCCGTTTCTCTGCAGAACGCTGACCGATACTGTATTTGAGCAGCTGACTATTGCTGGAGAGACACACGAGTTTGCTGACTGACTCTCACTTTAGGTTCATGACCACGGTCTTCAGAAGCCAGTGGCCCCATCACACTTGTCTTCCCACCCTTCCGTAGTGAATTCGGTCTCCCGTGGTATCCTGTGCCCAAGACTGATGTCTCAAAACTCCTCTCTTTTTAAACTTTCTACAGCCATCCTTCCTATCCTTCATTTCCTATTTCATTGTGAAAACCCAGGGACAGACAGAGAACACTGGCATCTTCTTGCTATCACATCTTCTAACTTACCCCATGTATTCCCGGGCTTCCATGTCACACAGATGCTGGCTTTCTCTCCCCTGAGCTTAAGGTCTTTATATTTGATCTCCTACTTGGTGTCTCCACTTGGATGGGTGTTAGGCTTGTGAAGTAAAGCGTGTCCAAAAGAGAATGCTGGATTCTCTCTCCCCAGACTTCCCCTATCTCATTCAGCTGTTATGTCTCATCTGAGTCCTCTGTGTCCCCGACACTCCACACGGAGTCCTCTAGCAAGTCCTGCTGGCTCCACCTCCCAATGTATTCCAAATCCAACCATTTCTCAGCACCGCGTCCACCACCATCCTCTCCTTTTGTGACTACTGCATCTCCTTGCTGCCATGCTGTTTCCTCTTCAGGGTCCAAAGATGAAAACTGGATCAAGTCACTTCCTGCACAAAATCCTTTATTGGTTTCTCATCACCATTGAGAATAAAATCAAAACTCTGCGCCCTGCATCAGCAGTCCCTAACATTTTTGGCACCAGGGACCAGTTTCATGGAAGACAATTTTTCCACAGGGGATGAGCCGGGAGGAGATGGGGCTCAGGCGGTGAAGCCAGTGATGGGGAGCGGCTGCAAATACAGATGACTCTTTGCCCTCTCACCCACTGCTCACCTCCTGCCGTGAGGCCCTGTTCCTAACAGGCCGTGGACCGGTACCTGTCTACGGCCCTGGAGTTGGGACTGTAGCCCTGCATGACTGCCTGCTCTTGCTCCTCCACCCCAGCCCTGGCCTGCTCTGTGCTCCTTATTTTCTCCTTGTTGTTTCTTGAGCACTTCAAACTAGTTCACATGACAGCCTGTGTTGCCTTATTAAGTCTCTGCTCAGAAGTCACTTCCCTGACCACCCTGTCTATTAAAGCCCCCTCTTGCAATGTAATTCTCTTTTTGCTCTATTCTGTCTTTCTTCATTGCATTTAACATGTGTTCAATGGTCATGTTAATGAATGAATTCCATGTGTTGTCCCCTCCAACATGGACCCTGGGCTTAGCCGTGTGATTTGCTTTGGCCATTGGGACATTAGCAAATGTGGCCCAAGCACAGGCCTGATGCATGCGTGCACGTTGGGGCTTGCCTTCATGGCACCCCAGCTGCCATGTGAGGAAGGCTGAGCTAGGAGAGGCCACGTGGGGGTAACTGTGCACATCAGCCAACAGCCCAGCCCCAGGCTGATGTGTGGGTGAAGCCATCCAGGCCCTGCCAGTTGGTGACAAATGTGTCAACAAACCCAGTGGCACCACATGGACCCACTAAGATCTCTAAGTTTGGCTCATTAGAAAAACCTGTCTCCTGAGTGTCAGTCCCAAGTGACCACTGGAATGGCCAACTGAACCTCAGCATCTTCTGAACTGATGTTCTTTTTCTCCTCCCAATTTATCTTTTTTCCTCTATTTCGTATCTTACTAATGGCACCAAAATATAACCGATCTTTTAAAGGTGAGGTTTAATTTTATGTATCAGCTTGGCTAGGCTATGGTGCCCGGCTGTTTGGTCAAACGCCAGTCTAGACATTGCTAGGAAGGTATTTTTTACATATAATTGACATTTAAATTGCTGGAGTTTGAATAAAGCAGATTATTTTCCATGATGTGGGTGGGTCTCATCCAGTCAAGCAAAGACATTAAGAGAAAAAAATGAAGTCCCTTGAGGAAAAAGGAATTCTCTCTTCAGACTGCCTTTGATCGCAAGACTACAACATCCACTCCTGCCGGACTTTCCAGCCTGCCAGCTACCCTGCAGGTTTTAGACTTGCCCACACTCACTGGTGAGTAAGCCCGTTCCTTAAAATGTTTCTCTCTCTCTCTCTCTCTTTCCACACACACACCCCACCACCGTTGGTTCTGTTTCTCTGGAGAACCCTAACACAGGGGTTATCTTTGACTACCCCTCTCTCTCACTTCCTAGCATCCCTCAGTGACCATGCCCTGTTGTTGTAATCTACCAACTGTCTCCAGCATCCACCCTTTCTCTGTCTCCACTTCCTCTGTTTTGGTTTAGGTGCTCAGCATCTCTCACTGGGACTGTCACAAATGTCTATTAACCAGTCTCGCCACCTCATCTTCTCCCAAACCAGCTACCATTCCACCACCAGACTTATCATTCCAAGGTAGGCATCTGACCGTGTCCCTTGTCTCCAAAGTCTCCCCTTGCTTCCCATCTCCTACACGGTACAGCTCAAAGTCCTCAGGATGGCATGAAAGCTGTTTATTAACTAGCCCACGTTAAATTCCCAGCTCCATCTCTCTTACTCCCCCTACAAGTATCCTGCCTTCCAGCCCCATTTAACTTGTTGTCGATCCCCAGATACGTCACGCTCATTCCATACCTTCATGCTTTGGCGCATGCTGTTCCACTTGCTTGGACTCCCTGTCAGTTTGTCTGGAAAACCTTCTGACCTTCAGTTCAGGCCCTGGCTCAGAGGTTCTCTTTGTTCTGAAGCTGTCTCTGGGGGCTTGGTCATAATTTTTAGAACATGATAAAGATGTTTTCATAAACCTTATGTAATATATTGAAATTAATGTATTTGTCTGTATTTCCGAAAAGACAAGGGTCTCTTTGATGGTCTCTGTATCTTATTCATAATTGGATCCTTGGTCCTAGTGTTTTGTTTAGCTCATACCAGCCACTCAAAAATGTTTGTTGAGTCAATTTTTGTGGGTTGGATTTTATATCCCTTGAAGGCAGAGACCATATTGTTGTTCATCTCTGTATTTTTTTTTTCCACCCAACCACTCACTCATCTCTGTATTAATATCACTGCTCTCATAGGCTCTCGTTCATAGTTGAAGCTCAATATAAGAAGTTTAAATTTAAAAGATCAACTTCAGTTCTCTGGAGAAAATAAAAATAATTCATTTCCTGTTTCTACCAGACATGTCAGTCATCATGGGATTCCCTGCTGGGTGGTGTCACAATGATTTTAAGTCAACCAAAGTTCATGGAAAGGAGAAATCACGGTCACTGAGAGCCAAAATCATGGTGAACAGGAAATAGAAGGAAACTGTCTTTTAAAAAAATTATGAGAACTATCTCTATTTCCTATTCTCTCATGTTGTCTTCTGAAAAACTTTTTTTTTTTGTTTTGTTTCAAAAATTTTCAAACCCACAGAAAAGTTGAAAGAACAGTACAATGAACACCTGGATACCCCTCACATAGACTCATCAACATCTTGCCACACCTACTTCCTCTCTCTCTCCCCGCTGCCCCCCACACTTCCCTTTTGCTGAAAGCAAGTGGCTGTCGGCTTGGCATTTCACCCCTAAATGTTGCATCTTGCATCACTCAGAACTAGGACATTCTCTTACATCACCATAACACCATTATCTCACCTAAGAAAATCATTTTGTTGTAAATTCAACAAAATCATCTAACATATGGTCTGGACTCAAAGTTCCCTAATTATCCTCCAAAATGTCCCTGCTAGTTACTTTTTGATACAGAATCCAATCAAAGTTCACATCTAGATTTGGCTGTCCTGTGTCTTTCTTCTCCCCATACTCTGCCTCTGTTCTTGACATCCAACCCTTTGAAGACCAAGGCCAGGGGACCTGCAGAGTATCCCACATTCTGGAGTCCTCTGACTGTTGTGTCAGGATTTGATTTGGTTCAAATGTTTCTAGCAAGTTTTGTTATGTGGTGTGTTTCCCATGGCGTCAGATCAGGGGTGCACAGGGGCAGATTGCCCCACTACTGGCCATGCCAAGCGTAATGGGCTGCGGATAGGGTGAGATGGACAGATCTCTCCAATGCAAAGGCATGCTGTGCCTTTGTTAATTAATCAGTAACTTGTGAGGTTGGGTAAACAGCCTTTCCCTCTACATTCTTTTTTCCCAGTGGGTCATGTCATTCATTGATGATCATTGCCTGTATCAATTATTTATTACATTGAGAATCACAAAATAGTGCTTTCCTAAATCTAAAATTTAGTCTACACACACTAGCTTATAATCTTTTATAAAGCAGAGCGTGTTCTTTCTCTCTCTCTTTTGAGAATCACTACGGAGTCGTGAAATTTTTTTAACTCAATGCATTAGAGTCATTTACCAGGATTATTCTTTTTGATCCTTAAAGTCTCTCAGATCTGGTCAGTGGGATTCCTTTCAAGTTGGCTTTTATGTCCTTTTGACATGGACTATTAAATAGTCTGTGAACGTGTCTTTGCTTTCAGGCACACAAGATGTTCCTAACTCAGACCTAGTGTCAGCCAGTTCTCCAAGGATCCCTGGTTCCTTTTGCCAGGCAATAGTATTCAGAAAGCAAAATCTGGTCCCTAAGTGAGCTTATTGCTATGGGGTATCATTCATTCTAGGCTTTTTCAGTGGACAGAGCTAGAATATCAGATCATGATCTTCTACTTAATGATAGCTTCAATTCAAATCCTACACAACAGGCGTCTCCATCCCTCACCCACATTCCACGTTCTAGCTCCCTTCACTGAAAACTCTCATTAGTTCCAAGAGCAAGAGGTAAACACAACACTCGGTGATCTGGGCTTGGAACTTCTCTGTGGAGGCTGGACCTCTCCCCTAGTGTGGCGGCAGAGGAAGGCAGAAAGAAGATTGGACCTCAGGTAGCCTGCTGCCAGGGCGTTCTTGCAGTGAGCAAACTTTTATACAGAAAGGAGAGGGAGGACCTCTCAGAAGGGATGAAAATTGTCTAATTAGATGTTATGGAAACATGCACCTGTGACCCAGTTCTTAAGAAACCTACCTGTGAACTTTTTATATAAAATAAGCTTTTGAAGATTTTCTACTGAGGAATGAATTAGGGACATTTGCAAATGACATGTTTTGAACAAAAAGCTACTTGGCGCACTACCCCTGGAGAAATGTCCCCGTTAGCTATTTCCTCTGAACAGAGCTCTCTGTAGAGTGTTGTGGTTAAACTACCCCTGCGAGTTAGACAGACAGGTTTCTCCTTCTGACTTTGTATACTGCAGAGAATTTTTTTTTTTGAATTCAATTATGCAAACTTTGGTGTGAGTTGCAACAATTTTTCCATGTGGTACAGGTTTTCTCAAGAGATACTGGGCAATCCTTACAAAATGGCTGGGTGTAGAATCCAGATTCCCACAGAGGTATCCTCCCCGTGGGTCTCAACGACAATGATTTCAAGTAATTCCCACAGCAGTCTTGAGATTAGGTATTATTCCTATTTTAAAGATAAGGAAAGCATCAGTGAGTCTGTGCTGCAACATAAAATCACAGAGCTACTATTTTTTTGTTGAATCTAAGATGCTTATGATATTAAGGCACATTCCATTCCCAGGTACATTAAAATGTGGGGAAAAAAAAAATCAATGAAACACAGTGGTTAGAGGTGGGCCTGGGATCCAATCCAGATGTTCATGGCCAGGAAATCCACTCTGTTTCCATTCCATCAAGGGTTTGTGGAACAGGAGCAAGCAGAGCTGCTCGAGAGGAGAGGTGGGGTTGGAAGATGTTGAGAAGACAGGAAACGTTTACGGCGTGGGCAACAGTGTGGATGTGAAAATCTGCTTGGAGGGTAGACTCCGTGAAGAGCTAATCTGGTGATAGCGAAGTGTTCAGATTAGGGAGCAGCGAGAGATACGGCCTTTAGGCCTTTAGAAAGAGATTGGCCAAACAAGCGCTTTAGAAGGTGGCTGGTGATTATTTAGGTTTAGCAGTCCTAGGAAACTGGGCATCGCTGTATGCACCGGGGGTGGCTGTTCTATGTTGAAAGCAGTGTTTACAGGAGAAGTGCACCTGTGCATTTGCACAGGAGATGAGAGGCTGCTGAAGTTAAGACGGGCACGAAGCCCTGAAGCTCACACAGGGATGGCAGCCCTGAGACTGGAGGGTGAGGGCTGGGTGGGGGAGGGAACACTGTAGAGGGGGAGGTCTCAGAGACTGTTGGCAGCCTGGAGATAGACGGGGAGCCCATGTGATTTATCATCCAAACCAGACACCTCTGAGAAAGTGAAGTGCTATTAATAACCACTCCAGACAGCAGGCATTAACCAGGACTGTCTGGGGCAAACCTGACATGGTTGGTTACTCCAGATGGAACCAGAATCTAATCTTCTCCAACATTTCTTGCCTTGCGGACTTTGGGCTATGGTAGCTCATAGAGCAGCTGTAAATGCTACAGGGGACGATCACAGAGCGACTGTCCTTAACTCTTGTGTAAGGACAGTCGCTCTGTGATCGTCCCCTGTCCCTGCTAACAGACGTGGGGAATCACACAGCCTCTCGTAGTATGAGGCTTTACTGGGGAAACTTACAAGCCAAGGTTGGGCAGAAGGCATGTGATACTCCTCTTCACCACACAGAGAGAAGTGTGCCAGGGCCGGGGTGTTCTCTGGGACCCACTGGGGTGGACATGCCTGGGGAAGGACCCCCTCTGCTGCAACTCCCTGTCACCTCCCTCTTTTATAGGACAAGAGTGAGAACAACCTTGTCAATGGGAGACTAGTCTATAGTATATCAGATGCCATCAGTTTGCGGAGTTGTCTGGGAAATCCAGCTGCCCAGTACCCGGGGAATTTTGTTACCCAATCCAACTGGGGTCCACTCACCCCATACAGTAAATCCAGACACTGATGCTGAGATTTGTAGTGGGAGAAAAGGGCATTTATTGCATGGTGCCAAGAAGGGAGAAGGGGCAGCTAAGACGCACATTCCCCAATGGCTTATAAACAAGGGTTTTTAAAAGCAGAGGCACCTTTCCAGGGTATATTCTGTCTATGTAAGTTGCAGGCAACATTGTAAACAAATACATGGAGGTTATACATTGGTGTGGCCCATGGGTATCGCAGTATCGCTCTCTCAAGTCCACACCAGAAGGAATTTAGAACAAAGAACAGTGGTCAGAGTTAAGTCCTCAGTATTCCTTTATCTGAGGTCTATGTGATAGCATTTTCCATATGGTGAGGATTTCTGAAAAACAACTCACAACATATGCTACTATCTTGTCGTTTCTACAGGGAACCAAGCCACTTTGTGAACTGGCTTGCTTGGGAGACTGCTGTTACTGTCTTCTTGGTTATCAAGTTGCTCATTTATTAATGCTGTTTACAGCTAGCGAGGTGCCTAGAATTGCCTTTGAAGGGATTCAAGATTGTTTCTTTATTTCCATGCCTGGGGGAGCCCAGCAGGCCCCAAAAGGAGTCCCTTCTCTGTCTCAATTTGAGGGCTCTTCCAAAGTTGGTTTTGGAAGGGAAACTGCTGAGCCTGTGGGACCCTGGGTTTAAGTGCATGTCCTCCCCCGGGAGAAAGAAGAAAGGCCTTCAGCCCCAGCCAGGACCTTGCCCGGGCAACCCACAGTGAGCTCCTATAGCTATTTTGGTCGGTATTTCTGCTTGTGACACCAAAGTACTTTTTGTTGTTACTTTTGGGTTACTTTTTGTTGTAAGGATTAAAGCAGAGGGAATTTCATCATATGCCCAGTGAAACTGGCCTGTTGGAGAAATTTGGCTGTGTCTCCTGGTTTCTCCATAGGTCAGATAACAACTCAGCTCCGGTTTGGTGATGCGGAACCTCAGCATGTGTGGCTGCATTTTGATCTTGAGTCCGGTCTGTAGGAGCTTAGAGCAGGAGCTCATCCCAGAACAATGGCCTCGTACAATTTTTATTTAACAAGAGGTAGAAAGAAAACATCAATTTTCAATGAATTGCTGCAGGCAAATATACTGAACTGTGAAGTATTATAAACATAACGCTAATATTTCCTTGATGGTTCAGAAGGCACCTGAGTCTTGCAGTGCTTACGGGCCCCCATGAACTCCTCTGGCTGTGCCGCAAACACGGCTGTGCCATGTATGCATGGCCTAAGAGGACACGTGTGATGCAGTCTATGGGGCGTGCAGCCATTATCACGGCCTAAACAGTCACCAGATTTTGTGCCTAATTTCTGACAAACTAAAATTAGTAACAGGCAACACACCAAATGCACCCTTGGCAGGGTTCTTTGTGGGATGTCACTTTCAGAGCTATTCCATTGCATTCCACTAATCTAATTTTAGCATAGAAAATACCCCTAGAGACTGGAGGCCTGGTTTGGAGACCTGGATTTGGAGACAATTATACCACAGTTTTGCTTTGATGATGGAAGTCACGCTGGAGTTCCTGGGACCTCAGGAGACTGCTGTTTTGAATCTGTCACTTCCTTGGTAAAAACAAAGGAACAACAACAACAAAAAGAAATCCACGAACTTCAGGAACTCTCTATTTCTCACAGGATCATGTCTGAACTCCTGTGACTGATACTAAAATTTTCTTCCATCTGATCTGTTTATCCAAAAGTCTTATCATATACTCTGCCTTGTGCAGTGGCTCTGAGCTGGCCAGGGCCTCTGAATTCTCCTTGGTCATGCCCTCTGGCACGTTCTGGCACAGGCCATTCCACCTGCTTGGATCTGTCTCTTGTTCAGGGCTCCTGTTGGTCTCTGAACTGTAGACCCCTGTATCCAATGACCTAAGTGACATCTCCAAAGATACCCAAAAGCAGATCCATTTTCAAAAATGAAACTCATCAGCTTCCCTCCCAAACTGGCTCCTCCACCTCCCCCATCCTAGTGAATGACAAGGGAAAAGTCCTCTATAATGTCTCTCCTCTGCAAGGCTCTATTTAACCCATTGTCCGGAAATACCTTTCTAAAACACAAGGCAGGTCGCTTCCGCCTCCTGCTGCAAGCCCACCCATGGCTCGCGTTGCTCTCAGGACAAAGCAGAAACTCCTGGCATCACACAGGAGGGGGCCCATTGTGCCCTGGCTCTGCTCAAACAGCCCTGTCCTCTAGCTCAGAACTCAAGCTTTCCTCCGAAGGCCTGGCTGGCTTCTCTCCCGCCCCCAGGCCGTGCACATCACTCTCCCATTCTCTTCACCTGGCCCCTTCTTGGGGCTCTTTATCCCTTGTCTACATCCTAAGCACCATGAGGCAAATACATGGTCCTGTTCATCTTACCAGAAGCCCACACTCAGCCTTTCATGAATGTTTAATGACCAGGAAATGAAGAAATGAAAGATTCCAAAGTGCAATGAGGCAAAACTAGGATCACAAAAGGGGCGGGGTGGGGTGGGGAAGAGGCTACAGACTAGGACCGGGCAGTGTTTGGTCTGCTGGCTCAGGCGCAACTGATGGCCTGTTGGGAAGGGTTGGAAGTTAATGTCCTACAGTCATCTTTGCTGATCATACGTGTGTTTGTATGTGTACGTTTGGAGAGATAGATAGGTGTCTTTTGGGGACACACTCACATTGAAGTGTGACCTTGGTTCTTTTTAAATAACCATTTCTGAAGCCTTAAAAAAAAACCTCTTTTGTGTATTAGGGACCAGTACTCAGGCTGGGAACCCCAGCTGCTGTCTGGGTGGCCACCATCTTGGCGTGGGCTTATTCACTTCTGTTAAGCACGTCCCTTACAGAAGGCTTGTCAAACACGGACTATTCTAGTTTGGATATTTCAGGTTGTAGATGCACAACAGACGTTCAACACAAACAGAAATAGTGGACTCCTTGTGAGAGCCGGGCTCTGGGCAAGGCCTTGGAAACCAGGTGAGAGGAGGCCGCCACCCGGACTCGATCTCCCTTTCCATTGGTGCTGTGTTGCTGCTCTTGTGTGAGGCTCTTATTCATCTGCACTGACAGGGAACTGTCTAGGCTTAGTGACAAAAAAATTAGGGAAATTTAGGAATAAGAAGTAAAGAATATGGCAAGAAGAGGAGGGTAGAATTGCTTTAATAAAATTATCAACACACAGAAAACTATCTGCAGGGCTGATAAACAATACAACATGTACACCTGGCTCCTTTCGTTCAAGGGATCATGGACTTAGTGTAGGATTCGAACATGAAACATTTAGGGAAAAGGTAATAATACTGGGGCATTTCCCCCTCATTCTAAGGCTTAGCTTGATTTTGCCCTAGGAGACCTCCTGTAGTGGGAATTAATTATTCATTATTTTTCTCTCCTGTTACAAGCTTTCTACATACTGTTAGAAGAGGTGAGTGGCCTCTTTTAGGGAGTTCGTATGTGTATTTGGACTTTCTTCCCTGGCGCTGTGCTATTTTCTAAACTCTCTCTTAGATTCACTGGCTGTGACTGTTTTTACATTCTGTTTTTTTTTTCTCAGACACACTCCCAGTTTTTTAGATATATATTGTCAAATTGTCTAGCTCATTAGTGTTAATCACTCTGTTCCCAATAGACAGCAATAAAAACTTCAGCAGAGAATCTTAAACAGTATGGTTGCCACCAGGAGTTCAGGAACATAGCATGTTCTTGAAACTAGGAGACAAGGTTTATTGCAACTACTGTTAAGCATTATTTTTCTGTTGTCTTAGTCCTGAATAAATTACTCAAGCATCATAAAAACCATTAGATAAAGAAAAACACACCCAGCAGCACCCATCTGTGTCTATGCCAGCGTCTACTCCTGTCACATGATTTGTTTGCCAGTAATTATTAGGGATCAGAGGTGAAAAAGACAGATAAGAGCAATTAGTCTGGACTTTTATGCAACACAGTTTATGTAGCCTTTTTCTCATAGTGATTTTAAGAGAGGGAGAGAGAAAGAATAGACTTTACAATGCATAGCTGTGCACAGGGAGATTTAGCATTAAACAGAGATAATAAGTGTTGCAAACCACGCATAGCAACTGGAGCTTAGCTTTTATGTGTCTTGGATGCCAACAGCTTTTACTACTTCAACAGATCCTGACAACAATAATTAGAATTCAGGGGGAGCAGGAGGCATGTGACGAATCTTGCAAACACGTTTCTGGAAACACATCTGACACTAGTCTGAACAATGGGATGCCTGGCCCTTCTCTCCTCTGCATTCTCCTTTCTGCTGTGCCTAGAGACAAATTTCACCCCTGGTTGTTTCAAGTGCCTGACAAAGGCCAAATCACACAACAAAGGCATTATTTATCTTCCTAAATCTCCTCTGATAGGGCCAAAAGGAAGGACTCACACCTGGGAATAGATACTCTTTCTTTAGTGGATAAAAAACCTGAATTGTTTCCATGTTGCTTTTTCATTGACTCCCAGGTAATTTTCCACTGGGTTGTCAGAAGGATACTCCAAAAAAGGTAAGTCAGAAATGCCAGATACACTGTGTGCCTTCAAGTTAAAAACCAAACCTCCTGTCACCAGTGGACCATTCAAGGCCTTGGTGAATGTGTTATGCGTAAGGAACTCCATGCCTCCTCTCACGTCCAGCTGCCAACCCCCTCTGTACTTCCCATACCATTCCATTTGGAATAGATGCCCCAAGATGCCACCTGAAACCTCATCCATCCACTCCTTCCCTAATTTTGGACTCACAGTTGAAGTAAGGAATCTTTTAGCACTTATTACAATAGTTATTGGCTCCTCCTTGGACTGTGGAGTTCTGTGGGTGCTAAGCCCTATCCACAGAGCTTAGCAATGCATTATGTACATAGTAGGTGCTTGATAAACCTTTGAGTGAACGCTGGGAATACAATCCCTTGGGGTTCAGTAGACACACAGTTAAGCATACACACTGCAATGAATGTACAGATCAATGCATTTTTACATATGTATACACAGGAGTTTATAATGGCCACGCAGAGGAGCATTACAGATCATGTCCCCAGAGGCTCCTTTGATGCAGGGGTCTTTAATTGCCCTGGGAATGAGCCCATCCATCCGGCGCAGGCAGGCTGGTTGCCAGTAACAGGCTATGACATGCCCTGATTCATCCACGGATGTAACGTTCAGGATGGGGGAGGGGCATTTTATTCTAGAGAAGATGGGATTAAAGAAGATAAAAATTAAAGAATGCAAATTGTAAAAAGTAAGCATAAACAGTCACCCCTTTCCTCCTCTCCCCACATTCACGCAGAAGCAGGGGCAAAGAGACCCGGCACGGGAGGTCCCAGGATCCCCTGTCACCCCCCCACTGCCCAGACGCCCGCGTGAGGCCGGAGACCAGAGGCGCTCTGGGGTAGCCGCACCTCGTCCCACACGTGCAGACGCGCAGTCTCCGCAGGGGTCTTGCTTCCCAGCTCCCCGCTCACCTGTCCCTTGCACAGAGCAACGTGCACTTCGAGAGCCACATCACTTAGCCACAAGGAAACCGAGAATCAGAGAGAGGAAGCGCCTTCCCCCATGGCTGCAGCCCGAGCTTTGCTCACGTGTGAAACGAGAGGGCCAGACACTCCTTAATTAACCCCAAATGGTTTTTCTTCCTTTCTCAATCCAATATTTATATCAGCACGTTATTCCCAGGGTGCCAAAGACCCCTGCTATGGACGTGCCGCTGTCCCTGCAAGGGCATGGGCCGGGGAGGGGTGTCCCCTGGACCTGAAATCCGCAGCCGGGGCACGGGGAGCCGGGTACCGCCCTCAGAGGCTGCAGGATGGGCGAGCGATGGCCCTGGCTTGAGAAAATGAAAACGTCCAATTTATTTTGCCGGTAATCCCGACCCCCTTTTAGATAAGTAGCCGGGCAGCGCTCCTCCACCTCGCCCTGGCCCGCTGTTGCGAGGAAAAGGGGGGGTCATTTTCCTTCGGTCCCTAGCAAGGCCATCGAGGGGCCCGCGCCCCCGGGAACGCCGCCCGCTCGCACCCACCGCGCGGGACGCCGCCCAGCCCCTCGGCGCCCGCCCCGCCCCGCCCTGCGCGAACTTGGCCGCACCCACTTCCCCCGGGCGGCGCCCCCTCCGCGGCCGGGGCTGACGTCACGCGGCACCCAGCCGCCTGCGCCCCGCGGTGCGCGCCCCGCGCCGGGACCGCCGCCCCCGCCGCCACCCCGGCGCGCCCGCGCGCGTCCCCGCCTCTGTCCCCGCCTGGAAGCACCGCTGAAGATGGCGAGCCCGGAGCCCCGGGAGCACGCCGAGGAAGGATGCCCGGCTCCGGCCGCCGGCGAGCAGCCGCCGCCGCCCCGGGATCCCCCGGAGAAGGAGAAGGAGGAGGAGGCACAGGGGGAGGCGGCGGCGGCTGTGGCCGGCCCGGGGCCGCAGGTGGAGGAGGCCGCGGGCCCGGTGGCCGCCGCGGTGACTTGGCTGCTCGGGGAGCCGGTCCTGTGGCTGGGCTGCCGCGCCGACGAGCTCCTGAGCTGGAAGAGGCCGCTGCACAGCCTGCTCGGCTTCGCCGGCGCCAACCTGCTGTTCTGGTGAGAGATCGGGCTGGGTGGGGGCGCCCAGGAGGGCAGGCGACCTTGGGGCGCCCGGGGGCCCATTGTGGGGGGTGCACGCTGGACACTGCGGCGGAAGAAGTGTCAGCCCTGCCCCACTTTCTCGGCCACCTGTCTCAAACAGGTAGACACCCGCTTCAACTTTCCTCCAGAAGCACTTCCCTGTAAACAGTTGTCATCCCCCGTGTGTATATCCAGCCTCAGACGGGAGGTGGTCGGCTGACCCGCGGGCACCTGTGCCTGCAGGTGTTCCCAGCGTGCATGGAAACTTCGGCCCTGCTTTCTAAAACTCTCAGGTCTTGACAAGTTCGGCCAAGCAAGCCGGAGCAAACGTGCTTGAACTTGTATTCGTTCTTGCACCCCCAGCAGGCATATCTAGACCAGCTTAGATGCACGAGACTGCGCCGCCTTCACCAGCCACCTGAGATGGGCACTGAATGATTTGTTTTTCCTTCCCCTGGAGGGTTGGGTTTACTGTCTTTGCTCCCTGATGAGAAAGCAGGAGCCAAACAAACAGGTGGATTGTGCAGAGCACCCCGCCCCCCGGGGGTGCAGTGGGGAAAACAGTCGTATTTTTAGGTGAAGTACGGGAAGAACACACGGGAAAGCTCTCTTAATAGCCCCCGATCAACAGGTTTGTCTCTCCAAAGAGTGCTCTTCACTGATAAGGACAGGGAAGTGTCTGGCTCCTTCACTGAAGGCTGTGCCCTGTCTGAGGGCAGAGAAAAACCTTCTTGGTTTGCTAAGTGTCCTCGTAACAAACATGACCCACACTGTGCAAGATAAGCAGAGCTTCGGGAACAGACACCTTGTTACAGGACATAGATTTCTTAAAGTTGAGAAATAAATAAATGCAGAAAACAGACACGGCCTGTCACTTTCTAGGTTAACTTGAGCAATGTGAAGATTTTTCTGCAGATCTGTGCCAGTCCTGATTTTCTCTTAAAACGAGCTGTATCTTGTGGGGGTTCTGGAATGTGAATTAACTTTACTTTGGGTCTCTTAGCTACCTGTGTTTCTAGAATTTGTTCCACCATCTATCTTGTTAAGAAGTCATGTGAGCACTTAAATGAGGAGGACACATTGTATTATGCTAGATTGGGCAACTGTCCAATCGTTTGAGGGCTGTGCCTCACTAATTTTTTCAGGGGTGTGTTTCACTCATTTTTTCAATGAGCGACATGTTTTTATTTCTTAATTTAAATTTTTGTTTATTTTAAAAAATAATACAGGCTCACAGTTCAAAAGTTTAAAGGTACGAAAGCGTAAACGTTTTGAAAATCTCATTCTCGTGCCTGTGTTTGGCCACCCAGTTTCCTCACAGAGGCAACCGATGTTCCTAGTTTCCTGTGTATCTTTCCAGATAGTGCATACTTCAGCAAATACATAATATCTTATGCAAATTGTGGAATACCATATGGGCTGTTCCTCTTAGTATTATGATCACTTCCTGGTTCTTTTTCAGTTGCATAGAATTGTATTGTAAGGATGTCTCAAATTACTTAACCTGTCCCCTACTGAGACACTGATGTTGTTTCCAAGGTTTTGCTATTTCAGTGTTACAGCTAATGGCCCTGTACATGCATCATTTTTCATATATGCAAGTATTTTTGTAGGATAAATTCTCAGAAGTGGAATTGCTGGGTCAGAGGGGATGTGCATTTGTAATTTCGATGGATATCACCATATTGCATGCACTTCCTTAGGGTTCTACCAATTTATACTCCCACCAGCAATGTGTGTGACTGCCTGTTTCAGTACACGCTTGCCAAGAGTATTTTATGAAACTTTTTGATCTTGCAAATCTGATAGGTGAAAAAGAATATCCCAATATGATTTTAATTTGCATTTCTCTGAAATTGTGCATTTTTTCTTATGTTCAAGAGCAATGGCCAGGGGTGGTGGCTCACGCCTGTAATCCTAGCACTCTGGGAGGCCGAGGCGGGAGGATCGCTTGTGGTCAGGAGTTCATGAGCAACTATAGTTATCTTTTCTCTGCATTGTTTGTTTATATTAAATATCTTTTGTCTATTTGTTCAATTGGGCCATTGGTCTTTTCCTTATTGATTTTTAGGAACTCTTTTTATATTAAAGACTTTAGCCTAATTTCTGTAATATGAGTTGCAAATATTTTTCTATATATTCTTTAATAATACCTATTGAAAATAATGTTTTTGCATAAAATAATTAAAAGGCATATTTGGTATTATTCAGGAGTGATAGCTTCCATCCATTTTATTTATGACTATGATGGAGAGGTGAACAATGGCCAGGCATTCATCCTATTATAGTTATAGTCTTCTCCTTATCTGTTTTATTTCTTCTCCTGTTTTAGTATCTGCATTCCATGCATGTATTTTCTTTGACAAAGATAATAGTCCTGCTCTTTAAATTCTGAAATATTTGTTGTTGCTTTCATGTTATAATCCTTTGGAAATGACCCGTTTATTAATTTCACTAAAATTTTGGAGTTTTTCCCCTTTTATTTGTTACTTTGGGGTTAAAATGCTTTTCAAGGACATTGAATTTTCTTTACACAGTGTATTTCTTTTCAAATGATCTTAAATTATGTGATGCTTTAACATTATGTGTCCCAGGAATTTTAAAGCACTGTATTTTCTATGAGAAAAACAAACAAAAATCAATATTATAAGTATGGGAAACCCATATCTGTCTTAAACAATAGTGATGCTGTTTTCACTTTAATTGGTGTGATTTCATTTTTATGGAAATACAGTTTTTAAACATATATTTTTGAATGATTTCACACCTGGTACTAGCAATAGCTTTTAGGATTTTGAGTTCAACTCAAAAGCTTCAACATTTATTACTTGCATATTATCTGCAAGATTTCACTGCTGTGTACTGGAAGGACAAAAATTGAGACATGACCATCACACAGGGGTATAACTCAAGGTTGCATGAAGCAAGTGTGGTGGAAGAGTCAAGAAGAGAGAATTTGTTTTGATATGGTTTTGGGGGACAGTGGCATTACGGATGGAAGAAACTGTGGGGATCTTCATAAGGAGATCATACTTGAAGTAGACTTTGATGGACAGGAACGATTTGGATATATCAAAGCATTCCAGCCCTAAAGAATAATATGAACCAAAAAGCATCTTGAAGGTACGCTTAATATTTCAACCACAATGTAATAAATAGATGCAATGGCAGCATGAATTTGTAAAGAAAAATAGTGGGGTTGAGTAGGTGGTTTGGGGACACATTTGGGGGCAGTAGGTGACTCAAATGCTATGTTGCATGTTTTGATTTGTTTTTTATGTGGGCAACAGGGACCAGAAAATGCCTTGTAGAAGTGTCCATAAATATTTTAATGGATAAGTAAATTGTGGTTCATTTATTCCTACCATAGGGTGGGTAATATATAACAATGAAAATAAACTATAGCTTTGACAACAACATGGATGAATTTTACAAATGTAATTTTAGGCAAAAGAAGCACTAAATCATATATACAGATTGATTCAATTAAAAAAACACTTTAAAATGTGCAAAACTAAATAGTATTGATTAGGGATACACACGTAGGAGATAAAACTACAAAGAAATTAAAAGACATTCTTGAATCGGATATGCACACACACATACACATATACATTCCTAACTATGATATATCTTATGAAAAATAGTACAATATGAAAAAATGCTAGAAAAGGGGTATTCACTGAGAGCTCAGAGGAGGTTGATAAAATGCAGACCACTTATAGTACCTGTTTCACAAAGCAGGGTTTCCACAACTGAAATAGATTGGGCAACAGTCCAATAGTCTTGTGGCTGGGCGGGCCACAGATCAAATTATCTCACCCATTTTACCAATGAGGAACATGTTTTTAGAATTTTTCTCCTTAATTTTAAATTTTATTTATTTTTTTAAAAATAACTAACACAGCCTTACAGTTCAAAAGTTTAAAAGTACAAAAGGGTAAACATTCTGAAAATCTCCTTCCCGTGCCTGTCCCTGGCTACCCAGTTTCCTATCAGAGGCAACCGATGTGACAGCTGTAATCACATCCAGAAATAGAATGCGCCCAATGAAACAGAAAATGTCGCATTTATTTTTGTTTTTAAAGGGTCAACTTTTTGTGGTTTACTGTCAATAAAATGCACACACTGTGAGTGTACAGTCAGATGAATATACCTACGTAACCACAGTGGCAGTCAGGGTCGAGATGTTCCGTCACCCCAAAGGGTGTCTTTGCATTCCTTTCCTATCAGTATCCACGCCTGGGGACCGATCCTTTTCTGTCACTGTAGAGTAGATTTGTCTTTCCTAAAGTTTCATATAAACAATATCGTGTAGCATAATATCTTTTGTATCTGGCTTTGTTTAGTCACTGCAAAGTTTTGCGATTCAGCCCTGCTGTGTATCCCAGTTATTTGTTCCTTTTTATTGCTGAGTAGTATGCCAGTTCAGGGATAGACCAGAATTTGTTTATCCACTTGCTAGTGGATGTTCATTTGGGGAGTTTCCATGTTTGATTGTTATGAATGAAGCTATTGGGAAAATTCAGGTACAAATCTTTGTGTGAGATGTCTGCTTTTGGTGAGGAAGGTGGTAAGCTCTGACCCATGTTTCAGATGGCCACGTGTTGGTTGCCTTCGATAGGCAGGTAATGGAGCAAAATGCCCATATTCTAGTCTTCTTGCTGGTCATGATACTGAAGTTTAATGGCTTACTAGGAAGCTACTTTTCTGAGACGTTTGTCTCTGCAGCCTAGAAAGCCACTCGGATGTGATTTGGATTTGAACCCCCAGTTGGAGACCATGACATTTAGAAAATTCTATGGATAGGCCTTTTTTTCCTCAGCATATGTGGCATTACAAGATGATGACATCACTTTCTATTTGTATAACTAGTAAAACTGTAGGAAAGTGATTTTCTCGAGGTGACTGCACAGGGTACACCTGGCAGGAGATCTTGGGCACTCTGACTTTCCCAGCGTCTCAGGCGGGGCACCAGGCAGTCCTAAATTCCAGCAGAACCTTCAGGAGGTGTTTGGAGCACTGTCTGTAGAGTTGCTTTGGAAGTTTGCAGGGTCTGACCTCCAAACTGGTATCAAGTGCCCCTTCTCTGCCAGCACTAATGGGTTCTTCCAGCTTGCGTTAGAGCTGTGCCCCTCAAAGTGTGGTTCTGGACACTTTCACTGGCATCACCCGGGTGCTTCTTAGAGACCCAGATTCATGGGCCTTCCCCACACCTACTGAGCAGGAATCTCTGGAGGTGGGGTCATGACATCTGGGTTTTCTTCAGCTCTCCAGGTGATTTGATATATGTTCGTGTTTGAGAACTACCGTGTCCAAGCATTTTCTGAAATTGTGACCTCTCTTCTCCCTAAGGCAGCATTGCCATCGTTAGACAACACTGACTAGTAAATCTTTTCCTTACACTGAGTTAAGGCCATCTCTTGGTTATCCCTGCAGCTGCCCAGGATCCAGGTCCCTCCCCGGGACAGTCCTTTGTCTGTTTCAAGATTCATTCTGTTCTTGGTTCCTGCTGAATCTTCTTTTCCTTTCCCAGCTGAGAGATCCTGGGCTCCACCACTCCCTGTCTTCCTGTAGGGTTTGCAGACACTTCTGCACCTGCTTCGGTTTGTGTGTATTCTGCCTTGAATGTAGCATTCTCCAGATGGTCGGACCAGTGTGTACTTTCTCCCCTTCTCCTGGACAGCAGCCTTCTAGTCACATAGCCTGAGATAGAATTTCTTTATTTCAGTTGACAGTAACCCCCCTTGACAGCAGCTACCGTTGCTGGTTGTTAGACTTTCCTCAAACTATAACTACATAGTTATATATACCCACTAAGGTACGTGTTGCTCCCGTGTTCCACAAGAGGAAACAAGAGGCCCGTGGAAGTTAATTTAGCAATACAAGATGACTTTGTCCCGTACTGTCCAACAGAACATGTGCAGTGATGGAAATAGTCTACATTTGCGCTGTCTGGTGTGGTAGCCAGTAGCTTCTTGCGGCTGTTGAGCATATGAAATGTGGCTAGTGGGACTCAGGAAGTGTAGTTTTATTTTTATTTAATTTAAATGTAAGTGTAAATAGCCACATGTAGCTAGCGGCTACTGTATGAGACAGCACAGCACCAGATAACAGTGCTGGGGCTGGGTCATGTAGCCAAGTCCATTTTCCATATATTCTGTGTTTTTTTCTACTCTGTCACTCTAAAGAACAGGAGGAGACAATTAGGGCTTATGTTTTTCTTTTCTTTTCTTTTGTGACAGCGTCTCGCTCTGTTGCTCAGGCTGGAATGCAGTGGTGAGATCACAGCTCCCTGCAGCCTTGAACTCCTGGGCTCAAGCGATCCTCCTGCCTCAGCCTCCCAAGTAGCTAGGACTATAGGTGTGCGACCACCCCTAGCATGTTTTTTATTTTTGGTAGACGAGAGACTCACTTTGTTGAAAAGGCCAGTCTCAAACTCTCAGCCTCAAGTGATCCTCTTGCCTTAGCCTCCCAAAGTGTTGGGATTATAGGACCATTGTGCCCAGCCATATTTTTCAATATTACGGAATTATGCTTAATGATTCCATCATAGAGCGAAACAAACTATATGGGGAGAAGTTTGCTTCTGTGTTAATAGAGATTTTTTAGTCTGTTGACCAGTCTGATCTAAGTTCCCTGCCTTATCTCCACTCTGCCTGGAGAGTCGGCAGCCGTGGATAAGGGTCTGCTCTGTGCCCAGTGTGGTGCTGGGACCAGGGGCCACCCCAGAAGTCCAGCATCTGAACTTGCCGCCGAGAGCCTCCCCTCATTGCATGCCACAGTCTCCAGGGCTTTATAGGTTAAGACAAAATGGGGATCAGGGGTTTTGGAAAAGGTGATAAAGCTCTGTGTGATTTATTGCGTAGGCCTGGAAGAAAGGGTGTAATTTTAAAAGCGAGGTTAATGGCGAGAGCTTTCTCCGTGGGACAAACCCAGGAGAAAATGTGGGGTGAGTGCTGAATGTTGTCAGGATGGGGAGACTCACCTGACTCACCCTGAGGGGATGTTTTGGGGAGTGGAGAGTTCACCTTGGATGCCTGGATCAGCACAGGATCAGAAGCGTTGTAGGTGTTCAGAAAACATTGGTGAACTGAGCTGGACTGGAGCATATTCCCCTACTGTGGAAGGGGTGGGGCTAGTTTAAGACAGGGTGGGGGGGTAGTTTTATGGGCTGGGGGAATGCCCAGGGGGGAGGTGGGAAAGAGAAAGGTTTGGGCCAATTTTTGAAGAGGTTACTATTCGACTGTGCCAAGGAATTTGGACTATATCAAATAAGCAGTGTCCATTTATTACCCAAATACAGATACCATCATATTCCTCCTTCATTCAAGACTTCCATTAAAAAAAAATGCAGCAAGTATTTATTGAGTGTCTACCATAGAACTGACACTGTTCTAGGTGCTAGGGGTATAACAGTGGACAAACGGATAGTATCCCTATTCTCGTGGTGCTTATATGATAGTGGTAAAAGTGGTGAAGAAAACTAAAGCAGGGACAAGGAACAGAGAGTGACCAGAAGGTACTGCTTTGCTGGAGTGGTCAACGTGGGCCTTTCATGAAATGACCTTGAGCAGACACCTGAAAAGCAAGTCAGGGAATAATCCAGGCAGATAACTCTGAAGTGGTCTGTTCCAGGCAGAGGGAATGGCACTTGCAAAGGCCCTGGGGTTGGGAGTGGGCTTGGGGTGTTTTCAGAACAGTGAAGACCGTTGTGGCTGGGGCCGGGTAGAAGTGTTGGTTCAGCTCAGATTTTCACACTATGACTGTGCCAGATTCTGCTTGTCAGTTTTCTGTTGGCCCCTCTGGATGAATTAGGGGAGCAAGAGCCTGGGGCCGGGGACCAGTGAGGACACCATTGCGGGACCATGTGGTGGTGTGGAGAGGCTGAACTAAGGTAGTGGCAGTAGGGATGGGGATGAGGAGATGGATTCTGGGGTGACTCTGGAGGTGAAATTGGTAGTACTGAATGATTTGGTGGGTGGGGGAAGAGAGAGGCGATGGGTAGATGAGGAGTGGCTGGCACTGTCATTAACCAATGACAGGGTCACTGAAGTTGCCACAGGCTGGGGCTGTGGGGGTGGAGGGTGATGTGCCCATGTTTGAGGATGTTGAATTGGATGTGCCTATAGCTCATCGAGTGAATTATCCACATACATCAGTAAGGGTTAGACACATAGACTGACAGCAGGGGGGAGTCCCAGCAGAGGGTTGTTCCAGAGAAGCCAACTGCAGTGACCACTGAAGTCGTTCAGCACCTGGGTTGTGATTGCTCCTTCCTGGCCTTAGCTGAAGCTGTCTCTACAGGGGCTTGGTGGTCTTGAATTGCACCAGAAGGGAAGGATTCTCTCTCCCTTCCTCCATGGCACCACCTCCTTGCGGCAGCACAGCAGCTCAGTGGAGGACAGGGTTCCCTCCTTTCTATTCCTAAGCCTCTCTGTGATTTGGTTCTCAGGATAGCTCCTGACTTGGCCAACAGGAATTCAAGTAGTTTAGGAAATCTTTTCTCTCTGCCATGGTCTGAATATTTGTGTCCTCCCAAAAGTCATGTGTTGAAACCTAATCCCCAGTGCAATAGTATTAGGAGGTGGAGCCTTTAGGAGGTGAGGAGGTCACGAGGGAGGAGCCCTCATGAATGGGATGAGTGACCTTATAAAAGGGGCCTGAGGAAGCTTGTTCACGCCTTCCACCATGTGGGGGCACAGCTAGGAGGTGTCATCTGTAAAGCAGAGAGTGAGTCCTTACCAGACACTAAACCTGCTGGTGCCTTGATCTTGAACTTCCCAGCCTATAGAATCGTAAGAAATAAATTTCTGTTATGTTTATAAGCCACCCAGTTGATGGTATTTTTGTAATAGCAACCCAAACAGACTAAGACATCCTCTCTGTAATGCCTGGCTTTCACCTTCAGTGACATACCCTATTTTGAATGTCAGAAGCTGCATTTCAGCTGTGCATCTATTTACATTCCTTCTGTAGTGTCCTAACGTCCCTGCCATGCCATTTTCATCTGGGTGGGTACTCCAAAGGACACTGGGATTTGTGGGGAAGGGGCCAATGGAAAGGCAAGGTCAGTGATGTGGGAGGGGGGTGTGACGGTGTGAAGCTCTGAGGAAGAGACAGGGGTGGGCTGGGAAGTGCACCTTTTCCCCTGATTCCTGAGGACAAGGGAAGGATGGGTGTGCCTGCAGCAGAAGTGGTGGGGAGTCACGTGCTGGCCCATGGCATCCGATTTCTCTCTGAAGCAGGAAGATGGTGATTCTGCTGCAGCTGGGGAGTTGAGGCAGGACAAGTTACGCGCGGATACTGGTGGTAGCATTAGTGGGGAAGAATATCAGCAAAGCACAAATGATTGGGAGGAAATACTAGATGACACTGCTTTATGTTTGGCCGTTTCTTCAGTGAGAACATTTTGTATTAGATTCCTGTATCTTCTTCTTTGTCCTCATAGACCAATTTTTTTTCAAGGCCCATTTTTTAATAGAATAATACTAAATTTAGTATTGTGGTCACCTCATACTATATAAGCTTAACAGTAAAATATCTTATGGGAAATTTCCCATTTGCTAAAGATAAAATGTGATATCCACATATTGGTCCAGATGTGCTGTTAGAAGCATGCGGCTCTTGAGTTGTTTTCCTAGATTCTGCCAAGTGATTCAGTGCAGTGTTCTTTGTTCTCTGCTGATTTCAGTTTATCTGGGAAGGTTTTTGTCTCAGGGATGAAGATGGCAAAACCTAAGAGAAAACACGTTGGGTGAGACGTGGCCACTTCTGCACACTTTCATTAATATTTTGACACTTTTGTGGCACTCTTTCAGTGGCCTTGTATAATTTGATCATTGATAACTGCAGTGACCATTTACTGGGCTCCTGCTTGGCTGGGCACTTGGCAGAGTTATCTTATTTAAGTCTCACACCACACAGCAAGGTGTCATTGCGCCATTTGGCAGAGTGCATGTTGAGGCTCAAGGCATTTGAAGTAACTTATCCCCACGTAACAGTATGTGGCCGCGTGGGGATTCCAACCAGTTTTCTGTGTTTTCCCCAATAAACTAGACCGTACTGCAATGGGAGGTTGCAGTATACGATTAGAACATAATTCTGTACGGCTTCTCCCCTCTGCTTCTAGAGGACAGAGTTAATTTACTTCTCAAATGAAACCACCAGCGGTCTCCCACATCGCTTGCTATCTCTGTCTGCTTTGGAAAAAGAAGTCAATTTATTTTTCCAAGTAAAATTTCAGCACCAACCACAGCTTCACCCTTGCAGAGGCCTCTGCGCCGCTGCCCTTGTTTTCCGTTTTAGGCATTGATTACCAAGGCAGAGTGTGCATTTCTCTGAGTTGTCAAGCGGCCCGGTTTCATCATATTTCAGTGCCCTTTTGTGTCTGCCCTTTTGATCTGGGGCAGGGTCTTCCCCGACAGGTAAGATGTCGTGTGGGCCCTCGCCCATTCTTTGCTGATCGCACCGCTTTGTGGTGGACTCAGATACACACGTGGAATGTGTGTGGCATGGGATGCCAGCCCGGGTGGATCTAGAGTTTGGAGAGATAACATGTTGTCCTGAAGGAGCACCTGTGCCACACCGGGAGTGGGTGGGCAGTGGGCACGGTGCCTTCAGGGAAGGAGCCCGGGAGGACAGAGCCCACGCCTCCTCGGTCAGTCTGCAAAGCCGGCGCTCTGTGGGCGGCTCATCGCCCTGGGCCTGCACCCTCCTGCCTCCATGTCCCCTTCCCTGCCCTTCTCTGTCATTAGGCCTTACTGTCGCCTCCTCCTCAAGTTTGTCCCTGGCCACCTTGCCTGTTAATTTTAACTATTGTTAATGTTATTCTCTTAGCTCTATGTAGACTTTTCTAAACAATATTCTTAAAATGCCATTTCTTGATTTAGCAATCTAAGATATTAATTTTCTTCTCACGTGCCAATTCATATAAACTCTTCCCATCCTGATCCTCTGTAATTATATCAGAAGTTTTGGTTAAATCATTATAACTTTGTAAGTAGCATTTGTACATGAGCTAAGCAGAATGCCACGTTTACATTTTCTTTCTTGTGCAACTTTATTTTGCTGTTGTTCCTCTTAGCTTTTTTTTTAAATTTGATCTTTTTACCTCTTTTTTTTTTTTGTTAAAAAAACAGAGGGATGGGAGTAAAATGGATTTAGGACACCCAGTTTGAATTGCAGTTTATGTTTCTTCTGACACGTGGCCAGGCTGTGGTGCCAGACCTGGGTTGCCAGCCTGGTGGGTAGGTTGTCCGTGGCACTTACGTGTGGGAAGGAGGGTTTTGTCTCTTGAACGTGGCTGCTTGGTAAGGAAAGTTGTAACTGTCACCAAGGGAGCCCTGGGACCTGCCACCCCTCAGATCGAGCTTGTTTTATGTGACCGTGGCCTGAGTTGCAGGGACAGGAGTCTGGCGTGCCCGGGCTGGCTGAGAGCAGTAGGGCTGCCCACCGCCTGCCTCCCTCTCACCTGGAGCAGGTTTCTTATGCCTTAGCTTGAGCCGAATTTGAGTGATGTAAATTCTTTTGCTGCTTGATAAAGTGACCTCTAGGTATAATAGAACGTGAAGGCAAACAGTCGCAATAAATGACCTGTACAAGCAATGTGAGCTTTTTTTTTAAGTTGATAACAGGTCAGCTGGACATGTTACTTCTTGACTAGGTTAAAGTAACAGCTACTATGAACTTTAGCAATTTCTGCTATCACAAACTAATGTCTTTCCCGGTGTCCGGCCTAAAGGGTTCTCTCTTTTCTTTTCCTTTGGAGCCATCGCTCTCGGAGTCCTCATCCTTCTTGGAGCCCTCGCCCTCCTGCTCTGGTCTCCATCTGATGGTCTGCTGGGCTTGCTGTCCACTTAGGACATCTGTATCATCATCCCTTTCCTTCTCTTGTGAGCCGGAGCCTCTGTTATTGGAGCCTTGCGAAAAACGGGTGTCAGTACAAGGTCAGCATCCTGAATGGGGAGGCCACATTTCTTCTTCTTAGCAATATTAATGGTAGTTCAAGGTTTTCTTAAGTTTGTTCTGAGTTCTTGATTTCTGTTTGTTTCTCTTCTGTTCCTCAAGTCTACCTTGGTGCACTCCTGTTGGGAGAGCACATTGTCTAGGTTGGCGGGAGTACAGAGGAAATACATGTTTTGAGAACGTGTGTGCAGAAAATATTTTCATCCCACCATTGGCTAGTTTGCTAGATTGCTAGTTAGGCTTGACTTAGAATTCTGGGTTGGGAATAATCGCCCTTAGAAATTTGTAGCATTGCTTCCCTATCTTGTTGCCTGCTTCAGTGTTGCCTTTAGCAGGTGGAAGGCCTGTCAACACCTGGTAGCTTGTAGATGCCCTGGTTTGCTTCCCCTAGAAGCTTCCAGGATTTTCTCTTTATCCTTGGTATTTTGATATTTCAAGTTGACAGGCCTCTTTTTTTTTCTCATTTATTCCAGGTTTCATGAACCTTCTTAGCTAGAAGCTTAGATCTTTCAATTCTGGACAATTGTCTTAAAGTTGTTTTTTTTTTTTTATGATTTCCTCCTCTCTGTTTTCTTTCTACAAATCTTGTTGATCCAACATTGGGCTTCCTGGATTGCTCCTGATTTTCTCAGCCTTTGTTCCTGTTTTCATCTTTGTTTTCTGTTCTCCTTTCAGAAAGATTCCTTGATCTTTCAGTCATTCTGCTGGTTTAAAATTTATGATCTCACTTTTAGTTCTAAGACATTTTTTCTCACTTTTGATTTTTCCTTTTAGAATGCCCTTGTGTTGGTTCTTGGGTTTTTCTCCTCCTTGATAAAAAAGGAGGAGATGGTTTATTTAAGGTTTTCTTAGATGTTTGTCCTGAGTTCCTTATTTCTGTGTGTTCAGTACTCTGTTAGATGTTGGAGGCTTTAAATATTTAAGGGGCCCTTGGGTTCCTGTTCCCGTGTCACAGTAAGGGACTGCAAAGCCGATTAGAGCACTGTGTGCAGGGGTGAGGTGTGGCCATTTCATGGAGTTGCTGTAGTTCATCAGATGAGGATCCACCCTTGTTAGGGGACGGCATGCTGACATCGCCTGTGGGGACGGGACAGGGAGCAGAAGTCCACCCGCTGGTGTTCTGGGGACCGAGCAAGTGCGGTGATGAAAACACAGGGGAGGGGGGATGCTGTTCAAGATGGTGTCAGCCCCCCTGTTCTCAGTGTAGTTCCTCACCTCTGCTCTCTTCTGTGCCGCCACCCCTGAGTCTGAAGCCCCAGTGCTTTAATTTCTCCAGAGAAAAACCCCCATTTCCATCGTGGTGGATGAGGGGTCCTCTCCTGCCCCTGTAGGGTGGGCAGTAAAATCTGAAGTTCGACCTGTTCATTGTACAGATTTTCAAACAATCCTCCCATTTTCAGACCTGTCCTCACACTGCCTTCTGTGGGTACCTTCCATTCCTGTGCTTTTCTGCGTTCTGCAGCGTAGGGTGGATGTGATTTTGGGAGGCCTTCCCTTTGCGTGCCTGTGGTTTCCAGTGTTACTCACGCTGTTCGCTCAGTTGCCACTCTTAAGCTTACTGTCCATCTTCCAGAAATCTGTTGATATGTCTATTGTTGACTCCTTTTTAGCCCTCTTTTTGTCTCATGCGTGCATATCTTTGTCATTATTTTACCCTTAATCTGGCATGGTTTGGAGACAAAGAGGAGAAAGATGTGCATGTTCACTGTGTGGTGCCTGACCACGGGTCTGTCCTGCCCACCTGCCTGTGGCTCCAGGATGGTGGAGACCAGTCTGTCCCTTCAGCTGTGTGTCCTCAGCACCATGGCATGTAGTAGGTACTCAATAGTTGGGTAGGTAAAACCGCAATGACACTCTCAGCTTTTTCATCCATTTCCTCATGATTCCCATGCTTGTGGGACAACGTAGGGATTTAAGTCCTCTACTCACCTCCTTAAGAAGGATAATTTCTGCTCTTTTTCCATTTTCTTCCCAAAATACTGATGGTGTCATCGTGAGAAATCATACCCAAGCCAAGTGCAGCACTTGTAGATTTTAAATTCAAAATCAGCTTGAAGGTAATTTATTACTGAGTAATACATATCTGGATTTTGAAAAGTTTACTAAGTAGAATATTCATAAATAAGGTATATTTGGTTCTAGCTAGTCTTGTTAGCATGAGAATGGTATTTTATTAAAGCATTTTATCTGTAAAATTTTTAAAAATAAACTAAACAAATAGAGCATGACTTGATGAACAAAGGGCCCCTGGTATCAAACTCTAAATCCCAGGTGTCTTCAGGCTGCCTCAATCTGTCATTGAACTTTAACTGGCAGTGACCTGGGGGTGGGGTCCACGCCTTCTAAAGGGTGGGCAGGGTAGTTCTGGTCCCTCATACAATGTTAGCGCCGCCAACATCTATCTCGATCTTGCGAGAGTGACAAGTAAAGCAGCAACTACAATTTGGTATGACAGTCATGAGTAACGAGCACTCGGGCTGTCTTCTAAATCTGCTGACCCCGGGAGGTCACACTTCTGCTGAGTTTTGAGTGCTGTGTAGAAGTGGTTTGGGTGAGTAAAGGTGAGAGGGGCCTTCCAGGCTGACGGAGTGTCATGGAGGGTATAAGAGGGTGACAGTGAGTAACTTGGCCCTGGTTCTACTCACTGAGGACGTGTCAGGTAGGAGTCACTGTGCTGGACACTGGGGGCCGATGCCGTGTCTTCCTCCGTCGTGAAGCTCATAATCTGGGGAAGAAACTCAGGTCAAAGGGCCTTTCCAATATGTTCTCATCAGGGTCGTGCTGGGGGTATGTAGGAGGGGCAGCCATGGTGCTTGGCGGTCATGGAAGTCCTAGAATAAGTGACGTTTTAACTGAGACCTAAATAAAGGGTCAGTAGGAGTTGGCCAGGTTGCCAGGGCTTGCAGCAGGAGGAATTGTTCCAAGGCAAGGGAGCAGCGAGTGCGAAAGTCCAGACGGAGGAGCACAGGCTGCAGAGTGAGGTACGAGAAATCCGGTGTGTTTGGGAGGGCGAGAAGGGGAAGGGTGAGGGGCTTAGTGAGGTGGGGATGGGGCGTGACGGGCTGGCCGTGAACGGGTTTGGGCTTTGTCCTAAGGGCAGTCAAAAGCAGGCACTGCCCAGGCCCCTCCAGAGGGACACAGTGACCGTGAAGAATAGTGTGATGATTCCCAACTAACGCGTGTTGAGTGCTTAGCCTGTGCCAGATGTTTTAGGCAGTTCGCCTGTAGTGTCTCCTGTTCCATCCACATAACAGCTGTATGAGGAGGAAGGTGTAATTACTACTATTCCCAATGATGCTGAGGCCCAGAAAAATGAAACGACTTTCCCAGGGTGTACAGCTCGTGTGTGGTTGTGGCTGGTTTATACCTGTGTAGTCTGACTGTAGAGTTTGTTCTCAATTCCCTGAGTCGTTTTGCCATTCAGTGCCTTTGCCAGCCTGCTTGTTCGATATTCTTCCTGTGTCGAGTGGCATAGATGCATTTCTCTGTAGTTGGTCCAACTTTGGACTGTTGATTTCTAGTGTTTCAGTGAGCAGGGAGTCAGCCAGACAGACTCCTGTGTTATCATTTGTCATCCATTACATCTTCAGGGAAAGCTTAAAGCATTTCTTTTTGCCTTGTGTACTTCCAAGACCCAATGTTTGCTTGCCATATAAAAGGTGCATGTGATTTTTGTGGTCCATTCTCTAGGTGGATAGAGTTGAACACAGGGCTTCTGTGTCATGCATCTTCAGGGCACTCACACAGAAAACAGCATGAGCTGCACCCCCGGAGTTGGCAGTGAGGCTGCCGTGGGTGGATCTTGTGGGCTTTGCTGAGTTGTGCCCTGGGGGTGGGTGGCTGTCAGGCCAGTAATTGGCTTGTGATCCTAGAATAGATTGCACTAATTGAACCAAAAGGCAAAGAGAATTCATACCGTGGTCTTAGCAGCACAACTTTCAAGACAAATATCCTAACCCACCATCGACCGGGATGCATCGAGTTGAGGAAGTGTCCCTGCTATTTACATTTTCGGTTTGATTTGGAGCTCAATGCTACATAGGTGCTCATTTCCCTTGTCAGCTTCCAAAAAGCCACCCTGGCAGTTTTTTGCATGTGTTTTGCTAGTCTGCGTGGCCCTGAAAGAAGTGTGCCTCTGGAGTAACAGATTTCAGTCAAAGAATCACATTTAAATCATCTAGGACCCAATTCTTTGAAGGTACTAACCTGTCTTCAGCATTTCAAACATGCAATGGAAGATGCTTACTTCTGTGATCAAGTTGCACCAGCTCTGACCTAGTAAACCATGTTATTTGTTTTGTTAGCAGCTGAGATCTTGCCAAAGAAGGCATCTGTATGATGAAATGAAAGGAGAGGAAATCTTCATTCCAGTTTAACCACCTCATTTTAGAGATGAAGAAACTGAGTGCCAAGATCCCATAGTGAGCTGGTGACAACATTACCTGTATCAGAGCCTCCTGGCCTTTTTGTTAAACTGCATGAGGCTAAGTGTTGAAACAATGAGCATGATGAAACTTAGGAGGGCAAAATAATAGTTTCCAAGTCCCAGGATCACTGATCATAATTTGCAGGTCAGTGTGGGAACTTTGCTGTGTTGATCCAACCACATCTTTGGGGGGCTTGCCAGATGGTGTATTGACAGATGTCCCCATGATCCGACAGGACCTAAAAAGCTCCAGCTGTGAGATTCAGGCCTTTGCCTCTGACTTCGCCATCCCTTCCTGCTCCCCTGGCAAATGCACCAGAGTTTGTTAAAAGTCACGTTGATAAAGGAGACAACCGAGGGCTTTCTTTTGCTCTCAGTGGTAATGGCTTGTGTTTGACCACATCTACTTGGAACAAGGTGCTTAACATCCAGCTAATGGCAATGCAGCCTTCTTTCAAATGGTGACAGCAACTCCATCCTGGAAAACCTTTCACAGGAGACATTCTTGGCAGTTGAAAATACATTTACTATTCAAAGGAAACATTTTTATGTGTTCTTAACTACAAATTGATAACTGTGTTTGCTAAAACAACACCAAGGCCTGTTAAAACGGACATGGTCACTTTAATATGGTAGTTATATTATTTATCATAACGCAACTTGAGGATTTGTTTTGGTTAATAAAATTTCTCTAAAAGAGCTATTGACCTATTTTCATTAAGCTCTTCTGTAGCTATTACACTCCATACAGGGTATCTACAAACAAAAAACATGTATGCACTCAGTGCTTAAAAAAGTCAACCTTTCTTGTGAAATAAAAGCAAAATATAAAAACAAGGACCATTGAAGAAGCCTGTTAGAATGGCAAGGTTTACTGGGCATGGTATGCAAGTCTGCACATCACTACCACCCTGAGGGGAATTTGCCCTGAGTCAGAAGGTGGCTTCGTGGTCTCTCATCTGGGGCACAGTTATTTGGGAATTGCATAAAATCCAGATCCATCTTTGTGTATAAGTGAAATAGCTCATACTCTCAAAGAGAGCCGTTATATGAAACTCCTGTAACCCGAATGGGTATATTTTGGAGTATTGAGAGTAGTATAGAAACCTTACTTCATCAATTTCTTCATCTTTTTAGGAATGACTGTGTATCTTGCTGGCATACATTTTGAATTCAACTTCCAAATACCTTCTGAGTAAATTCAAAAGAATAGCATGCATCCTTATGCCATCTATAAATTTTTTCCTATTTTTTAGTGGGAGACTTTTAACCAGTTTATTATCATAGTTTATGAAAAATGATATGTTAAACTTTTAACCTTTTTCTTATAAAAGTTATCTCAATATTTAAAGATATTTGACAATGAAATTTCACATTTGGCTCAAGTTCTAAGAGTGTTAGCATAGATTTTTAAATGAATGGATTAAATGAATTCTTAAATAGAATGGAAATGAAAAATAAGATTTAAAAATTGCTTTTCTATTCTTTTTAATTCACTAGTATTAACAAACAGTAGCTTTTACTTATCAAAATGAAAATTGGGCTTTGGGAGAAATTTTGATATATCACTGAATATAGCTGAGAAGTTCAGCACATTTGTGTATTGATGCTGTGTGTGACTGAGGCATTTGATTCCGTGCACGTGCCAGCTCCTTGCTGTGATGTTGCCCAGGGAGTCTCTGTTGCGTGTGGGTCTCGCCTGGTGCAGACAGGTGGTGTCTTAAGTCTCATGAGACTGTGATCCATTCCATGCTTGCTGGGAGCATGTGGCATTCAGGAGTATGGCTGTTGGCAAAAGAACCATTCTGGGGTTACAATCCCCCCAATGTCAGTGACGATCTTTGGCTTTTAGTTAGAAGAACTACCAGAGGTCTAGAAGGAAGCCCAGACCTACACTGTATTGTGTGTTGGTGTCGCTTTCACAGTAAACATGGCTGCTTAGATTTGAGGGAGATACGTCTGCTACAGCTTCTTTGGCGATGAGGATGCATGAGTGGGGGGGGGGTGCCGTGTTCCTTGACCTGACCAGCCACACCCTTGCAACAGGAGGCATTGCAACATGCCGCCTTAGCATGGGGCAAATTAGTAGAGCCAGACTGACTTCTGAGAGCAGCCAGATCTTCTGATAAAGAGGAAATCAGATGAGTCTAAGCCAACATCCAGGGGCCATTCATGTTCTCTGACACTTCACAAAAGGTCTTTAGAAATGGTGTAGACATTTCAATGCTCCCCATACATTTTTTTCAGTTTGGCAAACTGTTACTGTTATGATAGTGTGCTTTAGGGAATCCATGATTAATGAGCTCGTCGATTACGTGCATGATTAATAAATTACATTAATTGAATCACTCACCCAACAAATACTGAATGACCAACAACACACAAAAAAATACTTATTGAGCACCTGCCATTGGCTAGGTGTGACCTAGTGCTGGGGTGATAATGGCAAACAGGAGAGAGTGGGTCCCTCCCTCACAAAGCTTGTAGTTTGGGCTGGGGACGGACAGACAGACGGGAAAAAATGGACAAGCAAACAAACATACAGGTGGGGACCCAGGAGACTGTGAGGGAAAAGCACGTACTCTGGGGGAGCGGAGGGGTGACCTAATTTGACGGCAGGCTGCCGAGGAGCCTGGGTTGTGTTTCCATTGCTGTGCGTTGTGCTGCGTTGACTACCGCGCATGGAATGGTGAGTCTGCAGCTCACCGTGGTGCCTTTGCCAAGCTTTTGAAAGCAAAGGCCGTTTGCCAAAGAACCCGCATTCTCGTTTCTCAAAACCATCAATTCCTGTTGGGTATAGTGGCTTTGAAGTTCTGATGTTGCTGAATGCATAATTGGGGTTATTTTAAAAAAGGAACTTGCTCGACCGAGGGCATTTCTCTGTCATTATTTTTACCCCCCCTTCACTTCTCATTTGATTGAAATATAAGCTTATGATTAAAATGTAGACCCTATTCTATTCCAAGTTCACAGTGCTAATTATGAACTGGAGCACTTTGTGGTTGAACTGAGGCATTTTCTTTTATTGTTTGGGTTTAATGTCAAATGTTACAAACCCAGCAGCTATGCCACTCGTTTGGGCAGCTTAATGAGAAACTGCCATCTTTTCTTATTATGTATTCTTCTTGCTCCCTGCGTTGTTTTTCATGGCTTTGTCTGTCTTGTTTGGAGTGTAAATATGGTGCTGGAAATCTCAGGTGGAATTATCAGGAGAGACATAGGTTTTCCTTTGGACTTGGTTAGGGCCAGTGCTAAGGGAGGGCTTTGTCTCGGTTGTTTAATTAGAGAAAGTTGTTAGGGCCGTCTGCACCCCTGTGTACTGCACGTGTGTGCACACAGAGGGAACAGCGAACGGCCAGCCCCTTGGGTAAAGGGAACGCCTTCTAGCAAACCCATGTGAGTTTTTAAACTGTGTGGTAGAGAGTGTGGTAACACTTCTCACCACCATTTCTCTTGTTCTTCCATTTTATAGCTCCTTTTTGGCAAACAGGAAAAGCATTAAAAACAAACATCCCAAGGGATTCATTTTTAACAAATCAGGGTGGTATTGCTGCTGTTTTCGGGCCCTCAGAGTAAGCCTGGGGTGGGGCCGTCTGTGACATTACTTATTTTCGAGGCTTGCTGTGTTTTCGTGATTGAGTCTTTCCATATTAAGAAGATATGGAAAGTTTCACCGTGTTAGTTTGTCTTCTTCTCCTGTTAGGTTAAAAAAGGCTTCCTTTCATGATGAGGTATCAAGTTCTTACCCTAAAGAGGTCATCTTAGAGCCAAATTTGTCATCTCAACTCATGGCTTGAATTCTTATGGGCTAAACGTCAACCCGAGTCATCTTCTTTTCCTCGGTTTGTTTTCCTTTTGCCCAATTTCCTGTTTTTTATATTTATTCTGTGTTATAATAGATATTTAAGCTTTCTCAATTGGTTTTTGGACTGAGATATAATAGAAATAAATCATCATGGAGGTAGGCAAGTGTGTGTGTGAGGGTGTGTGTGTGTGTGTGGCCGGGGAGTAGGGCTTTCTGGAAAGAGGTGAACTACCTTCTAGCTGGATAAACGCAGTTCAGTGACTTAATCTTTCTGAGCTTTAGTTTCCTTATTTGTAAAAAATGGGTAAAACCATCATCTCACAGCATAACAGCGAGGCCCTGGGAGGCAGCCCACCCTGGGAGCCCCCTCACGTCTGAGGCATGGTACCCTTGTCCTGTGGTTTTTCACAATCACATTTTTCTACTTCAAGGTGTTTCATTAAATTTTATATTATTGAAAATTTAAAATTACTGAAGGTTATTTTTAAAAAACAGCAAAATGTGAAACAGGACATTAAAATATTATTTTGAATAAAATTACCTTTACACCTGAAGGAAGCCCGGTTTGTAACTTTACTTGTACTTCAAGGTCTAGGTTCAGTTAATCCGGCTGCACAGGTTTGTGGTTTGAGGGCTTTTCTGTTGCGGCAGGAGTGTGTTTTCGTCCTTCTCTCTCCGCCAGAGCCGGCACCATGACCTGCTTGTGTGAGTGGCTCCTCTTGCCCCGTCCTCACACTCCGCTGAGGGATCCTGGAGGTCCCAGGATTGGGGCTGAGGCTGGGGGACCCAGAGAAATTGACAACCATCAAAAAAGATTCATTCTCATGCCAGAGTCACTCTCAGTTTGGAATGTTCTAGAAACACAGAGTCTAGGGAACTTAAGGAGTAGGGTCCATAAGGCAGCTACCAGGCCTCTCTCATGCTTGTGCTCTCATACATGGGTGTGTGCTTATGCTTTCTCTCTTTCTCTTTCTCTCTGTTTTCTCTTTTAATTTGACCCATAGGAAAAAGTCAAAATGGGTTTTCCTCCCTGGGATGACACAACATAGTCTCTGGCCTTGAGGCGGCCCTGCCAGTCAAAGTTTAACTGGAACGTGGTCATTGGCGTGAGACCCACAGTGGACGGACTGTTCCTGATATTTAGTATTGGTGCCCAGATATTTGTCACCTTTTGTGCTGTCTCAGGATTGGCCACAGAATAGCAGGGAGTCATAGCTCCCCAAGCACTGGAATTGACTGACGGGCCACGGTTCTTCCCTTCCACGCCAGCATCTAGAAGGACATTCACTGGATACACTGCAGGCCCCTTTTTTTTTCAAACTCAAGTTTTGAAAACATCTCCCACCCTGTGTTGGTCAGGACAACCGCACCCAGTGGGATTATCATCCCCAGCTTTGACTTCTTTATCCCAGGATTGCCTTCCATAGGGACAGATGCCCAAGGGTGTCATCACTGTTCTGCCCCCTGAATATGTCCGTGGAAACTGTGATGACAAGAGTCCCTATCCAGTTTTGGGTTTTATATGGTTTCTCTAACATTTTGGCATTGACTAAGAAATAAAAGTGGGTGATGTTTTCCAGGAACAACTACTGCATAGGTGGTCCCAGATATTAAAGGGAGGCTGTGTAAGGAGGCTGCTCGCACATCCCAGGGGTGCTGTGTTCTCAGCAGAGGCATGTACATGAGTGGCCTGACCCAGGTCAGCTCTGCTGAGCAGTGCAGCTTCACCATTACTGATAAAGGACTTGACCTTGGCCTTCAGGTAAGAGGTCCCTATAGGATGACAAAATTACTAATTCACTGCTCAGTATATTTTATGTTGTGGGCTTTTGAAACAAATTAGGCAGTTGCTTCTCTGTGTCATGTGTTCATTTAGATTTTTAAGTAGGATGAACATATAATTTATTGTCCAAACCTAAGTAGGCCAGGACATGGTATAAACCAGGATACTGTGGCTTCTCTGATCTTAAGTAGCCTGCTCATTCTAATCTACACAGTTTCTTATAGCTTGTTCAGATATTGCAGCCTTGTTCTAGTTTTGTTTGCTGAGTGTAGCAGCCTGAGAGAATGTTTGCCTTTCTAGCAGGGAGTTTGGGAGGAGACAGAATGTGTCCTCACCATTGTGAGGCTGACAGGGCACATCACAGGGCTGGTTAACCTTGACATGGGAGTGACCTTGGAGCTGGCAGTTGAGTGGTCCAGGCATTTGGTGTCATGGGCTGAATTATGTTCCCCGCAAATTCAAATATTGAAGTCCTAACCCTCAGTAGACCTCAGAATGTGACTGTATTTGCAGATAGGACCTTTAAAGAGGTAATTAAGGTTAAATGAGGTCATATGGGTAGGCTCTGATCCAATATGACTGATGTCCTGATAAGGAGAGAACGAGACACCAGGGATGCACGTGCACGGAGGAAAGACCATGTGAGGACACGGTGAGAAGGCGCCATCTGCAAGCCGAGGAGAGGGGCCTCGGAAAAATCAAACCTGTAGACACCTTGATCTTGGACACCAATGTCCAGAACTGTGAGAAAATAAATTTTTGTTGTTTAAGCTACCCAGTCTGTGGTATTTTGTTGTTAGCAGACTAATACACTTGGCCCGAGAGATGTAAAAGCCTCAGTACTAGTTCTAGAAGTGAATACCGTGGTTTCAGACCAGGAGCGGGAGAGTCTGGGCAGTGTGAAATCTTACTATTGAGTGCAGGCCGGAACTTGGCAAGGAATGGTCTGTCTCCATGTGGCTGTGATCTTGGACAGTGGGTTATTAAGATATGATCAAGATATGATAAGATTCACCTGGAAAGGGGTTAGCTGGGGCTGGGCGAGCAGACCCCTGGCAGGGCTTCTGGCAAGGAGGGGAACATGAGGAGTCAGAGTCGGGATGGGTTGGAGAACCAGGCAGAACGACTGAGTACAACCAAGGCGAGAGTGGGTGCCACGTGGATGCACCTCAGCCACAGTCTAGTTCTTTCAATTCTTGGTTTTTTGGAGGGGGGAGTAGTTGGAGAAACAAGACGCTCTTCTACAGCTGTGGCGGTGCTATCAATCTTGGAACTGCAGAGTGGCTGAATTCCTTTCTGGGACCCTGGACAGGGTCAGTTGCATTAGAATGGGCTCTTGAACAGACTATGCACGTGAACTGATGAGTGGTTGACCACAACTGGATGGGAATTTAAAAGGTAGGTGCTGACATGACAATTGGTTTTTCAACTCTGCTCTCTAGAGCATTCTGTCACTTTAAGATCGATTGCTTTACAAATGGTGTGTAAATAGAGCAGTGGACTTGGAGTCAAGAACACCAAAGTTTACAGTCTGACTCTTTCCAACATTGGCTGCATGATTTTAGACACATTGTTCCAACCTAATCTAGTTATGGAAGTGTAATTTCCATATATCTACATTCATCATGTTGTTCAGGAGCATTAAATGAGGTAGAGATGTGAAAATACCCAGCACAAGGTGGGTACTCGTTACATATCAGCTTCTTTCTTTCTTGGGCATGCCCAAGGTTCCTTGAATTTATTAGTATGTGTCTTCTTCCCCAAGAACTGTTCTTCTTAAAAGCCTCGTTGGCACCTATCACTGTGCCGAGAACCTAGTTACAATGAACTGAATTTATGCGCCCCCCACCCCATCTATATGTTGAAGCCTAATCACCAATATGATAGTATTGGGATTGGGGCCTCTGGGAGGGGATCAGGTCATGAGGGTGGAGCCCTCATGAATGAGATTAGTGCCCTTATAAAAGAGGCCCTAGAGAGACCCCTTGCCTCTTCCACCATGTGAGGACAGAGCAAGAAGGTGCTGTCTATGAACCAGAAAGCAGGTCCTCACCACACATCAAATCTCCCAGGGCCTTGATGTTACACTTCCCAGCCTCTAGAACTGTGAGAAGTAGATTTCTGTTGTTTATAAGCCATTCTGTCTATGGTATTTTGGTGTAGCAGCCCAAATGGACGAAGACACCAGCACATGCATTTATTTATGCATGCGGGAAGAGGCCCTGAAGCTCGGTTTGATACTTGGATCAGTTACATGGCATGCTCTGGAACTAGAGTTTATGGACTCAGAAATGTTGAAAGGGAAATGCCCTGAGAGATCCTTGCAGTTCAGTGGTCTGTAAACCTAACTATTAACATGTAGATTCCTGTACCTGCCCTTAGAATTCTGATCTGCCAGGTCCAGAGTCGAGCACAGAAATCTGTCATTTTTAAAAGTGCTCCAAGTAATTCTGCTGATGACAAGGCAATTTGGGGAAGGGCTTATCTAGTCAATGCCTCAACTTAAAGATGAAAGTACAGAGGTGGAGGAAGTGAGGGTGTTTCTCACTGGCCATGCTGGGGCCTCTCTGCACATATCTGTGAGATTAGGGCCTGAAGTTCATATTATGAGTTCCCAGTGGGAAGATACTTGGAACATCTCTTTGCTGTTTGCAAAACAAATCCAAAGAAACTAACCGGGCTGCCTATGACCACAGCTTACTGACTTTCCTGTGTTTATTTATTCTTTCTTCTCCATACCTCTTGCTACCCGTTTCTTCCCTTCTTCCCTGTAACTGTCGTGCACTACATTGCAATGCATGACTTTGATCTGATACTCTTTCTTCTTCTGGCAGCTCCGTTCTGTGACTGAATCTGGTCACATTTGACTGGTGACTCAGCTGGAGTGGGCTGCAGGGGTTGACTTTCCTGTCCTGCTTGGCAGTCCCCTTTTCTGCCGAGGGAATAGGTGTGGGCAGTACGACTGGGCAGGTATTCAGTGTATACAGCAGGTGGAGCTAAGGAGCCCATTGCACTTTCTGGGCTGCTGCTGACTTGACTTACCTGTGGCTTTTCCCATACTTCCAATGCTAGCAAGCAGAGTAGACCATGCCTGATTCCACTTGGCCTTGACCTCAGATGGCCTTGGTTCCACTCCAGCCATGCCTGTGGCTTCTCCCTTTCCGTGGGCTCAAGAAAGCAAACAGAATGTGAACTCCCCGTGGCTCCTCCACACTGTTCCCTCTGCATCTCCACCACGCCTTGCTGACCTGGGCACATTCCCTGATTCACTGGGTTATCACGACCTGTTTCTCCTAGAGCAGGACTGTCTCCCTCTTCCACTGCACGGGCTCTTGCTGATGGCTAACACCCAACATTTCCCTGCTGACTGATGTCTTCCAAAATTCCTCATCTGCCTAAATAGAAAGAAGCCCCACCCCCTTCTCCCGCATTTTTTTCCCTCTCTTATCATGCTTCTAATTCACTTTTTTGGTCATTACAACTAGGGAAGTACTTCTCTAGAAAAAAAGACTTTTGAGTGTTGTTTAATCTCTGATTTGTAATTAACTGACATTACTTTACATCACTACATTTTATGATGTGCTTCTTCTTTGCAAATTATTTAAAACTCTGTATGTTGTTGATTTTTAAGAAATATATCCCCCTTCCCAACACACGTGTGTGTTTTAAACAGCTCTGAAAATGGGATGCATATTATAGTTGGGAGGATCATCATTTATTTGATAACTTTCTTTCTTAATGGTATATAATTTAATTTCACACTACATCTTCAGTCATTAATTTTGCAGAATCTGTATAAAAGGCCAGGAAAAATTAAGGCCAATGTTAGTTGAAATTCAGAATTTTGTGATATTAAGTTATTAATAGATGGCTGTCAGTGTGCCTAACTCTTGAGATCACTGTTTTCCAGTAAAATGTGATGATCTGCACCTTGAATAATGTTTAGTAAATCATTATACCTTATGAGACCCCCTTTCCTTTTGTAATTAGAGCCGCTGTGAGATTATATACAGCCAGCAGACATTAAGGAGTCTGTCTAGGCTGTTTTCAGTTATATGTATTTCAGGCACACAAAACCTCATTTTTGGATCTCTATTTTAAGAGTTATAAAGCAAATAATGCGGATTAATTTCCACATCAGAATTATGAAGGGTTCCAGTGCTTTAATCTGTAGACCTTTCTTTCATGACAAAAAGGATGTATATTTTAGCTGTTGGCACCATTCATTTCATAGTACTAAGTGAGTTGTGCTTTACCCAGAAATGAGGATTTGGTTTTTTACATGTGGGAAGAACTAAGTTTCATCCTTTTCATCCCTTACCAAACAAGTTTTCTTTTGTTTGTTTTTTGTCTTTTTGTGAACTGTTCCTTTCTTTGCTTTATAAGAAATTTATCTTATTGAGCCATTCAGTTTAGCCTTGCAAAACTCAGCATGGGGTAATAGAAAATTTTCCTTGTCAAATGGATATACAACTAGTCGGAAAACATTTTTTGTAGTTAGCCACTGAGTGCAGTTCCACTGACAGTTGCTCTAGTACCGTCACCTTCTTTTTCATCATGTAAATTGCCCACATAGCGCAGTGCCTGTCCCCACTCTCTGGCCAGCCTGGCCACTTGGCCGTCACTTCCTCCATTGCTGAGCCTGAGCAGACATGGGTGTCTGCTTGGAGCAGCTGCAGCAGAGCTCCACACGTGTATGGAGTGCTTGAAAACCAATAAAGGGACAAGGAATCCAAAGATCTATAAATAAAAATTATATTTTATAAATATAAAAATGATATAAAGAAGATAAATGTTTCTTCCTTTAAAAAAGAAATAGAAGTTGCGTTGTTAATGTTCATATTACGATGCCACTCTTTTAAATTGTGCATCTGATTGAAAGGTGTAAATATCAATAAACAGGACTACTTAGTTTATCAGCATTTAATATCTAAGGTTAGTTGGGGGTATGCTAGGGCTAGGCTATTACAGAAGATAATTGGCTTGATGTTCTAGAAGTTCTTTGATCCAGAGGTAGATGCAGCTGGAAAGCAGACAGAATGGATTGCCAGTTAATCATACGTTACCTAATTATTTGTAGAAGCCATGAATTTTGTTCACAAGTAGGAGATTCATAGGAGCAAAACCTCTAGGACAGATGAAACTTTTCCCCTGTTGCAACGGAACAAGAGTTGTTTTCAACTCTAAGGCACACTATTTAATAATGAGCAGGGTGTTTTCTTTTACTTTCCTCCCTTTTCTCTCTTTCTCTCTCTAATATATGGAATTTTCTAATATATGGAATTGTCATCCTGAGCGCAATATTTAAATTCTCAAAAATTGACTTCTAGTATTGAGAATAAATTCAATTTCAATCAAGTTCACATTAAGTGTTGCTTTAAAAAAAGTTGAAATCATTCTTTACCCTGCAAAGAATCCAAACCACATGAAATGACTTATGAGTTGGAGAGTGGTGAGCTGTGACTACTTTGCTGACTGTTTAGGATGTCATTGTAAATACAGGTTTCTATTAAAAAAAAAAAAGTTGGGGACAAGAAAGAGCCATGGCCTTGGCAGGGGTCTGAACCATCCGAGCACAGAAAGGGAAGATGGCGGGTTCCCTGAGAGCAATTTCGTCCCCAGCCTGTGGTTTTCCTTGTTGAGAGTGAGTTCCCCACTCGCAGGCAGCTCATGAGAAGCCGGTGCAGACTGGTTTTGATATTGGCCAAAGCCCGTAATTCGATAGGAAAATTTTCTTCTTAAAATCATGGTGCATTATGAAATGGAAATAATCCGGGGGTTACCCAGGCCCTTACAGGATTTGAGACTTTCTGGGGATCCTCACCTGCTAGGCTTTCACTCTCTTTGTCCCTGAGCATGTGGCATGCGGCTTACTTCTTAGCCCACCCAGATAACTGGATACAGATTAGTCCCATAAACTATCCCAACACCTGGTTGCTTGAAAACCAGATTGAAATTCAAAATAATGTTACTGGATCTGGGGATGGAATAGAAAAAAGTATAGAAGAAATAAAAAAACAGCAGAAAAAACAAATAGATTTAGCCAATATAGGCTGTGGTAATCGCAAGCTAAACATGAGTCACCCAGCTAATGTGGTTATTTTTTAAAGCAATCATCACATTAAGATGTAGAAATAGGCCCTAACTTGCTAAAAGAAAGTACACATAGTGATTTACAGAACTGTGCCTTTCCAACAGCAGCCAAACCACACTGTATGTCTTCATAAGACAAATGGGGTATTATTATACCCATAAAATTTTACGTGTTTATATATAGCATACAATGGTCATATGTAATATTTATCTATCATGATATGTATATTTATATTATAATTATAATATAATGTTTGCTTATCTTAGTTTCCAAAATCTGAAATATCCTTTATCAGATAAATATTATATTCTATGTCAGCCCAAAGCACATGAACTCTTGTAGTAAATAAATGATATTTTTAATTTAAAAAGGTACAATAGGTTTTTTTTCCTTTTCATTGGTTATAAAAAGCCCATCAATCTACAGAAAGATGTTTCTGATAGCTGGAGACTGAGGGATTGGTGCATATGGTGCTTCTGAATCCTCTTGGCTCTGAGATCCATTGATGCTGTCATAGGTTCCCAGGCGAATTTGGATAAAGACAGGGGTCAGTGGCCTTTCTCACTGAACTGAAAACTATTTTAAGGAGATGAAAAGCCTCTGTTGGTCACTGTGATGGGGACCTCACCTTGAAGATAGAGTGAGGGAAGGGCTGGCGGAACAGACGAGTGACCTGTACAGCCACATGGGGCCTGGGCTTCAGGCTGCCCTGCACTTGGGAACTAATGCTCCATGCTTGTCATCTTAGTACTTTCTTCTCTGAATCTGTGTTTTGTAAGTGAAGTGTGGTGGGATGTTGGAGCATGCACAGGGGCCTGGAGGCTCAGCTCATGTGCAGTCCTGCATCCCACTGGCCCACCTCCCCCGGATGGGTTCTTGGCTGCCTGCTCCCTGCCGCTTGGTGCCCGCCCTTCCCAGCCTCTCCCTCCCCAACTCCACCCTGTGTGACTGCCCAGGGTGGTGGCTGATTGCATCAGTGGGGAAGGTTTGTGTCCCATTTTGGCCATCTGCCCCTAGAAGGGGCCTGAGCAGGAGGGGCTGAGTGCTCTGCAGCTGCGAGGCAGGTGGTGTTCGTCCTTGCCTTGGCTGGCAGTGAAGTGGTGCATTCAGTGGGTGACTAGGCAGGGACCTCCCACCTACCCCGGATCCAGGTCCTGACTGTGCCTTGGCATGGAGGTTGCAATATCTTGGGGATCTCCTATGTGTCTGTGTTGGGGCAACAGAAGGGTGGGAAGGGGAGTGTTGACTTCTCCAGCCCAGATGATGTCTCTGCATTTTCACTTTGTCCTGGACCTGAAAAATCATGGTGTTCCCTGGTGAGGATGATGATGTCTATCCACGGACCCCGATTGCAGCATCTCTATGCAATCCCTGTGCTCTCGTTATCTCCTGGGCATCCTGCATGTTGATTGCAACACCCCCATGATAATGAAATCACCTGTGTGTGGCTGTTTTTGCCTCTAAATTCCTCCATAGTTACCACATTTCTGTGAATTCTGTGCATAAGCAGATCAGCAAGGTTACCCTGGGGCTTTGGCTCCAGCTGTGCCCCATGATATTTTTGGCAGAGTCTAGTGGTGTTTAGTTCTTCTACAGAGAACTATTACATACCTCAAAGTAATTTTCAGCAGCAGTCAAGCACATCAGCACTTGCAGAGACTCTTAGACCTTAGGAATGCAGTAGGTCTCAGCAAAGCATTTAGGAAAAGCTCTTATTCTGTCTTTGTGAATAAAATGGAATGATAGGGACAACAATACAGCGGCAGACTGGATTGTCTGCTGTACTCACGAAGTGCTGATTAATAATTCTAGGTCACTCCACTAATGGAGAATGACAGGACTCCAAGATGATCAATATCTTTGATCAGTGGTCTCGATGAGGACTGATATCCAATGTGAAGCTGGACAAGAGAACAGATGTGATTGATGCCACCATTAAAGTCTGTAGGTTTGAATGATGGGCCGTGTCAAACGAGAACAAATTGAACAGGACATACTTTGATTCAAAAGTGGCATCTGAGAAATAGAACCCTGGGGGATTTTCACTGCCTGTGAATTCAGCACAGGCCAGCATGCTGATGGAACTGTTAAAAGAAAACAGGGAAGATTGTGCCAAAACGAGTTGAAAACTTACATCCACACAAAATCTTACACACAGACGTTTACAGCAGGTTTATTCATAATTGCCCCAAATTGGAAGCCACCAAGATGTCCTTCAATAGGTGCATGGATAAATTTTAGTATAACGTACAATGGGATATTGTTCAGTGATCAAAAGAAATATGCTCGCGAGCCACAAAAGCACCCATAGGAACCTTCAATGCATCCTGCTAAGTGAAAGGAACCAGTAGGAAAAAGCTGCATACTGTGCGATCCCGACAGTTAATATATGACGTTCTGGAAAAGGCAAAACTATGGAGACAATAAAAAGATCAGTGGTTGCCAACGGCTTGGGAGAGGGAGGGATGAATGGGTGGAGCACAGGGGATTTTGGGGACAACACAACTGTTCTGTAAGATACTATAATGATGCATACATGTCATTATGCATTTGTCAAGACCCATAGAATGCGGTAAAAACTGCTCTAAAAAATAAAAATTCAACTTACAGAAGAAAAAGCCTATAAATTGGTGCCAGTCTTTCCTGCACTTTCCATGTGAGGGTGGGCAAACCGAGAAGCAGGACTGGTGTCCAACAGCTGTTTGGCAGAGTGGCGACAGCTGGCTCCGAGCCAGGCTGCCTGATTCACATGCTGGTCCTGCTTCTTATTTTGGGGCTTTGAGCAAGTTTCTTAACTTCTTTGCTCATCTGTAAAATGGGGATAATGGTAGTACTTCCCTCAAGGTATGGTTATCAGGATTAAATGAGTGAACACATGGAAAGCTCTTAGGGCAGTGCCTGCGCTCACTGGACATCAGCTCTGTTATTCAGCCTGAATTTGGTTCTGGAGGGCAGAATTGGCACCCTTGGTGGAGGGAGGCAAAGTCAAGGGCAAACTTTCTAACTCTTAGGCTCTAGCCTCGTTGCTGTCCTGCAATTCTCTTTGTGTACACTGTTCCTCAACCTGGGATGCATTTGTCTCTTTTCCACCTGGCCAAATCTGACTTTGGCAAGTCAAAGTTTAGATGCCACCTTCTCTCGAGAGCTTTCTCTAACTTCCTTATATAGTTTTCAACTCTCTTTCCTGTTCCCACAGCATTCTGAATGGCACTTGGGTTAAACATAATTGGTTCTCTGTCTGCTTTCCTGGCTTTGCAGGGGCAGGCTGGGATTTAGTCACCACTGTTTTCCCAGCAACTAGCCCAGTGTCTGACAGATGCTCATTAATGGAATGAAAACAGAATTCCCCCTCCCTCCGGTAATAATAGGATACTGCAGGAAATTGGATGCTGCAAGAAATGTTGTGCTCCCTAGTATGAGATGTGTTTAAGTGGGTGGGTGATTGCAACTCGGGGGATTCATGGATGAGGTGAGAGTCTAAATCAGGTGGCCCCAGAGCGTCTTCCAGCGCAGTGACCCTGCCACAGCGCTTCCCCGAGTGGTGAGACATAGTCCTGGCATCAGAGCCGCCCGTGTCCAACAGACAGGGATTGCTTTCTTGATGTCCTTAGACTGGTTGGAAGCAACTTTGTTCAATTACTTTTTAAATAACAAACTTTGATTTTATAAAATTGGAAATTCAAAACCCTCATTTTTCTTCTAGCTTTCCATCATAGCTGACAGAACATTAGTTTATACATCTAGCAAATTTTTTTTTAATTTAGCAAATTTTAACAAGCATTTTTAAGAGAGTGTTTGGTGAATGATTAGTTTCATTAAAAGGTTGAGTTATACTCCTTTGAACATTTTAAACTGCATTTGTAAGTTTGATATTTTTTATGTCCTTTTCAAGTACTTCACTATCCAAATAACTAAGGTTGTTCCAAAGGGACTTGCGAGCCAACCTGAGTGAGCTCCCGTGGGATGGCTGGAGGACCAGTAAGGATGTCACTGCGGTGGACTGAAACACACCAAATGTGTGTGAATTCCTGAGTCTATAGTAACAGGGGGAAAAGAGAGAATGAAGAAAACCTTTAGAGGGTACTAAGTAACTGCTTCATTATCTTAAAAAAAAAAAAAAAAGACCTGGTAAATAGAGGGAAAGAATCAAGAATTGATCCTGCCTTTCTTATGAGCTCCATCTTTCAAGGTAACCAGACATTGGTGAGTGGGAGTTTCTGTTTACAGATATGATCCAGCTAATACCTGAAGGAGGAAGGAAGGGCTGTCACCCCCATGTAGCCTCTGAGGAGTTAATCACTAGGCAGTGATCATCCATGGCTGCCATGTCACAGAAGTGTAGGCACCAGACACCTGGAGAGTGCATGTGCTTTTTGGTGGAAACGCATGTCACCACCCATCATGAGGTTCTACAGGAAAAAAAAAAAAAACCCAAAAACTCTATCTGATCAAGCCTCTGGATCCAACTGCCAATTTATAGTCTGCATGAAGGATAGAGGAAAATGTTAAACTAAACCACAATGGTACCATAAGTGATTCCCAGAGTCTGGAAAACTTTACTGGACAAATGAGGCTGTTTCTTCCACAAAAAATTAAAAAAAAAAAAAAAAAAAAAAAAAAAAAAAACCAGAAAAAAACCCCAAAGATGACAGGGGACCTATACAGCCCAGGAAACTTAAAATAAAATCTACCAATTTCGATGTATGACTTTTTCCGATCCTGTTTCATTCTCTGTGTGTGTGTGTGTGTGTGTGTGTGTGCGCGCGCAAAAATGATTGGGGAAATATGAACCTTGACAATATCTGATGACATTAAGAATTAAAATGCTTTTTTAGACATGATAGTGGTATTGTTGCTTGTTTAAAAAGACCCTTTTTGGACGATAAATGGCAATATTTACAGATTACATTACATAATGTTTGGGATTTGCTTCAGATAATTTGGTAGGAAGGAGCTGCTTGGCGGGTGGGAATATATAGTATTAGAAGAAACAAGATTGACTACGAATGTAGAATTGAAACTGGGCCCATTACAATCTGGCCTTTCTTTCTGTATATGTTTGAAATGTACCCCAAACAGAAGCTTTTTGTAAACTATTTCAATTGTCTAACAACCTAAGCCTTCTCAAATATTAGATAATACCTGTAAAATGAATAAATGAAATTCGTGTTTCTAAGATTTTAGTTTCAAATCACAAGTCTAAATTACCCAACCAGATATTTTAAAGTGGAACCATGAGACAAATGATCTTACACATTATAAATAATTAAAATACCAAGTATGCCAAAAGATTTTTCTAAATACCAATTATTCATCTTAGGGATTTATTTCTCAAACATTTCTATACGTCATTCTTAAGGTTAACAAATGCAACATACCAAAGAATCGATTATATAGTCCCAACACAGTCTCGGCATTAGCCCTCCCAAGCAATCGCTAGGGTTGCCTTCTCAGCTGACTGAGGATTCTTAATGACCAACAAGACTTTGGCCAAGATGCCAACTGGACCCTTGCCCAGGACACAAAGGGAACAGACATCCCAGTGCTCTTTGGAGCTGCTATGGCAATGCCTTCCAAATGAGGTCTGGCAGCCAGGTCTGTGGGTCAAAGTCCTGTTATTACCTAATTTTTTATTCTTTTTTGTATTCTCAGTGGAAGTTTGCAGCTTCCACTGAGAAAATAATCAGTGGTTTTCACTGCTTCCGTTGGTATTGAATTCTCTTGTTTTTTAAAAGAACCTTAAATGGCTTTCTGGTTAGCACCAAAGACCTTTAAACTTAAGGGGACTCTCTGTCTCTGCAAGGAAGGCCATTCTAAGGGAACAGACTGGTTCTCTGTCACAGGGTGTGAGCCAAACTATGTCACAGCTCGTTAGCAGGTCCTGAGTCAGTTTTGTGAGTCAGAGTCAGCAGTTAAACACCTAATAGAATCGAATGGAAAATATTGAAAGGCAGTATGAGTTGTAAGGGTAGACATTATTTTTTGAAACTGTTTTCATTTATAGGTATTTAGATGTAAATGAATTTCTTGCTGTGGGTCACTATCAAAAATTTTGAAAACTGCCTCTCCCACGTGAGGTGGGGAAACCGGGGGAGCCCAGCACGCAGACAGCAGCAAGAAATAACCATACGCGGACAGTGAGGAGGCAGGCCCTGAGCAAAACAAACCCCCAAACGCAGCCTTGGTGAAAACTAGCGTAAGGGCCACAAAAACAGCAAGTGGTGGCCCCTGAGTGGAGGAACAAATGATTGATGCTAACGGCATGGATTATGGGATTTTTATTAATTTTGTTAATTTTATCTTTTTTGTCTGCTGCTTCTCTCTATGCTCCTTATTCACCATTTATTCCCTTTTGGTAGCACAATGCCTGGTGTAGCAACCCATAAATAAGTATTTATTGGGTGCAAATACTAGTAATTAGACCACTTGTTTCAGGGGGACTCGGGGGAGGAGGCTGGGGCCTAGGAATCTGCATTTTACCCAGCTTTCCAGGCAGCCGACCTGGCAGCGGTTGCTCACCAGTAATTAAGAAGCACCGACCTAGTCCACCCCTCATTTTGCCGGCCCAGGCCACACACGCGGTGGGCGTTAGAACAGAGCTAGCGCCTGGGTCGCCCACCTTCTGGTGGCAGTTGGTGCCCAGCTTCACTCAGCACCTCATGCTGAGCCACTTCTCACCAGACACACTGCATGGCCTGGACTCGGGGCTTCCTCCCCACCTCATGCTTTCTGCCGTCCCCTGGGCCTTTCCCTAAATTACCCATATTTCGTTTTCCTGCTCCACACCTTTGGCTGTCTTTATTGTCTGTCGCATAAGACCAAATGCCACAGCCTGCCTGGTGTGGGCACCTTACCCTGACACTGAGCTTCTGTTCATGCTGTGTCCTCTAATTGCATCCATCCTTCCAGACCAAGGTCGAGTGCCACATCTACAAAACTTTCCCTGCTTTGGAGTGATTCCTCCCTCTGTGCTCTCCTCACTCTTTGCCCATATTCCATCACGGCACCTAGGACTTGCCTTGGATCTTGTTAGCTCAGCCTGTGTTTGATGAGAAAGCAAGTTTAAAGAAGGCAGTATTCGTGTGTCCTTTACTTCTCTAGATAGCCTTGCAACCAGTATTAAACACTTTTAAAGTTAACTTTTCTATGAGTTCAGATTCCATTATTGGCAGCTTGGCCAATTAACTTGTATAAAACAGTAGTTTCAACCTCTGGTCTCACAGGAAGGCTCAAAGCTCCTTGAAACTTCTTTGCCATTTTATTCCTTTCTAAGCCTAACCCAAAAAAGTACTGCAGGGTTTGTGTGCTGTTTGTAGTAAAGCATTTTTATTCATAGTTTGTTTCACCCCAGAGAGGAGGTAGACAAGTGGACAAAAGGGGAGTGATCTTGAAGAGAAAGAGTTAGCAAACTGGATCGTTAATAAAGGCTATTTTGATGATGTGGGGGTGCGTTAGAGAATAGAACAGGGCTAAAAGAAAAACATAAGACAGGAAGTTAAGGGTATCTGCCGTAGCTGCTGTGGGTCTGTTCGATGGCTTTCCAGCCCATCCTAGCCGTTTCAGGTCGGTTCCATTCTCCATCTGCCAGGGGAGAAGCTCAGCTCTCGGTGCAATATGGGGCCATGCCCAAGATAGCAAATCTTCTGCCCAAATTAGAGGTAGAGCAGAAAGCCTAGCACAAAAGTGCATCTGGGCTCGAGCATTTTTATTTTGCTGACTTTGATGCCTATTAAATAACGTCCATGCAGTCACGTGGGGTGATTTCCAAAAGTGAAATCGTTATTGAATGCATTTTGTTTCTGTGACAGGAAGTAAACCTAATTTCTAAAAAGGATTAAAATCCTCCAATTGAAATAATGATCCGTCTGCTTCGCTGTTACAGGTTCCTTGCGCTGACTCCATGGAGAGTGTATCACCTGATTTCCGTCATGATACTGGGGCGTGTTATTATGCAAATAATAAAGGATATGGTTTTATCTAGAACAAGAGGTAAGAACACCCAGATTTCATTTTTATGATATTTAATTTTCTAGATCCTGAATTTCTGGTCTTTGTGTAGACATAGTAACCAATTAGTCTTTTAGACAGGAGCAAAGTAATAGGTTATATAGGCATTGACTTGGCTGTTTTCAGTCTAATACTTTCTTTTTTTAAACTAATGTTATCTCTAGTCATAGCTACTGCTCCTGGGTCAAAGGTCTGTGTGTGCTAGTTCGTTTCTTGGCTTGAAGTGCTATTTTAAATACCATTTTGATATCTGAGTAGGCTACAGTGAAGATAACAGTTAACTATTTATTCCATCCTACGTGATGGAACTGGGCTGCAGAAAATGGACGAGTACATAAAAATCTTCTCTGCCTCAGTGAAGAAAACGCAATGAGTTCAGGGTTTCACAACAATTAAGTGATAGTTAAATAGATTTTGAAAAATAAGTTAATGATGAAAAATGAATTAATTTTCATCATTAAGTTTAAAAGTGAGAGCTTGAATTATTTTTCTAAAAATTTGCTTCAAGTGTTTTTTGAGTAATTTAACTGTGTTATAAATCTGAGTCAAGCTTTTCCGTATTTGAAGGGGCCTCATCTACCCGTGTTTGAGCTAGTTTTTGTAAATGGGCAAAAAGCCCTCCTGGGAGTAGTTGAATTCTATGAACCTAAATGTAAGAAGGTAGATTTGATCAAAAGTGCTCAAGAGGTTACAATGAGGCATTTAGTTACATCAAATGTACCCCCAAACAGAGGGATGCTTTTGGTTGAGGTCCATGTGTGTCGAGGGCCGTGAGAACTGCCCAGCATTCTGGTCCTGGTGGGGATACTGAGGCCTGCCTTGTGGGAGATGCCCTTCTCTTCCCTATTGCCAACTCGAGACAAGGTTATAAGCGGTTATGGGTTTCCCATCATGATCTTCCATGGGTCTGCTTTAAATCCAGTTTATATTTTAAGTCTACACTGTTTTTAAACCAAATCTTCATGTAAACCATTGTTAGAAAGGTTGTTTTACATTGGCATGTTTCCAGGTTTGAAGGTAATTCCTTCCCAGTGTTCTGGGAAGACTCACAAATGTGTTTTTGTCCAGTTAATGCTTTTCCGTGAATCTGTGGATTTAGGTTATATGCTTGTGCACGATCTTCCTTCTCTCCCCTTGCCCTTCATCTTCCTTTCTTCTATTTCAGAGAACAATATTTAACTCCCCAACTTTTAGCCTAAGCAGGCCCTTCCTCTGACACCTGTTCGCCAAGGATGTACGAAGCCACCTGGAGGTGGCCCTCCCCACGAGTTAGGGTTTTGTCGAGTCGGTCAGAGCAATCCCTGGAGATCGCCATGTTTCGTCCCTGATTTGTGACCGATAGAGGAGAGCCCGTGTTTCTCAAACAGGCTTTGTGGTATTTTCACCCTCCTAGTGCCTCCCTCACGGGACTCTTAGAAGATAAAGCCACTCACACATTTATCCGCAGCCATTTCAGCTCAGCGGAGCAAGTTCACTCAAAAGCAAACCAAGCATCTCAGTATTTTCCACGTGTATCAAATTTGGCCCCAGTCAGGGCACAAGTTATAAGGAATAGACAAATGTGGAAGCCCAAGGATGAAGCTGAAAGACTTCAGAACTGTCCTTTTCTCACTCCTAGCCCCCACACAGAGATCATTTCCAGTGTAGACTCATTGGCTTGATAGTCATGCAAATGTGGACATTTCATACTTAATAAATTGCAGGAAATCTTTACATTGCAAAGATTCAGTCCTTTAAAAAAATTGAGGTGGTAGAATTAAAACAATCCTAGCCTACAGAGTTTAATTCCTTTTTTTTTTTTATTTCAGGATTTTATTTCAGGGCATAAACATTTTGCTTACAAGTAATGCCTTTGCCTCGCCCAAGCCAGGGCTAGAGGCGTGCCCTTCCCCCATACGGTGCGCACCGCATCCGTTAGTTGTGAGTTTACCCAGCCAGAGTCTAATTCTTCAGCTAGTTCATTTCATTGCCTAGCTGTGGAGAATCCACCTAATAGACTCTATTTGTTTCCTATAGCTGTTGTAATAAATTGTCACAAACTTGGTGGCTCAAAACAACGGAAATTTCTTCTCTTGTATTTCTAGAGGCCAGTAGTCCAAAGTCAGCATCCCTGGGCCAAAGTCACGGTGTTGGCAGGACTGTCCCCCCGCCGGGGCTCTAGGGAAGGATCTGTCCCTTGCCTCTCCCAGCTTCTGGTGCTGCTGGTACCCTGTGGCTTAGAGCTGCGTTGCTGCAGCCATTGCTTCATGGTCACACTGCCTTCTATGCTGCCTGTGCCAGATGTCCTGTCTCTCTGTTGTAAGGGCACTTGCCATTGCATTTGGGGCCTGCCCCGACAGTCCAGGATAATCTCCTCATCTCACGTTTCTTGACCTCATCACCAATGCAGAGACCCTTTTTCCATATAAAGTAACATTCATAGATTTCAAGAATTAAGACTTGATATCTTTATGAGCTGTTATTCAGCCTGCTGTACCATCTGAACCTTTTTGTCTTGTAAAAGGGTGGAAACCCTCCTCCTACCACAGGGTTTTATAAGGGTCCAATAAAGGCATGAAATAGAAATGCCTTCAGCACAGTATCAGGCCACTTTGTTCTGCTGACGCAGCATCGGGGCCACCTGGGCTTTGTTCCTTCCTGGGTCAGTCTGTGTTGAGCCCCCTCTGTGTCCAGGCCTCTCGCAGGCACTGGGGTGCCAGTGGGATCCAGACACACTCCACCCCGTAGGGCAGGCCCTTGTCAGAGGCCAGTCTTGCTGTCGGGGTTCTCATCCGGTGACATTGCTCCAACTATAGCATTTCTACTGCAAAGGAAAAAAATAAATAAATCAAAGACATGGGAATAATTACTCTGCGTTCCCAGAGCTCTTTCGCCTGTGGCTGAAGAAACACTGGTGCTGGCTTCTTCCTCCTTTAGTGAAGTCTTCTGGGACAAAGACCCGTTTGAGGCCCGTGAATAGCTGGCAGCAGCCGGCGTGTGCAGGCCTCTGAGCGCAGGGCACTGCCGGGGGAATTGGTCCCTGCAAGGCACAGTTTGGCTTCAGGTCAGACCCACATGCAGTTGTGGTCACTCCATGGCTTCGGTCAGAACTCCCAGCCGCTCTCGTTAGCTATCTCGGCTTATAGCAGTGACAACAGCAGCAATGCCATCAGGGCTCACTGGGCCACTACCTCCTTCCCTCTCTCTCAGCTTTGCTGCTTCCCGTATTTTTTGGCTAAAGATATTAAACTTTTATTGTTAAGAGTTTAATTGTACTCCTCCCCCAGTTACTATTTTTTTTTTTACCCTCTTAACAAATTTTTAAGGGCAAAGTATTGTTGACTGTGTGCTCACTGTTGTACAGCAGATCCCTAGAACCTTTCATCACTGGTGGCTGGAACTCTGCACACACTGAACAGCCAAGTCTCCCTTTCCCCTTGCTCCAGCCCCTGGCAACCACCATGCCACTTTCTGCTCTTCTGAGTTTGCTCCTGGTTATTATCTTCGATACATCTTACGTGCTTGATATGAAATAGATGGGGGAAAAAAAAGCGGAGATACCATCTTGTGAATTACCTTGGTGAAGCCTGCAGGAGCCCAGGTGTTGTGAGCACCTGTGCAAACAACTGCCAGCTGCGACGGGTCTCTCTTACTGGTGTGCACCTTGAACGCGGGCTTCCCTGCATTAGCCCTTTTGTTGGGAACTCTTCTGTGGCCTGGAAGACTCCTCCTGCATCCTTTAACTTTTCCGTAACCACCTTTTCCCCCTCTGTCATTGAGATAGAACCAGTCATTTCCGCCCCTGGGTCCCTCGAAGATCCTCTCCAGCTACTGCCCTGTGCTGTGAGAGGGGAGCTCAGCAGGTGGCCCTGTGGCTCCCCGGCCACCTGTGGGGCATTTGCAGCCACTGCCTCTTTACACCGTCCCCTCCTGAGAAATCTCCACGGTCCGCTTATGCCACGTCCTCAGCAACCGGTTGCTATTCCCTGTGGACCCGGTAGGGATGGTGGCCCATGAACTGTAGTCCTTCCTGCACTCTCTTCTGCCATTCCGACTTGTACCCTGGTGGCTTGACTGATGGCCTGGGCTCAGTCACCTACTAGGTAGCCTCATCTTTGACCTTGGCCTTTGGGAGTACTGTGTCTCCAATAGCTGCAGAGTCTGAGAGTCGGTTCTCAGCGCACCCTTCATCCGCCTTTCCCTGGCCTCTTGCTCCTGTTGAACTAGCTCTTTGTCCATAAGTTTGACTCTTTTCCTGTTGAGCCTTTTGCCATCCATGCTGTCCCACAGGCTTGTCTTTGGCCTGACTTTCTGCCTCTACACAGCACCTGCCTAATCTCTACTCAGTGATTACGGAGATGCTGTCCTTGCCATTCTAAAGATCGTTGTTTCCTTGTCCATCAACCATACTAATTTCTCCAATTTTTAATAATAAAAGGAGCAAGCAGACATCCCATACCATTATCTACTTTCTCCACTCTTGAATTCAGTGTTGTTAGAGAAATGTTAGATGACAAGTTGATGCCTCCAGACTTTAGTTTATCCAACTTTCCAATTTTAGTTGAGACCTCACTACTGCTCACAATTCCTTGGGTTCTTTTTAAGTTGTTGATTTGTTTTTATATGTAACCTAACTCCAAAATGTGTGAAGCAGCTCATTAGGAAGGTAAAACACAAAACTGTTTAAAAGAGGTCAAGTAGAAAAGCAGGAGTCTAACATGGTGACCATGATTGAGCAACAGATTTATCCTCGTGCTTACTGGCAGGCAAGGCACAAAGGAAAATCAGATTAATTGCACAATTCTAATTGACTAAAAACAATGAAACAAGCAATTTTCTGAGAAATTTATTCCTGGAAGTAAATATTAAAAAGGATTTATCACCATAGATCTTTGAAAGAGGATATTGAAGAACATAAGGGAACAACACCTTTGGCCTTTTGTTTGATGGAAAATGCAGAAATCTTCTCATGTTTATTTCTTATATTGAGCTTCATTAAAGCTGATAGCTTGGAGTTTAATATCAATGCATAGTCCAATAAAGACATGCAGTGGAAAATTAATAAAGCAAATAAGATCTAGGTGTATATATTTTTTGTGTTGATTTCATTTGCACCTAAATATATGCTCAAAACATCCAAAGAATGAATAAGTAAAAATCTCCTTTTTTTTTTCAGATAACAGTTGTCTTAGTTTTGTCAGCACCATGTCAAGACTCACCTTAAATGCCACTTGTATTATTGGCCCTTTTCTGAGTAGCCACATTTTCTCTCTTCCCTTGAACTCTCATGGTTTGTGCCTCTCATATAGTTCTTATGCTACATACCTTGGTTCATACCCACTGGACAGCAAAATCCCTGAAACGGGGACCAGGTATTACAGAGCATTCCATCTCCCACAGTACCTACCCAAGTGTTGTGTATTTGTTAATAGTAGGATCTCAATAAATATTTGTGGACTAATTGCTATATTATTTGTGGTGCATTATATATGCACCACATTTTGGAGTGAGGTGGCACCATATATATGTGAAGTATATGTACACTGTATGATTTGATAGTTTCTAGAGTTTAAAGATCTAAGAGTTCCACCTTAAATAGGTTGGAATGTTTCTAAGTTGAAAAATGTCTCAGCAGAAAAATATGTTGGTTAAGTTTCTCATTTTACTTCTCCCTATTGCAGGTGCACAGTTGTGGAGAAGTCTCAGTGAAAGGTAGGGAAGCTTCCTTCAGTGTTCCGGTTAATGGAGGGCAGGGCGGGGAGGGGACTGAGCCACCAAGATGTATCTCTAAACTAATAGTTCAGTGACACGGGCCTAAGTCCTAGAGTAACTTACAAGAATGAGAAAATGAAGAACAATGCAATCAAACTGAACACAAGGATAAAATTGGGGCTCATTGTAGGAAATGGTTCATATTTTGCTACAGTATTGGGCAACATGAATCTGTGAGGTTGGCAATGGGTGAGGATTTGGAAGTGAAGGGAGGGAGGCATTTTCATTTGGGATTTCCTTTTAGGCGTCATTTTGGGGGCATGAGCAACACTGCCATCCTGGGAGAAGAACAGGGTTACGCTGAGTCAGGGAACTCTGCTAGAATCTTCCTGACGGGTTGCCCATGCTGTCAGTTCAGAGGACTGTAGCATGAGAGGCTCATAGGGATGAGGGTGCAGGAGCTGTTGACCGACCTCTTGACTCCCTGCCCAGCCCGGGGCAAATGTGGGCTCCCTCTTCATGGACTGCCCATCATCCATCCGTCCTCTGGTACAGGTGCTATTTCCAAATGGAAGAGAAAAGAGCTGGGCCAGTTGTGCGGGGAACATCATTCACTCCACCAGCTGGATGTATGAGAAGTGGAAAAATGAAGAAAATATGAGGATTAATATTCTAGTGAAATAATTTTTGCAGGAATTTATATTAAAATTCTGCCTTAAAAATATATTTGTATTACTTAAAAAGGATGATTGAGGTGCCTGACTCATATCAAAGTGGACATTGTGAAATGAATGTGCAAAAAAGGAGGACAACAAAATGCCATAAAAATCCTCTAGTATTTTATATCTAATGTGCCTTTGGAAGCTGTGCTCGTGGAAATGATGCTTTCTTCAGGTGTAAAGGCTAATGTTATGGTCAGTTTACGACTGCTTGCTTGTTCCTTCATTTTGGATCCCAAATTTTCATGGGCAGAATGCAAACTTGTCAAGAGACTCAGGAGAGGGTGACGTTGGATATAAGAAGAGAAATCTGGTCCCCGGTGGTTCTCAAGGAGGTGAGAGGCTGTCTGGGAGGGGCCAGCACAGGCATTTGTCTTGCCCGGTGTTCTGATCTGTGTGCTGTGCACAAGCAGTGTAAAGTTCTCTTTATATTTTATAGAAATTCCCTATGGACGTGTAAAGATAAAGAAAACTCTAAATTACTCCTTTGAGATAGAGAAATAGCTATGTGTTTTGGAATTGGTTGAAATGTGTTTTGGGTTTTGCTGTCCATCTGCTTCCGTGCTCCTGTGTGCTTTTCTATATTGTCACCTTTTAGGAAAAGCATTTTAATTGAGAATTGTAAGAGAACGTCTTAGCTGGAAATAACATCTGGGTTACATATAATGTTGGAAATCAATAAAAAGATATCCATGAAGATAAGGAATTTCATACATCGTTTGTCCAGTATGAATTTCTAGAATTATTTTAAGTTGCAAATATGCACAGACAATAACTTTCTTTACTATCAAAGTTTTATAAAGTTTAGTAAAAGGAAGGATGAAGAAGAGAAGGAAAAGCACCCTGGGGACTTAAAACGTGGTTCCTAAGCAGAAAATACATTTGTGACCCAGCAGTTGCGTACATAGGACCAATGGGAAATATGCTTAAGTTTTAGATTTCTTTTAAAAATAAATAACACGAAAGCTTGAATTCATTTAATAAAGTAGTTCATATAATTGGAAACAAAGTTAAGATATATTGCCAATGGATATGATGACATAATTCCTACAATCATACATAATAAAATGTGTTCAGTGACTCATTTAACAGAAGTTTCCTCTTTTCCAGTATTTTAATTTATCCAGCAAATAAAGTCTGAAATACATGAGAAAAAGATTTTATGTTTTTAGGCCTTATTGATAGAAATAAAGGTTAATGTTTTAAAGCCTTTTCCATAGAAAAACATTTCCATCTAGGAATATAAATACATTTTACTCACATAGGTCATCTTTTAAAATCAAATTTTCATAAATGAATCAATTAGTTTAGGAATTAATAACTTGATAAGGGATAGAAACTGGGATAGGGTTACCATGGGCTCACAGTTTATTCTCCAGCTCCACACATGTTAAAGACAGTTCTTACAGAAGTTTCTAGGCTCTGAGGAGCAATTCCTGCCAACGAAAGCCCCAAGACAAAAATGTGTGAAGGTGAATGAAGTAGATCCATCTCTGCTGAGGAATTAGACTGTCCAGTGGATCTGAATCTCACAGTAGGTGGTTTCTCTTTCTCTCTCTAGTAGGCTTTATTTTTCTTTAGAACAGTTTTAGATTTACAGAAAAATTGAGAAGAAATAGTACAGAGATCCCATATGCCCCTATGAACCTAAAATAATCCAAAAGGTCAGAATCTAGCATAAAGAAATTTTATTCAAGGGTGAAATTTGAGGACAGCTATCCAGAAAATATAGAATTCCAAAGAGTGGAAATCAGTCTTCCAAAGTGTAGAACTTTGAAGTTCCTTAATATAGACAAAGTTTAGGGAAGCTTAACAGAATTTCAGCATCTTTCTATTGTATATAAGGCTTAATGCATAGTTATGATGATCTGATTAGTTGAGGTGGTCTTTATCTTTCAGGAAAAGTATATGTAACCTTCTGCACTGAAGAGGTAACAGTCATGGGGTCTTTTGTGCCATCTGGCCCGAGTTAGGTGCAAGACAGTAAATAATCTAGAGCAATAATCTATAGCAAAGATCAGTGATTGGAAGGGGGAAGGCCTGGTCTCCGGTCTGTCCTAGTCATTTATAGAACAAGAACTATGAGGAAGAGAGTTAATCTGTAATCTAAGAAGCAGAGGTTACAACTACATGCTACGTGACTCTGATCACAGTCACAGCTCTCTCAAGGCTGGAAGTGTTTTTTGGGGAGTTTCTTTAAATTTTATTTATTTTCACACCCCTCTACCCTCACACACAGTTTCCTCATTCACGGCATCTTACATTTGTTACAATATATGAAGCACTCATTGATACATTTTTATTAACCAAAGTCCATACTTTATTCACATTTCCTTAATTCTTACTTAATGTCATTTTTCTGTTCCAGGATCTCATCTAGAATATTTCATTGCATTTAGTCATCATGTCTCCTTAGCCTCCTCTTAGCTGTGACAGTTTTTCAGAATTTCCTTGTTTTTGTTGACCTTGACAGTTCTGAGGAATATTAGTCAGGTACATTGTAGGATGCCCCCTCTTGAAATTTGTCTGATGTGTTTCTCAAGATCAGAATGGGGTTATGTGTTTGGGGGAGAAAGACCACAGAGGTACAGTGTCACTCTCGTCACACCCTATCAAGAGTATATGCCATCAGCAGGATTTATGACTGTTGATTTTAACCTTGATCACCTGGCTGAAGTAGTGTGTGCTGGGTTTCTCTAAGTTGGTTCTCTTTTAATCGGGGTAATCTATTAGGGAAATCGAATTAAGATCAGAGTGCTGTTGATGAAAACAGAGCCAGAGAGAGGAATTAGGAAGTTTGTTAAAGATGCTGGGCACGCTGCCACCCCTGGCCTGGCCGTTCCGGCCACCGCAGATATGCTGGGCCACCTTGGGTAAGTGTCTTAAGCTTTCTGTGCCTGTTTCCCCCATTTTTCAGGTGAGGAAATTGAGGCTTGCTCTCTAATTGTGGTTGGGGAAGATTAGACCAAGTGATCTAGTGTAATTTCAAAGGATTTCTAAAAAGCACTTTGTGCTCTTCGATGCAGAGTTCTTTCAGATTTACTGATACACAATTTGACCAGAGCATTGTCTCCTCTTTATTGGAGCCCGTGCCGTCCACGGCGCTTCTGAATGCATCCACGATTTGCGTATGACAATTTCTGCTGTGTGCTTTCTCGTAACACAGAAGCTGTTTGAGTGCCTGATGATGATTTGGAAAAAATATTAGCACCGCAGGACCAAGGGGCTTACTTCACTAACAGTTTGGTTTTGTTAATGTGTTTGTCTCCTTTGGAGAAGTGCTCCTGAGCCCCAGAGAAGGCATGCTAATGGAGATGACCTTTTGTAGGAAAAGTCTCATTAGCTCCAGAATCACCTGTGTGTATACCCAGGCCCAACTAATTTCCACCCCTGTCCTAACCCTGCAGCTGGTGATCTTGCCAAGTTCACTTCTCTTGGCCTCAGTTTTCTCACCTGCTTAGTGGGAGGTGAGAGTGGATTATCTCAGATATCCCGTCCAGCCTGAAAAGTCTATTGTGGTGCAATTGGAGGCATTTGTGGGTCACTTTCATGTTGTTATTATCTTTTTACACTTTGGTTTGGCCAGTGGCTCTTTCAAAGTGATTCAATTTATACCCGAAGGGACACTTTCCTGTGTTTGTCCACTGCAGTTTCTGACATGTTACTATTCCTCACATTAGAAATGTGAAATTAAAACATTTATTCTTTGAATTTCTTTGATGATGATTTGGTAAGTTGTGTGCAGTGATTCTTAGTGTCTGGTACTGGGTAGTGCTTATGTTAATGCTGAAAAATTTAAAAAAACCACTTTATCTTAAGGATGGAGTATAGTGGCTGATAAGCAGATCTTTGGAGCCAGAGAGAGGCGCTGTTTCGCTCCCGTGAGCCACCCTTGTCCTTTCCACATTCGCAGGTGCTGGGCTCAGAAACCTCCCCTCACGTGGCTGTAGCTAGACATCACCTCCCGCTGTCCTTTGGCTGCACAGCTGAGATCCTCAGTCAGCCAGCCAGGGTTAGATTTTCCTCTTTCCGGCATCGTGCTAGATCAATTTTCGGTTTGTGCTCGATCTCAGAATAAGCCAAGCCTTCTCTCCAGGGGGTTTTAATCAACACCTTTAAGCGGCATTCATCGCATGAATTTCACTGTTAAAAAAGTGAATCAAATAGCGGACCATTTACCACTCCTGATGGTGAATGCCATTTTAAGCCTTTAAATGAAAAGGAACTGCTTCTTTCCTTCGCTACAGTCCTAATGGCTTGTTAATTCACAGACTGATTTTTGGGAAAATTTGTTTTTGTCATCTAAACTAAGCTTAAAGTATTTCCTTCAAAATTTAGTCTGAAGATGGTGGTGGCCGTGTACACTTAGGCATGTGTGTAGTTTCTCTGGACAGTTAAAGGGTATTCATACGGTTCACAAGGGTTATACTGAACTAGTGCATAATACTAAAGGCAGGGTCTGATTTCTGGTGGCGTTGTCCATAATAAAGTGTAGATAATTTTAATCATGTGCCATTCACATGTCCATATTTGTACCTGGAAAATTCATTTGTGAAAATATGATTCTCAAAGTGTGTGTTCTGAGAAGGACTCCTGCTTGACCTACTTCTTTAATAAACACGAACTCTACAATCTGTGAACAGGATTTATACAGAGCTGTCAGCTGAACTAAATTAACATCTTTTGTGGCTCATTCCTAGTACTGTATTGAAACCTGATTGATAGTATAATAGCTTTTCATTTCTGCCTGAAACTACAGCAGCTGATTGAATAAAGTCCTCTGTTAACAAATGACAATGTGTGCAACGTTACCTTTTTCTGTGCATATGTCACCTTTTAAAAACATAAAATTGCCACACTTTTCTAAGTATAAATTAGAAAAAACAACTTTACATATAACAATCATTCAAAATTTCTTTATCTAGTTGTTTAATAGTTGGTACATTATAACCCAGATTAAGGAGTTAGTATCATCATACATCTTGTTTTACTGTGCAGTGCTGATTTAAAGAAAATAAATTTTGTTCTATGGCAACTAAACTTGGAAACTTGAAAATGATGGCTGAGAGCCATGGGATTTTCTGACAGGCATTCTGGGAATCCAGATACCTCTAGCAGTGTGTTTGTCTGCAGGAAGTGGGTAGTGGCTTTCCAATGACGAGACCAGGGCATCGCATCTCATGGCCTTCCCTTGAGCTGACTCTGGAGAGGCAGAGCACAGAACTCACAGGGTTGGTTTTTCTAGAGCCAGCAGGAATTAGCAAGAGAGTCCTGAGCTCTTTGCCTCCAGCCTCAGCCTGTCTCTTTCTCGAACTCTTGAGACAAGCAGTTGTGTGGCCCTAGTTCTTAGGATGAAATGCCCTTTTGTTTTGTGAGCTTCCAGATAACTGCCAGTGAAAATTGTTCTAGCTGGTTGTGTATTGGGGGGATAGAGGGAGGCCAGGAACCATTGCCTGTAAAACCCAAGTCCTGACGTTGACCCAGCTTGTAGGCCCAGAATGAATTGGAGCATTTAAATCAGAGATGTCTAATAAGTTAAATCCTTGAGCACAATGTTATGCCACTGCTAGAAGTGAAAAATCATCTAGTGTTTGCTAAATTGTCTCCTGTGATGAATGGAACTTAGGGAGAAAACTGTGTTTATATTTATGACTCATATCATTTATTCATATCATATTTTGTAGACAGGGTGGCTGATTTGAATTCCCAAGTAAAAAGCATTAAATAGTTACCTGATAGCTTAAAAGGTTTAATCTCTTTCCATAATAGGCATAACAAAATTTCTAACTCTGATATGTTGAAACAGTTTTAATTACAGTTTTAAGTTTTTTCTAATGTATCCTAAAGCTCCCCCTGCTTTTTTTGAGATAGAGTCTCATTCTGTTGCCCAGGGTATAGTACAGTGGCATCATCATAGTTCACCGCAACCTCAAATGCCTGGGCTCAGGCCATCCTCCTGCCTCAGTCTCCCGAGTAGCTAGACCTACAGGTGCGTGCCACCATGCCTAGCTAACTTTTGTATTTTTTATAGAGACAGGGTCTCGGCTATGTTGCTCAGGCTGGTCTCAAACTCCTGGCCTCAAGTGATCCTCTCACCTCGGCCTCCCAAAGTGCCAGGATTACAGATGTGAGCCACTGCACCTGGCCTAAAGTTGCCCTTTAACTTGCACTTCGTAACCTTGCACTTGTACCTTTGTAACTTGTACCTTGCTAATAAGGCATACTATTAGTTTTATGTTTAGTCGGAACTATAGACAGGAAGCCACATCTCAACAAGTTTTAAAAGGAAAATCTTGCTTTGAAGGATGCACTGGTATCTTAGTCCATTTTATGTTGTTATAACAGAATATCTGAGACTGGGTAATTTATAAAGAAAAGATATTTATTTCTTACAGTTCTGGAGGCTGGGAAGTCCAGGGTTGAGGGTCACACCTCTGGCAAGAGCCTTCTTGCTGCATCATCCCATGGTGGAAGGTGAAGGGCAAGAGAGTGCAAGAGCACAAGAGAGGGTCGAACTCATTTTTATAACAACTCATTCTTGAGATAACAAACCCACTCCCCAAATAACAACGTTAATCAGCTCTTAAGGGTCCCACCTCATTAATAATATCGTCGCAAAGGCAATTACATTTCAGCATGAGTTTTGAAGGAGACATCTAAACCATGGCAATTGGATTAAATGAAAAAAAAAATCTTTATCAGGAAAAAAAAAAGGCACTTAAATTCAGAAGATGCTGGACATATGCATTATGTGTAAGCATATCTGTGCTTGGGTAAATCTTTGGCTGAAGAAGCCTCAGCAAGCCTGGGAACTAAGCACCACTTTTAAAGTCTGTACCCTGCCAAAATAAAAACCCAAATAGGCCTTTTATTCCTTTTTTTCAAAAATAATAATTGAATACAATTCTGTAGTCATATATTGCACAATGGAGAGTCAAAGCCCTTTTCTTCGTCTCCCTGACAAAATAACGGATCCATTCATTATATAACAGATAGAAGCCCTCAGCCAGAGCTGCTGGGGTTTGGTCTGAAAGTTTCTCAAAGTTCTACATCCAGATTCCAATCTGTTGTTAATTTTTTAAAAGTTGTGCTTTGAAAATTAGATCCGTTGAAAATGAGTATGAAACAAGGGACTACAAGCAGGTTATAAAGCTATTTTGGAGGAAAATGTTATGGAAAATTATGCTTGTTACCTCTCGCCATCAGTGCATACCTACATAAAAATTTTTCATGAGTTTTTAAAAATGTCTCATGCTGAACATTAAGGGCCACTGTTTTCTCTCAGGAGTCTGTCACACTGCAGTGAGTACATGCCTAGAATGTAAGTACGGGGAAAAGCCCTCTAGGAAATGGACGTGGCTCTCCATGACAGCCACAGATACACTTCTTAAGGCATTAAAAATAAAATGAAACAGGAGGTACATTTCATATTCCAATTGCTTCATTGACAAGGGTGGCAAATTTTCAGACCTGTTCCTGGTTGCATATTCCTTTCATAAATAATGTATTCTCCTTAAATTCAGACAGATTTGTCAAGTCAAAACATAGGCAGAAAATCAGGGGTTTAAGGTTTTTGTGGCTATAGCAGCAGGAGACATTAGGTGACTCCTAAATGACTTGATAACTCAGGATTCCCTAGGCGAAAGGCACTCAATATTATACCTTATTATAACTTATAATTTTTATTATTTAGGATAGTTTTCCACATTCCTTTAAGTTAATGTAATTCTATAATAATCTGATTTAACATGAGTTCAATAACCCGTTTTTTTCCCCCCATTATTTTAGGGCTACTTCATCTGTGCTTAATTAAAAACATTATTGAAGGCAGTGCCTTGGGTCTCTATAGCTGCTTGATAACAAATGAAAGTCACAACTCTGATCATTTTATCTGTTTTCAGTTCTCTTAACCCCAAGTTTATTAGGTTTGATTAGTCAATAGATCCTGAGTTACTAAGGATTTGAAATGAAGTTCATTTATAAATATACAAAATAATTAAGCTAGAATAATTAAGTAACCCAATAGCATGGTTGCTTCAATAAATTTAAATTACCAGAGAAGGAAGAATGATTAGTAGTTGACATTTCTTTTAACTCAACCTGGCCTATGTTGCAATTATAGGAATATAAATTAAGACTTAGCAGGTGGTTAGAAATCCCTTTCTCTTATTTATTTATTTATAGTTGCCAAACATTGTTATTTATAGTCATATTTGCCTAGTGGTATTTAAAAAATAACTTCAATTTTTTTCTGATTTTGAAAGTAATACCATGCTAATTTAGAAAATGGAAAATAAAGGAAACTTTACAGAAGAAAAACCAAATCACTTACAAACCCATCACCCAGAAATTAAACTTACTTTCAATTTTTAGTATATTTTCTTCTAGTCTTTTTGTAAAATTATGTGTGTGTTTGTTCATTCATTCATCCATCTTTTCAACACATATTTATAGAGTACATTCTTTTTTTTTTTTTTTTGAGACAAAGTCTCACCCCAGGTGGAGCTCGGTGGTTGAATAATAGCTCACTGTAGCCTCGAACCCCTGGGCTCAAGTGATCCTCCTGCCTCAACCTCCCAAGTAGCTGAGATGACAGGCACACATCACCACACATGGCTATTTTTTTTGGTAGAGATGAGGTCTTGCTATGTTGCCCAGGCTGGTCTGGAACTCCTGGCCTCAAGCGATCCTCCTGTCTTGTCTTCCTGAGAAGCTAGGATTATAGGCGTGAGCCACCCCACCCAGCCTGAGTACCAGACCTTTCTCTAAGCATTTGTGGGGGGGGGGGGGAATAAAAACTGACAAACAACGCTGTCCTCATGGAGTTTACGTTGTACTGAGTGAGAATGATAAATAATGAATAATTACATATATAATGTCAGCTGGTGAACTGTGTTCAGGGGAAATTAAAGCAGGAGAGGAGGGTAGGGAGTGGTGAGGGGCAGGGAAGGTCCAGTTTGTAATAGGGTGTCAGGAAAGACCTGAATTTTGAGCAGGGCTTGAGTTTTGAAGAAGAGTTTTGAGCAAGGACTTGAAGGAAGTGAGGTTATGAATCGTGTCCGGATGAAGCGTTTCTAGGCCGAGGGAACAGCAAATGCAAAGGGTCTGAGGCAGGAGCTGTGTGTGAGGGGGATTGTTGTTTTATACCTGTAAGTTTTGTTTTGTTTGTGGTGTTTTGCAGCCATAGTGACTGGAATGAATGGACTATTATGTAGCCAATAAAGATTACGTTGCAGAAGAATATGTAAGTATATGAAAGGTCATCCTTTATTGCTAAGTTTTTATAAAACATTATAGATTTAAAGTAAGCACAGTGAGGTATCATGCACAGTACATCAGTTCTGTGTTGGTACATAAATGTGATTATCTCTGTGTGAGGGGAACATAGGTATTTTTAATTTTCTTGAATTTGTTTACCCTTATTACATTTTCCCCCCATAATGAACATGCCTTTATCAAGAGGGGAAATAAAAGATATTCAGTGGAAGAGGGAGTGTCCCAGCAGGCAGGAAAAATATGAGGAAGCGACGAGGTATTCAGTTCACCTGCGTGCGCAGGGGCTCTGGCTCGGGGGCTGCCGTCGGGAGACAGGCTCTGGTCACCAGGAGAGAGACTGGCACAGCGCAGTTGCTGGGAACAGAGGTCAGGGCTGAAGTCCAGACAAGTAAACTGGGCTGGGAGGAGGGAATCCAGCCTCAGAAATAAGTCAGAGTCGTGACAGGTGGGGCCCAACCAGTCCAGGTGTCGCTTGATGCAAAGTGTCACAGAATTGGGGTGAAAGTAAATATTCATTTCGAAGGTCCCCTGGTGTCCCTGAGGAGTGGGATCAAAGCTCATCAATGTTTCTTTCTGGAGGCTCCGACGCAAGCTCCAAGTTGAGCCTCCAGGGACAGGTGCTGTGTCCTAAATGCATATGCTCATGATTTAGCTACACTCCCAAGAATGTTTCTAGTAAAGATTTGGAAACTCTGTACCATCCAGGGTAAGATTTCAATCTCTATCCTTATGCTCCAAACTATAGTCTTTGGACGATTTGAACAAAAATGAGCCTGAGAGGACATCGGATTCTCTCTCAGCGATCTATCCCTGGATTCTATCCGTGGGCAGGTCTGTCTGTCTACCTACATATATTCCTTAGTTATATTTTAATGATCATATTAAATATGTTGAAGAATACATATATACATAAGTTATAAAACACAATGAAATGAATATACATGAACCAACCAGGACTGATGCAGTTGCTACTCCCCTTCCTGTCCTGCTGCCAAAGGCAAGTGTGGTCCTGAGTTTTGTGCTTTTCATTCCATTGCTTTTCCAAAAATAAATAAATAAGAATATTTATACATTTAAAAATTTATATTTAAATTAAATTTAAATATTCATATATTTAAATCACCTATATGTATACCTAAATAAAATCTTTGGTTTTGAGGTCTATAAAAAATGGTACCATATTTACGCACTTTTTTAGGACCAGTGTCTGACCCTAAACAATTTTTTAAAAGATCGATCGTGTTGCTGTGTATAGCTGTGGTTCATTCAGGTTTTGCTGCTGTATATAATATTCCATCAAATGACTATCCCACAACTTATTTATCCTATTTTCACTGGACTTGGGGTTTTTTGTTTTGTTTTCATACTGCCCACTGTTTCTGTGCATTTCTGAGTTTACTGTATAGCAGCACAAAAGATCACGGAAAGGAAACAAGTAAATGCCAAATGCATACAGTGAACACTTTCCAAAGCCAGAATATTGTATCCAAGAAAGGCTGTGTAGAATCTATACCAGTGCGTGGGCTCTGACACCTGTTATAGAAACATTTGAGGCGTGCTCGAGTCTTTCGCCTGCGCCCGCTCAGCAGCGTTCCAGGGCGGGCACCACTAGGGGGGGTGTGAGAGATGGGAGATCTCCCTGCTGTTGGAAAAACTAAGAATAACCTGGCTCCTGCTCAGAGCTAGCCCTGTGGCTCCAGAGTGTTATTAGTACTGGCACATTTCTGCAGGGCAAGAACATTAGTATTAATCCACTTACAAAAAGAAAGTCCACTGAAAGGTTACGTCTATATCCGTACCTGTGTGCACACAGATGCATGGATACGCGTGTTCTAGTGTTGTGGGGGAGTGAAATAAACAAATCGGGACTAAGGACAGTGATTGTAGGGTGCATGGAGGGAGAATAAGACAGAGACTGGGTGGGGAGGAAATTCACTACTGAATGGCATGAATCAATGACAAATGGCTGGGCTTTTTAGTTGAGAAAGAAGCTTAGGATTTTCAAGGCCTCTAAGAACAGAATGGTACTTTGAATTCATGACCCTTTTATTGCTTATTTCGATCCACTGCCTTATAAAATCTTTTGAATTGTTCTTATTTCTGTGCTCTCAAAAGTCTTTCCTTCTCTCCTTTGTCCTTGACTTAGTACTTTTCCTCTCTCGGAAATGAGAACTCTAAGTAACCTCGAGTCATGATTCCCAGAAAATAGCTTAATTTTTGAGTGACTATGTAGAAAGAGGATGTATTAGTGAGTTATTGGCCCCAGGCATACATTGACCTGTTGTATATTGAGGGCAAAGATCCCTGCTTATTAGAACAGTGTACAAGAGCAGTGGCTGCCAAAGGACGGCCTCAGGATCCTGGAATGGTTGGGACAGGCTGAATAATCCCATCCCCCCACCAAAGGTGCCCGTGCCCTAACCCTAGAACCTGGCCTAACGGGGCAAAAGGACTTTGCAGGTGTGATTAAGGATCTTGAGATGGGGAGATGGGCCCCGTGTAATCACAGGGGTTCTTTTAAGAGGAAGGCAGGTCAAAGAGGAGAGAAGATGTTGGGCTGCAGGCTTTGAACGTGGAACATGAGACAAGTCAAGGAACGCAGGTGGCCTCTAGAAGCTGGAAGAGGCCGGGAAACAGATTCTCCACCAGAGCCTCTGGAAGGCAGACTTAAGAATCTGGCCACCAGCACTGCAAGATGATAAATTTGTGTAGTTTCAAGCCATGTAATTTGTGGTAATTTGTTATTATACAATAGCAACAGGAAACTACGATAGTGTTCTTCATACTGTGAAAGAATCAGCTTTTGTTCGAAAATATTGAGGGGGGTTTTTCCAACTCACATCTTCGTCCACTGAAGAAATGCAGTTTGACCCCAATTTTGGGGAGAACTGCATCCTGAAACAAGGAGGGCTAGAGTACGCAGGACAGGCTAGCCACGTTCACCAAAGCAAAGGGAAGGGCAGGGAGACACGAATAGGTCTGGGAGAATGTTCCCACTGGGCAAGCGGAAAAAGGGTGTTTGAAAAAGGGGCCAACGTGGCCAGGGTAGTCAAGAACGGTCATGAACATGCCATGCTTGGACGCCATGTAAGTGTTTCAAAGAGGCGGCCATCAACCGGGGTTCTAAGAGCACTGAGCGAGGTCGCTGGCTTGCATAAAAATGTTTTTGGAGACCCTTATAAATAGTTCTCCATGCTTTTTGTTTATGTGTCTGGAGGAAGAGGTTTTTAGCAGTGAAAAGCCCAAATTCAGGGGGCTTAAGGATGAGATGTGGGCTGAGAGGGTGGAGGTAGGTAGTGTGAACCACATGTTGGAAAATACTACTGGTGAATGAAAGGAGAGAAATTAAACAGTGCCAAGGAAAAGAAGAGGCTTGGTTTTTGTTGTTGTTGATGTTAAAACGATTTTTTTTTCTTTTTTTTATTTTTATTTTTTTACTTTTCCCTCAGTCCCCTACCATGACTTAAAATGACTGCCGTGATCCATTCTTTCCTCACACCACCGCTCTCTCGAGGTTCACCTTCTCTCCACAACAACCCACTCCTCAAGCTGACCCTCTCCCCTGTAGACCCAGTCCCACCTCTCCCAGCGCAGGTCTCCTGCACCCTGACCCTCTCCCCTGTAGACCCAGTCCCACCTCTCCCAGCACAGGTCTCCTGCACCCTGACCCTCTCCCCTGTAGACCCAGTCCCACCTCTCCCAGCGCAGGTCTCCTGCACCCTGACCCTCTCCCCTGTAGACCCAGTCCCACCTCTCCCAGCACAGGTCTCCTGCACCCTGACCCTCTCCCCTGTAGACCCAGTCCCACCTCTCCCAGCGCAGGTCTCCTGCACCCTGACCCTCTCCCCTGTAGACCCAGTCCCACCTCTCCCAGCGCAGGGCTCCTGCACCCTGACCCTCTCCCCTGTAGACCCAGTCCCACCTCTCCCAAAGCAGGTCTCCTGCACCCTGACCCTCTCCCCTGTAGACCCAGTCCCACCTCTCCCAAAGCAGGTCTCCTGCACCCTGACCCTCTCCCCTGTAGACCCAGTCCCACCTCTCCCAGCGCAGGTCTCCTGCACCCTGACCCTCTCCCCTGTTGAGTTCACTCCCACACCTGCTCGCTCAGACACCCTCCACCCTGACCCTCGCCCCTGTGGACCCTCTTCCTCACGCAGACCCTCACATGCCCACCTCTTCTCTCGCTGACCCCCTTCTGTCCTTGCGGCGCCCAGCTCGGGATCACGAACGCCGTCCTCCCAACCCAACTCCACTAGCCTTTGCCCGCCCCCGCCTTCCCTGTCTCACTCTCCCTTCCCGACACTGAGGCCTCTCCGCTGGGCCTCTTTCCGAAGCTGCCCCCATCCGGCACTAACCACAGCCCCCAGAACCGACCGAGCCCACTCGCCCAAGCCCACCCCCTCCGATACCGCCCCCAGCCCCCAGCCACTCCCCCACCAAAACAATTTTTTTAGTTGTGATAAAATACATATAACATAAAATCTACTGTGAGTGCCATTTAGTATATTCACATATTGTGCAAACATCACCACCGTCTAGTTCCAGAACATTTTTATCACCCCAAAAAGAAACCTGTGACCATTAAGCTGTCACTTCCCATTTCTCCTTCCCTCCAGCTCCTGACCACCACTAATCTGCTTTCTCTCTCCGTGGATTTGTCCTAGTCTGTATATTTCATGTAAGTGGAATCATACTGCATTTCACTAAGCATGTCTCCAAGGTTCATCCGTGTTACAGCACTTATCAGTACTTTGTTCCTTTTCATGGCTGAATCATATTCCATTGCTTGGATATACCACATTTTGCTTTGTCATCCATTGATGGACATTTAGGTTGTTCCTATCTTCTGGCTATAGTGACTAGTGAGCAGTTTGGTTTTATTAGTTTGGCTTTGTTTTCAAAATACAGATGTGGCCACATAGGTGAAGGAGAAGGAGTGAGCAGCTGGGCTTGGACATCTTTTGTCCACCAGGCAGAGCCTTATGCCTGCTGCCCGGCCGCGGAGAGCACTTGCAGGGAGAGTCTGGTTGGCCGCTAGGGGCAGGGTTATGTCGGGTGTGGGGGTGGATGGGGCATGTGATCGGCTTTGCTCATCATCCACAAATCTCTATTGGAAAACTGAAGATAGTGTTAAGTGACTCGGCAAATGCCGGAATGTCAGCTGGGGAAGTTGAATTCTAGGCACATTGGTTCCTCCAGTGGCAAGAGCATTGCTTCTAAAGGAGGAACCCAAGAATGTGCCCTTCATTTGTCATTTAAGTCCTGTTTCCTTTTAAATGTTTTTTAGAAGAGGAGGGAGTCTGCAGGAAGGAGGGAAATGAGGAGTTCACCGTTATTATTTAGAGGGATTTGGTCAAAGGAGGAAAAGGTACATGGTGTAGTATCCTTACTGGGGTATAGTGCATTATTACTCATGTGCTGTTTATTAGTTCTTTTGAAGGCTATTCTTACTTGTGCCTGTTTTTAATACCTGAACAACTGGGAGAGAGGACTTATAATCCCGCAGTCATTTGGCTTGTATTCTTAGAGAGTATTTTTAAACTATAACATTCAGAGCCATCTCATGTCACTTAAAGCCCAAGAAATGCTTTCAGTATTTATTTCTCCTGAGCTATAAACTTTAGATTTTGACTAGTTTTTTTACTTCCACAGTAAACACATTTTCTAGATCTTTTCCTTGATGTTTGCCATATTTTGGGGGGTCAGTTATTGCCATCCTTATTAAAATGAGTGACGATGTTTCCAGTCATGACTCAGGAGTCATCTGCTGTGGAATGAAAACTGTCTGAATTCCAGAGCTCATCAAGCTGGACATCTTCACGTCAGAATTGCCGTTTATTTTGAATAAATTGCACATTTAAATACTTTTTTTTCCCTGAGGCTAAGTTGGAATGAAATCATCTTGCTTCAAAGGGCTTTTAATGGATGCGTCATGCTTGGAATATTTAATGGAGACTCAGTAATTGAGAGAATTTCTAAATGGAACAGAAACTTATATTTTTAAATTGAGAAAAGGATCTAAAACTGATTTGGTACCAAAACAGGAGTGTCCCCGGTTTTTATTATGTAGAAATAGAAAATCCTGTCCTTCTGCGTAATCTTTCTTATATATGAGCTGTTCCATGCTTGTGTAGGTAATTGAATTGGACCATTTCAGCTTGGCTAATGGAAGAGGGGAAATGATCCTGGAGTGTGGAATTTGTGCTCTTTGTGCAGGGCACTTGGAACGTTAGAGCTCAATTATAAGTTTGTCTTGTTTTTTGACCAAGGCATGGAATTCCTCCAACAGTGAAAGAATATATGGGTCATAAAAATTTAATTTTCTCGTGCTGGTTAGAATATGGGATTGGTAATTTAATCAATAGCAGGAAGGTAGTCAGCTAAATTCTAGAGAAAGCTTTTCCTCTGGATACTGCCAACTGATTTCTGGAATAGGGGAAAAAACTCTTTTCTGGTAAGCAAGTGATTTAGAGAATTAGAGGGAGGCTGCTGAAAGGGTGGTGAGGCTGCTGGGCTGGGGTTTTTGACTCTTCTCCTGCGTCAGCAACACAGCTGGTGCCCGCTGCAGGGACTTTGTGTGGCTTCTTGGCCTGGAATTCTCTTTGCCTAAGTCTGCTTGGGCTGCTATAACCGAATACCACAGACTGGGTGGCTTAACAACAAGTGTTTATTTCTCACAGTCCTGGAGGCTGGAAGTCTGAGATCAGGGTGCCAGCATGTTTGGGTTCTTGGTGAGGGTGCTCTTCCTGGTATACAGAGGGCCGTTTTCCTGCGTACTCGCATGGCAAACAGAATGCTCTGGTCCCTTCGTCCCCTCATAAAAGCACCACTCCCATCGTGGAGGGCTCCACCTCTGTGACCTTGCTCAAAACCAGTTACTTCCCAAAAGCCCCACCTCCAAATCCCAGCACATTGGGGGTTAGGGCTTTGCTGTGGCTTGAATGTCCCCTTCAAAACACATGTTGAAATTTAATTGCCAATGTAGCGGTATTGGGAGGTGGGGCCCTCAGAGGGCTTCAGGTGAGCCCTCTTGAATGGATTAATGCCGTTATCCCAGGAGTGGGGTCGGATGGAAGGATAAATTGGGCCCCGATTTTCTGTGTCTCGCCCACTTGCTCACCGTGGGATGCCATTCTGTCATGTGATAAGGCCTCAAGAAGGCCTTTACCAGATGTGGCCCCTTGATTTTCTAGAATGGTGTGCCAAATAAATCTCTTTTCTTTATAAGTTACCCAGGCTGTGATAGTCTATTACAGCAGCAGAAAACTGGTTAAGATAGGCTTCAACATAGGAATTTGGGAGGGAGGGGGACAAACATTCAGTCTATAGCACTCTACGTCCCTGCCTGCCCCCTTTCCCCATTTCAGATTTAATAACTAGTGTAAGTAGAGGGGTTTAATTGTGTTGATACAATCCATAGGAATGCAGAGTTAGAAAGCAGGATGAAGCTACAGATGATCCAAGCCTCTGGAAAGGATCACAATGAAACGAAATCATAAAGATAGTCTGCCCTGCCCTCATATTCCTGGGGAGGGGATTATTTGCATTGGCCTTTAGTTAAATGGTTCTTGCATCTCACAACCCTCTTAGATACAAAGAAGAAATGTTCTTTTTAGACCCTTTTTCCTGCTTATTACTAACTGGGGCCCCTCAATTCAAGGGAAATTATGGATACTTTGGCTTGGACCATGAAGGACTAAGCCATTTTCCGTTGCATATACTGTTTTTGCTCATTTGTATTCTGATGCCTTTGGAAGATAACTTTACGGCCACTGACAGGGGTCTAACTTTGTGGTAGGCACTTGGCGGGAAGTGTCACATGGCGGGGTCATCTGGCATCAAGATAGTATCAAAGGTGGAGCCACTAACCACTCCTGATCAGCATCCCCTCCCCCAACCCTAGAGTCTGATGGATCCTAGTGTCTCATTCATGTCATAGAAGGAGAGAATCCAAATGAAATAGCAAAGTGCATCTGTATAAAGTATTTTCAGTCAAAAAGGTTTATAATACAGTGTTCTCAAGATCCTTTAAATCCTTTAAAGTTTTCTTCATGCAAAAGCAAACAGAAGCAGCATTAGTAGTGAATGCATTATGACCCCTTCATCTGCTATACTTTTCTTTTTATTACATAAGGACTTGTCATGGCCAGGTCTGTGTTACAAACAAGCATAAAACCTCAGGAGCATACAGTGTGCAGTTGTTTCTTGCTTAGGCTTCTGTGGGTCAGCTGGGGTTCAGCTCTTAGTTGGGGGTTGCACCCAGGCCTGCTTTGCAGTCTTTCAGCCTCGTTGGACCAGAGGCTACCCAAGCGTATTATTCTCATGGGCAAAGGCAGGAGGAGCACAAGAGCACAAACCTAGTAATTCAGACACATTTCAAGCCTCTGCTGTCAGCTAACATTCAATAGGCCAAAGCAAGTCACACGGCCAAGTCCAAAGCCAAGCAGGGGAAGGTATATCTGGACATCACAAGGCCATGCAGGGGTATGGACGTATCACACTACTGTGGGAGAGTAAAGAATTGTGTCTCATAATTTAATCTGACCTTAATTTTTTTATGTTCTTAGGTGAGAATTCCTTTCATATAGTTATATGGGTTTTTATTCTACATTTAGTGCCTTGTAAAAGTTTTCAAAATAGTTATTTTTTGATGTATACATATATATTTTTTCATTTATAAGCTTATAATCCAATCTCTCTATATATTTTTAAAGATGACTACTTTAAATACTTTATTCTAACCCTTAGTATTTTATAGATGTTGCTTGAATTTTTTTTACCATAATTATTAGTTTTGCCCGGCCTGAATTTCAAGGAATTTACTCAATACCTTATTATTTTTTTTCTCTTTCAAAACCAGAACAGTTTTGCTCACTAATAATTTCAGGATATAAAATTGTTGGCAAATTTGACGTTATAATGTTGTATTTGTGTGTGTTCATGTATGCAGAGCTAAAGGGCTTTGTAAAACCTGCCATGACATGACTCTGAACACATCTTGTACTGTATATCCATAGAAGGGCCTCACTGTGCACATTGAAAGGGGAACTTTGAAGAATCAGGTATATTCTTTGGCGAAATCATCCATCTATTTCTGTAGCCTAAATGAATGCTACTGAAACACGAGTTATTTATTTTTCGATCGTAAATTAAATTCCCATTGTTGCTAACACTCATGGTTGTTCAACAAAAGTTAACAGCCGGCAGTTCGAGGCTCTGCGGGAGTGTGGCTGAAAGGGAATGCGAGTGCCCTAAAGACGCTACTTTTTTATTCTGAAGAAACCAAATTCTCCTGTGTCCTATTTGAGAGTTTATTTAGCCATCTGTGCTTTCCCTGGCTAAAATATCTTTTATCTTGGGGCTGACTCTGAAATTCTTTACTTGAATTCCTTGTGATATTTGCACAGGGATGAATCACTTTATAAATGTCAATCTTTTTGTTTCTGAATAGAGAGAAGGCGGCGACACTTTCCGCTTTCCATGGTCCCCTGTTGGTCTGTGACAGAGCTGCTATCTTGGATTCCTGCTTAAACTTTGGGGCCACGTTTCCTGCAGCGGGCTGGAGCTGCAGTCAGTGGACTCATTCTTCCAACATTTATTAAACACCTGCTGTGTGTAAGGGAGACGCTACTGGACATGTAGCATAGTACTTCACGTTATGTTAAGATTTTGTTGTATTTCCCTTGACGTTGGAACATGGGGAAAAGGACTCAGGTGTCAGTGAGGTGGTAGAAAGGAGAGTTGTACAGTGTTGGGCTTCGTAGAAGCTGTGCGAATTCACCTTTCAAATGATTCTAGAGAGATTCTGTTGCTATTCGCGCTACATGAAGAGAGAGCGCCTGTGCCACCGGCATAAAAATAGCTGTCGAGTATTACATCATCAGAAAAAGTCTTCACTGGTACAGCAGGCCTTGAAGGGAACAAGTCCGTGGTTATATTTAGACAGGCTCTGTTTTGCTCATTGAAATGATCATTTTAAGACAAAGGAAGGAAAAGGTGGGAGGGGGAGGGATGACTGAAGAAGGCCACCACATTTATTTTGTACATGTTGATTACTATTTCAATTGGAGTCTGGCATTCATATTTTTTTATACTGAATCAGCACTCTGTTATTCCTGCTTTCCAGCCACCTGTTATAATTATGATGTCTCCCATTTGAACTATAAAAGCACAGAGCAACATGTTGCTTCTAATGACTTACCTCTCTTTAAAAGTTGAATGTTAATTTATCTCAAGAATATGAAATTTCAAGATGTGTGCAGTGGAAAAACAGATGTACCAAAGGAAATTGTTTTCTTTTTAGTGTTTTCTTTCTTCCTTGGGGTTTCAACCATTGCGCTTTATGGCCTGTGCAGACTGGGCTTGTTCAGGTCGTCTCATCAAGGGAGAAAGGTTTTAGCTCACGGCCTGCAGGCTGCACTGCATCTTGTTGTAACCCAACGCGTCATACCCTCCGTCACCCTCTCCGGTGCCCCTTCCCTGGCCATCTGGAGTAGGGGGACCCTGTGACCCAGAGGAGCAGCATCCTGGACAGGTTAGAGTCACGAGCCCGAGGAACTAATTTACCTGTCTTTCGAGAAAGCTTCTGTGAAGCAACAAACAGAAACCCCATCAGTCTAACATCAATAAAGGAGGCATTATTAGGTGGGCTCAGGGCATATCGTGGCAGCTGAGAGAAAGAAATGCAAAGAACAGGAACCAGGAAGTTACTGGCAACAGAAGCAGCTTAAAGCCTCCCTGGGAATCAGAGGACACTGACGGGGAGCTTGGAGTAGAGTCAGGGGCACTCGGGAGGGTGGAGGACAGTGGATGATGAGGATGATAAACTTTGAATAATGGTCCTCTGTTCATGTTTAATATCTGCCAGGCACTGTGCTGAATGCTTTCTGTGTTGTACGTAATTTGTCCTCAAGACAATCTCACAGGCAGGAATTAGTGGCCCCCTTTAAAAGACAAGGACACCAAAGCTTGGTTAAATGACTTGATCAGAGTGAGGGATTCCACCCCCCTTCTGGCACCAGTGGTCTTCGCCTCGGCATTCTACTGCATCCCATATCAAACTTCCCCAGTACATAGCTTCTTAAATGGTATTTAGGAAAATAAAAGTATGGTTAGGAATTTAAGACAAGAATTTAAAATGTTTTCATCACGTGTCAATAATGGGGAAGCAAACAGAATGTTGGTGTCATTGGTGTTTAGGGACTAGAGAGGGTCAGAGACCCTGGGGACACTGAGCTGGGGAGAGACAAGTCCAGGCCCTGGGGACTCAACAAATATCGCAGAGATGAGTTATGCTCTTTGTGCCTGAAATGTGTTTCTTTTCTGTTGTTTAAAGCTTACGTTTAATAGGGTTAAAGCTTGCTTTCATACAAAAATAAAGTTGTATTTTTAGTAGAAATTTATGTGGATCTCCGTTATACCAGCTAATCTTTTTCTTGGTATAATTTGTCTCCTTACATGTAAAGTGTGAAATGTTAGGAGATGATGTGGCACCAGTGGAAGAAACTGGACTTTGAGCAAACCAGTGCAGTCCTCTAGGCCTCAGTTTCCTTACTGGTAAAACAGAGTGGGCTTGTTATAAAGCTATGGTAATCAAGACAGCGTAATAAATAGATCAGTAGAACAGAGTAGAGAGTCCAGAAGTAGATTCACACATGTATGACAACTAATTTTCAGAAAGGTTCAAAGGCAGTTCAGTGGTGAATGGATACATGGTCTTTTCAACTAATAGTGCTGGAAAAATTAAAAACCCATATGCAAAAGTATGAACTTAGATGCATACCTTGTATCGTATATAAAACCTAACTCAAAAGGGAACATAGGCCTAAAGATGCTCTACATTATTAGTCAGTAAAACTGCAAATTATAGGCCGGGTGTGGTGGCTCATGCCTGTAATCCTAACAGTCTGGGAGGCTGAGGTGGGAGGATCACTTGAGCTCAGGAGTTTGAGACCAGCCTGAGCAAGAGCAAGACCCCATCTCTACTAAAAATAGAAGAAAATTAGCCAGGCGTTTTGGCACGCTCCTGTAGTCCCAGCTACCTGGGAGGCTGAGGCAGGAGGATCGCTTGAGCCCAGGAGTTTGAGGTTGCAATGAGTTATGATGATGCCACTGCACTCTGCCCAGGTTGGCAGAGTGAGACCCAGTCTCAAAAAACAAAAAGAAAGAAAGAAAAAACCCTGCAGATTATAACCACAATGAGATACCACTACACCTATTTGAATGGTAAAAATGAAAAAAGATTGGCCATACCAAGTGCTAGTGAGGATATAGTACAATTGGAACTATTATATTTTTCTAGTGGTAATGAATATTAAATAGCACAACCCTTTTCTGAAACAGTCTGGCAGTTTTTTAGAAAGATAAACATATACCTACCACGTAATTCAAGCACTTCTGCTGCTAGGTACTTACCTAACAGAAATGAAAGCGTATGTACACACACGAATGTCTGTAGCAGCTCTATTTATAGTAGCCAAAAACTGTCAGCAGGTAAATGGATAAATTGTGGTCTATCCATACAATGTAATACGGCTCAACAATAAAAAGGAATGAATTATTGATACCAAACACCATGAATGAATCTCACAGTAATTATGCTGGATGAACGAAGCCAGACAAAAAAGAGGGCATACTGTCTGATTCCATTTGTATGAAAGTTTTAAAATGCAAACTAATCTGTAGTGAGAAAGCAGATCAGTCTTGCCCCAGGGTGGGGGGTGCAGGAAAAGATTAAAAGGGGCACCAGAAAACTTTGGGGGGGGTGATGGAGCTGTTCATTATGTTGGTGATGGATTCATGGCTATATACATACATCAAAAGTACCAGATAATATACTTTATACACAGTTCATTGTAGGTCAATTATGCATCATAAAGCTGTTTAAAATAAAGCAAGGCAGGTACAGCAGTCAACACTAGTACATGAGTGGGAGTACCACCGAGGTAGGAGCTGTCCTGCTAAGCAGCAATGCCATTAGACTGTCTCTAGGTAATTCCAGAGCTGGTTCTGACAGCCTTTCACATTGCGGAGACGTCACTTTCACATGTGCTGTGTGGCACATATTTCCTTTAGTCAAAATGATTAAAAGGCCCTTTGACTTTTGAGAACAATGTATTATTTTAATTTTTTAAAAAGAGGCCTTACAGATTCATGGTACAAGGATGAGTAAGTGTGGACCTGAATTATGAGCTGAGTGCACTTGGGGGCGATGGCTCTGGGCCTTCTTGTTTGCTTGTCATCAAAACAAAAACCAAAGGGATGGGGGTTGGTTGGAGGAAAACAGGTTCTGTTGACTATCTTCTAATTTTCAAAAGCCTGTCACCTGCTACTGTGGTATATAAATGAGCTAAATGAGACCTGCACATGCTGCAACCTCCCCTCTGCTGAAAAGCCTTCAGGCAGAAGTCAGGTGGGGTTTTTGTTTGCTTGTTTTTTCCCCCTAGTACCTTTAAAGCTCCTGCCTTTACTAATCTGCAGGGACAGAAAGCAGAAGGGTGGTTTCCCATGTCCACAGAGGTGCCTGAAGCGAGGAAGGTGGGTGGGTGTTTTCTGCAGCCGGCGCTGGAAATGTTCTGTATCTCATTTGCGATGGTGGTTTCAACGAGTGCAGACATCTGTCAAAACTCACCACCTTTTCTGCTTTAAATGGATGCAGTTTATTCTCTGTAAAATCTACCTCAATAAAGTTGTTACTTTTCAAACTCCACACCTTTCTGCCCTCGGGCTTAAAACATAGTGGGCCCTGCACTCAATCATTGATAAAATAATCGTATCATTGCCTCCCTGAGTAATTTTTTTGGAAAACAAGAGTAAAACCTCTCTTTTAGTTTTTTCCACCTTAGGCATATAGATTAGTTTTTATTTTTTAACTCGGATATTATTTCTTTACACCTGTATTTCTAAGGGCAAAGTCAAGTGTGAAATTGAGGCAATTTGCTTTAGCTAATTGTCATAGTGTAATACATTCTGGCTGCGATAATGAAATACTTGACATTGGGTCATCTTTTATTGTTCACAGTTCTGGAGAACTGGGAAAGCCAAGGTCAAGGCACCGACAGAGTCAGTGGCTGCTGAGGGCTCATTCCTCACAGATGGTGCATTCTTGCTGTGACCTTGTGTGGCAGAAGGGACAAGGCAGCTCCCTTCAACCTCTTTTATAAGGGGATTAATCCCATTCGTGAGGGTTCTGCTCTCCTAATTTAATCGCTTCCCAAAAGGCTCCACCTTTTAATACTATCACACTGGGTTTTAGGTTCCAACCTATAAAATTTGGAGGGACACAAACATTCAGACGATAACACTGAGTATGACAAAAATGGGATTATTAGTCTTGTCTCCTCCGGTGTGTGAGCTCTGGGGCAGTGTGGGGACCGAGGTGGTATTCTTCCCAGATCTCTCAAGCGCAGTGATGGTGCACGATAAATACTTGTTCCCTTGTCAGTTGACTGAATCCATGCTTTAGCTGGTCTGAGTTACCCACGACAGCTGCTCTACTCCCCAGGCCCCATGGTTTACACAGGCACAACTAAAAAGACACATGTGACAGATGAGCCAACCATTAAATGTCTTTGCAGTGTGCTTTGCATCTCCTCTTTTTGTTGCCTCTTGCGCTCAAGTCCTTGGGAGGCCCACGGTTGGTGTGAGGGAGACCTGGGGTTTCCCGTTTGGTTCTTTGGGGGAAGGGTGAGCGAGTGCACGCGGAGCGCCCGGCACCCGTGGTAGTAGGGAGCAGGCAGTGTTCTCGCTCCTTCCTGTCCCTTTTATATAATCATCCGTTAGTTCCAGATCACTCATTAACAACTCTGTCTTTTCCTGTAAGATTTGATTTTCTTATAGTGATGAAGTGAATCATTCACTGGTGTGTTTGTGAATTTCCTAAAAAGGACAGAATCAAAGGGCTTAAGACTCTCAGGTTTCAAGATCCTCTCTGTAATAATTGAATTCATGGTGGAAATGAATCCATCGTTCAGCCCTGGCCTGTCGTCTGCAGAAGACTCCTGAGCTCTTAGTCAAGCCTTAGCAGTTCTCCCCATAGGCAGGGACACTCTGTCCTTCCAAGTTTTACCAATCATCGACTTTATCAATGACGCTGCTTCATAAACAAGGCTAATGAGGGTAATTGATTTGCTATTAAGAAATTTACAAGTGCTTCACCTGCATCAATAGGACAGTGATTATTGCCATAGGAAAACTGCATAAAAGCCTGCTTTGTTGGTAATTTTTAGTTGGGGGATCCAGGCTTGGATTAAGAAATTCACTTTGGATTCCCAAATCTCCATCAAAAAGAGTTCCAAAAGAACTGTTTTTGATAAATCTACTCACTAAATGTCTGTAGTCTTATCAGGGGCCAAATCCTTTGTCCTAACCAGAAAACATTCAAGAATATAAATAAGATAATCAAAAGCTTTACATGCTGGAATGTTATTAGAATGTGCACTTCCTTTGGGAAGAGATTCTTATCTGTTCATTTTTAAAATGTCATTCTCATTTTATGTGCTGAGGCAACATTTAAAGAGAAAAGATATTTTAAAACATGTCATTCAATGTAGTCATAATTGATAAGTGGAGAATCTGGTACAGTAATTATTTGACATGTAAATGTCTGGTGAATAAACTACTCATTAATTTCTGACAGTTACTCAAAATATGTTCAAGGCAAGTCAAGGAAGTGATGAAAACGTCTTCCGACAAATGCACGAGATCTGCCTTCAGCCATAGTGCCGTGACGGCAGGACCTGGGTGCCAGGGTGGGTGGTTTTCCTGGTGGTTAGTTGGAAAGGACGTTCAGGATCAGATGCGGCAGCAGAGTGTGGAGCAGCTCGCGTGGGCAGCAGGAGACCAGGCTGTCCCGGGCAGGAGAAGGGGCTGTGTTTTGACCTTTCCTTGTCTCCTGGCGCACTCAGCCACGGCCCTAGATTACGAAACATGTGCTGGAAATTATTTCCAGAGGGCACACGTCCCTCTGGTGACAGCTTATTTCTGGATTCCTGGTGCAGATGCCTGGACTCTGATGACATTCAGGGGTGTGTTTCGTGGCCCATCATCTGATTAGTCACTGAATTCTAAGGACTTTCCCTGCTGGCCTTTGGTCAGAGCACATGAGCACAGAAGCAAAATAACTTGTTTGTTCCTCCAGGCTCTTTTGAACGGGCCGTGAAGTCAGACCCCCCTTCCTTCCTTGGGTGTCAGCCTTTATGGATGTACCTGGCTGTTTAGAAATGAAATACTCTGGCCCTTTGTAGGGAAATGGCCTCTAAGGCAGAGCTCTTTGAGGCTCCTTACGGTGATAAGTGAGCTTTATGTCTGAAGAGATGATTTTGGTCACCTCTGGAAAATCTTGGGGTACAAAGTGATTCTGTAACATATTCTTACAAATGACCCTCTGTTGCTTTGAGTAAGAGTGCTTTTGTTCTTCCTGATTGTGAGGTTTTTATCTGCCACCCCGTGGCGAGGTACACGGTGTCTCTGTAGGTCTGTGGTTACACTGAGAGGCAGGGACTTTGTGGTTTAGACAGACTTGAATTCAGGCTTCTTTATGCCTTACCGTCCTAATCTTTAAAATGGGTGTAGTGACAGAAACAGCTCTGGGGAAGATTAAATGAGGTCATGACTGTATAGCACTTGATAAAGTGTCTGGCACGTACAGAACATTTGGTTCATTTTAGTGATCATCATTCATTGTTGTCTGTTGTTATCTTCATTTTATTGGAGAAGTAAAAGAGCCTCTGATTTGAAGCTACTTCCATGCTAAGAGCAAGACTCCGGGGGAGCCAGGAGCGAGCACTGATCCTGTAGCTGCCCGGAGCAGTCACATCACAGGCTCCTTTTGTCCAAAGCCGTCTCGTCATTTTGTTCCACTGAGGGTGACGGCCTGGTCTCCAGCCTGGGAGCCAGGCGCCATCTGCTCTCTGCCTCAGTTGAGGCAGGTGGAGTGCGGTGGGGAGCTAAGTTTCTGGGCCTTCTCCAAGGCTCAGGGCTGCACCACAGCTCTGGAAATCTTGGTCTGATTGGGGACCCTGCTTGACCCCCATGTTTGACCTCGCGGACATCATCTGTCTCGTGCAGGCCACGGTCAAGTGGAGGGACTGAGCTGAGCTGATCCCAGGTTCCTTCCCCTGCTAAAATTCTGTGGTTCTAGGAACATACTTGGGAGCTGAGGTCAAGGGGGCTTCCTTTGGCTGATGTTTCCCCCAAACGCTGTGGACCCCGCGGCGCAGGGTGAGGGCAGTGCCGGGCAGGGACGCCGCCGTCTGCTGGGTGAAGGGCAGCACGTCTGGGAGTGGCACCTCTTTCTCCTGCCACCCATCTGCGCTTCATATTGCCCTTTTCCCTTTAAAGAACTAACGCCTTTGTTGGATCCTCAGTCAAATCCACACACCGTACACAAGGTATTCCCCCCACTGGGCTGCTTCTACCTGTTGCCCTCCTTGGCAGCTGGCGGCCTTGCCGGGGACTGGCTGCCTTGGCGCCATCTGCAGGCAGCGGCTGGGGGTCGATCCCAGCGTGGGCTCTGAGCCTCAGGCCCGGGGTTTCAACACAGCTCTTCCTCTTAGCAGGTACCCGGCCCCGGGCGAGTTACAAACCCTCAACGCCTCATTTCTTCACTTTTAATATGTGGAAAATACTGTTTAATTTGGGAGATCGTGGTGTGGCTGAAAGCACACGGAAACTTATAACGTGCTTGGCGCAGGGCCTGGCCCTCGGAGAGGGCTCTGGGAACAGAGAGCTCTTTGATTCGCACAGCTGGTGAGCACAGACCCTCATCCTCGGAAGCGGGGAGGCAGGCGGGGTGGGATCGGCACGGGGCTGGGGGCTGGCCAGGGGAAGAGCAGGGACGGGGAGTCGGTTGACACTGGGCCTTTGGTGTGACCCCTGCCAGCAGCAGCTCTTGCCATCTAGAACTATGGTGGCTCAGCCCTGGAGTGTGTTCTTCCCCACGCTGGGCGTTCTCCTCCAATGGCCCTCAAGCAAATCCATGTTGGAAAAACATGATTTTAATCTGCCAGAATGTTCCCACAAGACAAGAGTCTGAGATGAACTTTGAAGCCCATTCATTTATAAAACATTCCAACTCTAATTTTAATTTGTAAAAACATGATCTCAGGCATTCGTTTACTTTGGTGCCATCGGCACCTTGCGCCCGCTTCCGGTCTTTTGGCAAACAGCTGTCCCACCCCATGGTGATTCGTGACTTTTCCATCTGATGCAATCTGACACATCTGTGGAGTTAGTATTTCCTATTGGATGGGCTGAGGGAACAAATGTCAGAGTGTTGAGAAAATGAAACGGGAGATATATGTTTGTCCTGCGTCCTTGTGTCTCTTGGTGGCTCCTTGGGAGAGGAGTTAAAATGTGTTGAAGTGTTGGCATGTCTGGCTCCACGGGGTGAACTGGGTTGGCAAGTCGTGTCTTGTGAGTTGATCCCCTTATGCTGACGAATAACCCTTGTCACTCCCGTTTCCCCTGTGAGTAATTGGATTCTTTGTATTTGCTGAAATAAGGAGTATGTTTGGGTTTTTATCAACACTGTCCAGCTTCAGGGCATTTTGTGAGTGTTTCTCTCCAGTAGTGAATCAGTGGGCTCCCTGGTTTCAGGGCCTCCTGGGGAGAGGCAGGGTTCTTCCTCTATGAAAGCTGTCCTGAAAATTCTGATCCCTACTAGCTTTCATCTGGATGGTCCATTTCAAGCAAGAGAAGTGAAGTGAGTGGGTGGGGGGCTCCCAAAGAGACAAAGGAATTTGCCAGATTCTCACTTTCTGTGTCCTGCGCGATATTAGACCAGGCATGTGCACATGGCAGGTGGCTCTTCTGCCCACTTGAGGCAGCGCACACGCAGTGGCCCCAGCTCCCTCCTTGAGAACAGCTCTCTGTACTTGGCATTGCTGAGATTGAGGGGAGCATTCACATCTTGCATGGATTGACCCCAGCCAGACAGCCTAGGAGTGAGCTGACTAAAAATATGTTTGTATGTTTATAAAATATACACTATATATAAAAATATATTTGAGAGGGAGTAGAAAGAATAGGAAAGCAATATAGACATTCTAGTTAAAAAAACAAAAACAAAATTGAGGCATGAAACTCCAAAGGCTCAGATTTTTTTTTGCATTTTTTAGCAATAAAGCATTTTTGAATTAAAAAAGTAAAATAAAATAAAATCCACTTTATTAAGAACCCAGCTTCTCGTAGCAGCTTCCTGTTCCTCTTAACAAGATGGGTCTTTGTATATTTATTTGTGTCTTCACTTGTTTTATGTCCAGCTTCTCTGCCACCCCGGGAGCTCCATGAGGCAGAGAGCGTGTCTCTCTTATCCACCCCTAGATCTCCAGGACCTTCCTCAGTGCCTGGCACTTCATAAATGCTTAGTAAAAATACTTGAAGGGCGAATGAGTGATCTGGCTTCCATAAAAGAGACCATTATGTACAGAAGAAGAAAAATGGCAGCAGAAGACATTTCCTTTCAAAGTTTGGTAGGGCTATATCATCAGTGTTCCCATCTCTGGTGCAACGTATGGTTCTGAGGGGGATTCTCCTCTCAGCAGATTACTAAGATAGAGGTTCTGAGTCTCCTGTGAAAACTCAGAAAAGGAAAAAGGCAGGGGGCTGGAACTGGAGTGTGAATGTTGACATGAGCACAGAAATACCCGGGCTACCCCTTCTGATTCATTCGCACATTATCACATGATTGCCTCGGCCTTGATAAGGTCGGCTGAAATGAGCTTGGTAATCTCTCCTCTCTGCCTGCTCTATACATCCTCGCTCAGCAGAGAGGCTGGACAAGTGGGGAGCCCTCTGCAACTGCCGGACGATAACCTTGGGGGCACCCCTTCTGGTCTGTTCCCACTGCTTAAATCAGTGGGTAACTCATATCTCAGTGCTGAGAGTATGTGTAGACAGTAATGTTCTCACACATAACCAAAGTCTTAGCTACCATGAATGGACTCCGATGCTAGGGGGTTTTTTGTTGGTGAGATGTTCATTACTGTAAATCAGTAGAGGTAGGGACAATGTGATATTCTTTCTGGTTGCCTGGACCTTTTGAAGGACTGCCCCATGAAGGGGAATTTTCTGACTTATGAGTCCATGCCTTTGCAGAGTAGGAGCCGAGCTTCCCTCCCCAGCCACCCTTGAAGCTAGGGTGTAAGCACGTCACCCCAGACCCCACCAGCCAGGTGCATTCTCGCCAGACTTTGCATTAGAAGCTGGAAATGAAAGAGGCTTAAAGGAATCAGTTCTGGCCAGGGCAGTGGTCAATACATCCATTTTCCAAAATAGTAGAGGGGAAGGTTCTAGGATGTGCAGCCTCTGGGAGCGGCACCAGGCACTTCCTTTGATATTTCTGGGGGAGCAGTTCTGTGGTGTGATTTGAGTAACATTTGTGACCTGGTTCTCCGGCCTTCTAGAGACTCCCTGAGCTACCCTGTATGAATTCCAGCCAGAGTAAGTCTATCCTACAGGCCACCAGGAAGCCTGGCTGATGCTGTGGGCCATTCGTGTCCTAGAACCCACAGGGGTCTGAATTATCACCATAATCACTTTGGGGCTCCCTGTCGAACCCCTTCTGGTTACCACAGAAAGTTCTTCTTCATTTGTGAGCATTAGTTGAGAAAGGCTTAGGCTTGGTGACCTCTGGGTTGGTCTGCTTTGGGACATACTTCCTCCCCACTTGAAATTTGGCACTTCTCCTGGGAGGTGAGGTGGGATGGGGGCAGTGATTAGACTCGGGTTAAGCAGTTAAGAGAATCTTAGATCACTCAGACTTTGTGTTCCTTTTATCAACCGCTAAGGCATGTGCATTTCACATTCCCTCCAACCCTAAAGTTTGGAATCCAAGATGTGCATCTTCCTAAAAGGGTTTTCTTCAGATCTTTCCAAAGTACCACATGCAATGAATTCAGACAGCGTATTGTATAAATGTATGTTTGCGTCTATGTTGGGATTTGCAATTTGTGGGATGAGATAATTCTTCTAAATTATCTGTCTTCAAAGTAGTTGTTGTTATTGTTTTACATTTCACCAGTCCTTTACACGAGCTGTGTTATAGGAGTTCTAACAGTTTATAAAACAAAGATACTATGATGATAAACAATGAAGCCAGCTTGTTTCCCCGGCGACTTCCTTACATGTGGTCTCTTAGACTGTGACTTTATGTGGAGAATTCCCACGGTTACTACATGTGCAGGTGATTTGTGAAAGTGTCTCTAGAAATACACGGATAGTGGCGGCACACTTTGTAAAACTCAACGGCATCTGGGTAATTGCTTCAGTCTTTCTCTTTACTGTCTGCATGGAGACTGTGAAAGGTAACAAAACAGCTAAAAACAAACAGAAAAGCCTCTGAACACTAGTAAGTAAGATGAGACCCTGGATGTTCTAGAAAACTGTGCATCAGACCTCAACCCCCAAAGACTTGAGTGAAAAACTAGCTATTAACATTTGATGTCATCGGGTCTCCATTGGATATTAGGAACTATTGTTTAATCTCCATGTGTGCCTTCCTGTATCTGTCATTTAAGGATGGTTTCCAAGGCCAAGGAGATCCTGAATCTGTTTCCCCCATCCCAGCAATCTAAGTACCTTAACAGGACAGACACAGCCCCGCATGGTCTGACACATTCATGGCACTCTGTCTCCTAACTGGTGTAAAGGAACCTTGTAATCAGAGGCAGGGTGTATGGAAACCTTCCTACTTTCCTCACTGTGTGTTGTGAAAGAGAAGCCAAATTCAGCGATGGCCGCAGGCTAATTTGTTAAAGGAAATTCCTGTTCAATGAATGCTTGGTGAGCATTCACTCCTTCCCTTTCCCCTTCAGCTCTGTCTAACCATCCCCCTTCGCAGGTCCTCAGATGTGTCAGGTGTCATCTTGCCTCTGCCTGGAATTCTTTCCACTTCCAAGCCCAACACACCCTTTAGCATCACCGAGGCATCCCTTCCCTGCGGCTGCCAGACCCCCAAGGCTGTCTCCTGTGCTCATTTTGTGGATTTCCATAGCCCGTTGTACTTTCCCTGTCCTAATAGCCTCTGTCACCTTGCTTTGTAATTGCTTGTTGATTGTCTATCCCACCAGACTTAAAATTGGTGATGGCAGGGACCATTTCTAATCTTTGCCCTCCCGCTGCTTGGCCTGCAGTTAGCAATAATAACCAGTTGTTAAATGAGTCAGTCATTTAACCAAACTTGGTCATTAGTAAGCATCTATGATGATGAGTCTAGAACTGTACTGTGAGCCATGAGGGACTCAAGAGAAGAAAAACACAGCCCCGGCTTAGCCATTTCCAAGCTCTGTGACATCAGGCAAGATAGGTACTGTGCCTCTCTCAACCTCAGCCTCTTCATCTGTGAAATGGGAAGGAACACCTTCCTTGAGACATTATAAGGATTATATAAAACAATTAACATAAAGAACTGGGTGCATAGTAAGCACACTTTAGCTGCTGTGATTATTATCTGTCATCAAGGGGTGAACTGGCCAGCAGTAGTGAGAGACCAAAATTGAGAGATTAAGAAATCTAAGAAATAGTCCCTTCCCTCCTTCCCTCCTTCCTTCCTTCCTTCCTTCCTTCCTTCCTTCCTTCCTTCCTTCCTTCCTTCCTTCCTTCCTTCCTTCCATTATTCATTCATTTCTTACATTGAAATTCTGATGAAAGTCAGAGAAAGGAAAGATCATTGTGATTGGAGAAAGCAACAACGAAAATGTGAGATTGGATCTCTTTACCTCTTGGATATTTTTAAAAGCAGACACTTCAGTGAGACAGTCAACATGCCAAGCACTGTTCTGTGTTTCGCATATGGTTACATTGTCATCCAGTCTTTATACTTAATCCAACCTAATCATATACTTAATCCACTTTACAGACATTTACATATGTATTAAATCTTCACAACAAATATATGAAGTACTATTATCCCCATTTTACTGATGAGGAAGTATGCACAGAGTGGTAAAGTCAGACAGCCAGCAGGTGGTAGAGCCAGCATCAGACCCAGGCAGGCTGGCGCTAGGGGTCAACTTGGCAGAAATGCCCCTGGGAGCACATGCACTGTGCCCAGCACGTGGGTGCCAGAGACACTGCCCTTTCATGGTGGACTGTTCAGGCAAAGGGTTACAATCGCGGTGGGAAGTGAATACAGTTTAGATGCAGAGGAGTGGCCTATAGCCAGGGCGGGTGCTGCAGAAATGAACTGTGAGGCGGAGATGGGCTTGTAGGATGTGTTACCAGACCTGAACCTGGGAAGGGAGGAGCAAGAGTAAGAGAGGAGAGAGGAGGAGTGGGGCTGTAACGCGGCCCTGGCCTCCTGGGGCAGGGAGAGCCTTATCGAATGATACGGAGAGTAAAGGGTGCAGCTCTTTGGACGCAGGTCAAGCTTCATCAGGCTATGCTTAGACTTGCTGCTGAATAAAACAGAGAGGCCGAAAATTAACCTAACGACGACCATGCAAGATGAACCTGAACGGGAGAGCCTGAGCATAGTATTTATGCACCAAAAGGACACCTAGGGTTAAATTTCTACCCCATACCGTATTTCACATTGGGTTGGACTGACAAAACTTGAAGTAATGCAATTAAGGGTGTAAAAAGTTAGGCCGAACTAGCTGATACAACTAAGAACTTAACTACGGTTAAGCTTGCCATTGGACAATGATGCACAATAACCCCAATGTGTCTTTGGTGGGTGGTGATAACATTAAATCAGATGTTGATACATGAAAATGGTGTTTCTGATTTGTTAAATTACCACGTTAACAGCAAGTGCTGCTGGTTTGATTTGCACCTGATATGATAAGAAGCTAATTATATGACAGGGTGACCCACGTGGCACGGCAGTTTCAGTCCTAGCAACACAATATTTATCTGGACAGAAAACAGTCAAGCTGCTAATTCAAGATGCAATCTTTTCCAGAGACTTAGCCAATGCAGTAAAAAACAACTTTCCCCATTCCTCACGCAGATACTCTCCGTGTCTAGGAAATACAACTATAACTTATTTTTATTTTTGTCATTTAGAAATGATTTACTGATGACCTTACTTCTAAGTATTTTTATATTAAATGGTCTCAATAAAAAAGTGTGATCAATGACAGGACACCAAAACACAGAATCCTGGACTTGTTTGCATGTGCAGATTTTTAAAAGATAGAATCTCAGACTTTAATTTATAGATTTTATCTGATTATACAAGGAATTCATAGGTGGGGAAATTTTTTCAAAATACTTGAAAGAAAATAAGAATCATAGAGATAATCTCTGTTAATATTGGGATATATGTAGTTTCTTCCAGATGTTTTTTTTTTCTTTAATCAGTTTCAAAATAGGTAACTGTTTAAGTAAGTTATATAAAGTGTATGTGTGTGTTTGTAAAATGCAGGAGTAGTCAAACTATGGCCCACCTCATTTGTCTGCTCATGCTGCAACAGCAGAATTGGGGATTTGTAACAGAGACCACAGGGCTGCAAAGCTGAACACACTATCCAGCCCTTTACAGACAAGTTTTCCAATCCCTGTTTTAATATGTCAAGGATCCCGTGCCATCCGCTGTTCTTCCAAAATGTGCTTTGAAGGTCTGCATGGTGTTCAGGCGAGTGGATTGAAGTCTCACTTGATTTGATCTTGTCCCTTACTGCACACACTCTGTCTGTGGGTAAACCTTCTTGGCTCTGTCTCTAAAACGTGTCCCCTGTGCCCTGTTGTAACTCCTCCTGGGCCCCCTGCTCCTTCTCTTGCCCTGAAGAGGCTGGTCCCCACGCAGTCAAAAGCTAACTACTTTGGTGACTCCCTGTTCCATGCAGATACGATATATGCCTGACACAAGGTGACCTTGAACATGAGGCAACCACCCCCTTCCATTGCCAAGGTCCAGGTAGAGCTTTTGACCACCTTGAATATAGGCTTCCAGAAATACAAATGTAAAGCGTCACGTTTTCTATTCATACTAGTTATAATCTCTGTAAAATCACTGCTAATTTAATTATGTTCATATATGTAAAAATTACATCTTCTTTACATAATATTTTAGTTTTAAAGTGCTGCTTTTCCTATTCTGTCTTTATGCCAATTTCATTGAAACAAGGGCCACTTTTTGAGTCTAACACATTTTCCAGAACAAATTGTCTTCACTACTAAGTTGTGATAGAGCAGGTTAAAGAATTAGAGTCACTGGAAAGTATACTAAGCTGTGAACAACTGTTTTGATCAGTGTTCATCACAAGACCTCTTACTATATTACTTTTGAGGAAACTTTTGAAAGGCTATTTATAATGACATTTAACCTTTTCACTGGTGAGATCACACCCCCCACAAGGAATTATGAAATCTGTAATAAATTTCTTTTTCTATATCTCTTTTTAATTATTATTATTGTTCTTGTTATGATTTGTACCAAATCTATCAGGAACCTTTATGATATCTACAAACCCCTCAGCTAGCATTGATATAATTTTAACCATTCTTTCTTCCCAGTACTATTCTATTCAAAATAAATGGAATGCATAGCCCTGGTATATGACAGATTTTGTAAGATCACATCACAGTGTCTGACCACATCCTCTTTTTGAGGTATAATTTTGGGTAAAAAAAGCAAAGCTTCAAACTTTGCCTTGAATTCAGATGTGTAAGATGAAATCTCAGTTCCTCACAGCTCTGCCCAAGGTTTAGAGCTCCACCCTGGAGCCAGATGGCCTGGGTTCAAATCCCAGCTCCTCTGTTTGCCAGCCTTGGGACATAAGTGCTTTGTCCCCATCTCTAAGGTCCCCCAGGATTCTGACTTGGAGATTAACAAATTCGATGGGGAGTGCTCTTGGGGTCACCCGCAGGGAGGGGAGAGGAAAGAGGCGCGTGGGGCAGAGGGAAGAGCTGAGCTGTGACACGGTCCCGACAAAGGCCACAGCCAACACCACGCAGGGTTGTCCCAAATGGGCCGAGGAAGCCACTGTTTTGCACCCTGTGTGCTGATCAGTCACTGGCTCACCCTGGATGGAGGTGTGACACTGGGACAGGCAGCTTTCTTCAGCGAGGACGGTACCCAGAGAGGGCTGACGGCTGAGAGCCGTTCTCTCCGGTGCTCCCACAGCTGCCGGAGCAGTAAGTCCCTCATTCCCGAAGGGGGACCTGGCCATGCACCACAGGGAACACCATGGGGCTAATAACAGTCCCTTTCTCACAGGGTTGATATTGATGATTGAATGGATTAATATATGCACAAACGTCAGAACAGTGTCTGATTCGCAGTAACTGGTATGTTTGTTAAGCAAAATTAAAATCTTGGACCTGACTCATCTCCTCTCACTGTCTTCCTAACTGCACTTCTACCTTAGTAGGTTCCAGACCCTGTTTCTGGAATATGCCAGTTTCACTCCTTACTCGAGGCTTTTGTAGTTACTCCTGGGACATCTGTTCTTGGGCCCACATTCTCCCACGTAATGCAGGAGGGAGCCTTTGAGAGGGGGGGCCTCTAAGCCTTTCCTGCTTTGCCCCCCTCCTAACGGAGGCAGGTGACACTGCCTGGAGCTGGTCCTGACTTGTTACACCATGTGGGATTGCACAGAATATGCCCCAGTAAGTACGTGATGATTGAACAAATGAGGCTTGAGATTTTATTGTCTGCTCAGCAGCGTGCCTATTGATCAAGATTGATTGGTTTTTCTTAGAAGCAAAATACTTTTCTACAGAATGGATTTGAGCCATTTGCTACCCACAGCGAGGGCCCTCCATGAACATTGGGAGAAATCTCCCATTGGGAGATTTCCCTGGTGTGGTGGTTAAGTTTATGTGTCAACCTAACCAGGTTACGGTGCCGAGTTGTTGGCCAAACACCAGTCTAGATGTAAAGTATTTTGTCAATGCGATTTAGCATCATTAGATCAGACTTTGAGTGAAGCAGATTCTCCTCCATGATGTGGCTGGGCCTCATCCAGCTAACTGAAGCCTTAAGTGCACGGACTGAGGTCCCCCAGGGAGGAAGGAATTTGGCCTCCAGACTGCCTGCACGCTCAGGACGGCACCTTCTGCCGGGATTTCCAGCGTGTCGGCCCACCCCGCAGACTTCAGCAGCCCCACGGTCACGTGAGCCAATTCCTTAAAATAACTCTTTCTCTCTGCATCCTACTGGCTCTGTTTTCCTGAGGAACCCCGACTAATACACCCAGGCACTCGGTGTGTGCTCGGTCTCCGTCCCCCTGTTTTGTGGACATTGCTGGCATGCCCGTGTGCAGGGCAGGGGAAGGCACCATCTCACCGGTTTAAGCCTGTGTCCCAGCTGACTTGCCCAAGCGGAGCCCCGCTTTTGCCTTTAGGGTTTGCAATGCTGCGTAATCGTGAAGAACCTAGGAAGGGTTGTTTCCCATTTTGGGGAGGGACTCCTTGTCTGTCCCCGCACGTGCGGCCAGCTGTACTTGCATGGGGGAGAAGGGGACCCAGTCATCCTGTGGGACAGATGTAAACGTAATGTCCCCACTCACACAAGCGCCCGCAGACCGTGTAGAGACTCCTCGCTTCCTGGCCTCTTGTGTGGTTCTGACACAGCGTATCTCTCTCGTCACTTCTATTTAGGACTGAGGTGATGTTTAGATTGTAGTTGCTTGGGATAGGCACAGAGGCTGGGTCGGAAGGCGTCTTAAACAGGTCACTGCCCTTTAGTTTTCACCACAACTTGTGATTTCATTGTCTCATTAACAAAAATAATATAAAATCAGGTTTGATAGAAAAATTCACATTGGTTATAAATACTCAGACTGAAAGCAGTGTGTGTCAGTGTGAGTCTACCATGAAAATTTATGATGAACTGTGTGTATGATGTTGCCATGGTTTGATGCTAAAAGTAGGTGCACATAAAGAGAAGCCAAGTCTCCTTTCTATTTTTACAGCTCGGGCTTCCTCTAATACTCAAAATAGGAAAGAAACATGAAAGGTAAGGATTCATGGCACGCAGGGAGAGGAAATCTGGACTTGGTCGGAGTCTTGGAGATTTTATCAAAGTGAGGGGGAAATGGGCAAGTTATTGTTCACGGCTTTCCCAAGACCACGTTGGAAGCAGTTCACGCAGCCCGCTGCTCTGGGTACACTCAGAGCATCAAGAAGGAGCACAGGGTCACCTTGTGTCACGTGTGTTCACGGAGATGGGTGCACAGGGTGTGGCCTGTCGCTGGTGCTGACGCCGGGGGGAAGGAAGCGACATCATCGTGGAGTGGGCTGGGTGCGCCGTGGTGAAGGCCAGCTCAGCTGGAGAGGGTGGGCAGGGCCGGGCGAGTGCAGGGGCCCTGCTGAGAGGGCAGCTGGGGCCACTGAGGCAGGGAGGTGGCCCTTCCAGATCGCCTAAGAGGTTCGGGGCGCAGAGGCGAGGCAAAAACAAGTTCATGGTGGGAACAATTTGAGCCACAAAATAAATAGCGTGGCGCCCGATTATCACCCAAAGTGTGAGGTAAATACACGAATCCTTGCTGTATAACTAACTGACTGAACAACTAAGTGGGGAGAGGGGAGAGACGAATCTTCCCAGTGGAAGAATTCCAAATGCTGTGTGTCGACACCCCCGGCTCAGGAGTTAGAGTTTTGTCCCTTGCGCCACCCTCCCTCCTCCTGTGAGTGAGCATTGGATTTAGTGACTTCTTTCACAGACTAGAGTATGGAAAGGGAAAAATAAAAACTGTACAGTGGGCAAACCTGGCAAACACTATGTTATCTAAGTGATCAAGTTAACACCACGTGGACCTCATGACCCTCCAGCACGATGAGATGAGACGGGCACTTCACCTCCTGGTTATTCCTCCCCAGAACCCACACTCAGCCCAATCATGAGAATAGCATCAGACAAAGCCAAACCGAGGGATGTCTACAAAATACTCCTCAAATCTCTTAAGGTTGTGAGGACCCAGGAAAGCCTGAGGACTCTCAGAGATCCCAGGAGACTAAGCAGATAGGACGACTGAGTGCAGTGTGGTGCCCGGATAGGATCCTGGAAGGGAAGAAAGATGCTAGTGAAAAAAACTAGTGAAGTACAAATAAAGTCTGGAGTTCGGTTCCTAGTAATGTACTAGTGCTGGTTTTTAGCTTTGACAAATGTGCCACAGTAACATACGATATTAACATGGGGAAAAATGGGTGAGGGGGACACGGGAATTCTCTGTGCTGCCTTTGTAACTCCTCTGTAAATCCTAAATTATTCCAAAATGAAAAGTTTACTGAAATACAAGAAGTTCGTGTGTGCTCTAGGAGAGGGCGCTGATGCGGACACGGGGATGGGTGTGCAGGCAGCAGATCAGGGAGTGACACCGTCAGAGTCTTACTGGACCCCGTTTCTCTTCTGTGGCTCTTCAAGATTCAAGTTTTGGGTTTGTTTTATTCTATTTTTAAAACTCATTACTTTTCCTAGTCACTGAAGGCATTCCGCTCATACCCCGATAGACATGAAGCCACTTGTGGGACACCTTCAAGTTGCTCTATCATTAGGAGCCCTGAAGTGTCCTGAAGGACGTAAAGCATGTTTCTGAGAGGGTGTGTGATAAACCATCCGGAGACATGGTTTGTCTCCAGACAGTGACTGAGGCGATAAGGAAATGACAGCCCACTAGGTTATCGGAGGAATCTGCCCTTCATAAGAAGCAGTTATTAGGTCTCTTAATTTAGGGCCCTCTTTTTCCTACTTACCAAGATCAGCAGGGAGCCCAGCCGTTCTGGCAGCAAATGCTTCTAAAGAGGCTGGTTCCTCTTCACAAAAGCCTCGAGGCTGTAGGAGCCACTTCCCCACACCCATCGCCTGGAGGAGAAGTTCCTTCGGTGTCTGAGATCTCTCATCCCTATCCAAGGCTGGGTCAGCAGGTGGCGCTCCCCCAGCCAAGGCCACAGTGTCGCAAGATGGCACATGGCGGAGGGTGGGCAGAGGAGGCATTCCAGCCGCCCGACCCGCACCCTCAAAGTGAATATGAAAATAGTGATTAAATGGCAGGGCTGTGGGGCTGAAAAGTCTCCCTTTCTCTTGGGCTTCTCCGCAGACTACTGGGTAAATGTGTAGCCAGGAAGCATCTTATCATTTCCCATTCAAGGAATGAAAAAATTTTTAACACTGACACAAGCAAAATGTAATAAGGAAGATCAACATGTACCCAAAGTATTACATAACCCATCGTTAAGCAGAAGGCTGTAGGTAATTGCCCCTGTATTGCACAGTGTTTTTAAACACAAGAGATGAGGTTTGTTCTGTGCCGTGTGCCACCCTTGTTGAGTCACTCCTGTCTTTACCATCCACAAAGCCCTCTGTCTCCACGGCCTGTGGACTTGGCACATGGCCACGTCCTTATGTTTGCTAAGAGCAGGGAGACCTGCCAGAGTTCTTTCGCTGCTGTGGCTATTTGTTCTGAATTTCTTGGAACCAAAGATTCTCCGTCAAGGAACTTCGCCCCTGAAATACACACATTGTGCAGCCTTAGAAGAGAGCTTTGAGGAAGAGAGCAGGCAGGGAGATCATTCAGGAACAGGGATGTTCCCTGGAGGGCAGCTTGAACCAACGGGTAATACTGGCCCCCCAGGGAATTTGGTGTCTGCAAGTGTTAAATTCTGAGGGGGTTTTATGGAAGATTTTAGAGGGTGGGATGGGATGGGGAAGGACGAGAAGGAAGAGAGATAAAGAAATTGGCTTGATATCAGAGGCAGAGCAGCTGTGTTTTAAGGATGGCGGAATGAGGAAGTAAGTAGGAACAGAGCCAGCCCCAGGTGACCGACAGGCCTTCTGAGAGGGAGTCACACACCGGAGTTTGTGGAGGGTGCAACGAAATGGGTCTCAGTAAACGCAGGGCACAAGAAAAAACAAGCCGGTGACGTCGGGTGATGTGAGGCGTGAGGTCTGAGCACCTGCCCTGTTTTCAAGCTGTCGCCAAGCGGCTTCCTCTTCCTGTGTTTCCCGAGACTACTCCTATACCCTGAGTTCCCCGCCACTTCCGGCTCTCCTTCCCCACCTGCCATCACCCCACCCTGCCCGCAGTGAACCCCTGAGCGAGGGCAAACGGGTCACAGCGGACTTTACACCTTGCATCACCTACTCAAATGGTCATGAACTTCTAAATATCACCACTTAAAAGTTAGCAACATAAAATGAAATTTTATTAAGAAGCATATTTGATCAGAAAGTCAGGACATAAAATATACTGCCACAGCTGCCCTCCAGGGAACATCCCTGTTCCTGAATGATCTCCCTGACTGCTCTCTTCCTCAAAGCTCTCTTCTAAGGCTGCACAATGTGTGTATTTCAGGGGCGAAGTTCCTTGACGGAGAATATATTGCCACAGAGATCAGCATGACAAAATCTAGCTGGAACAGCACAGCATCCTTGGAGGCCCTCGAATCTTTTACGATGCTCCCTGGTGGCCTCTTCCACTCCCTTTCACTCCCGCCACTTTCAGACCCTTCTTTCATATTCTGTCCTTCCTCATGCCCTCGTCCCTCATTGTGTTCTGCAAGTCCGTGTCCTCCACTCCTGGCCTTTCACTTGCACTGGGCTGGCCTGGCTTCCTTGTCCAGCTCCCTGGGTGGCCGCACACTGTTCTGTGCAGACCATAGTGTTAGCCTTTCCAGACAGCGTCACTTCAGCAGATGCTTTTGGGAGGCACAGTTCAACCCAGAATGGGATCAGGCAGCAGGCATGGCAAGGACCGGACAGGAAGGGCGTGAGAGGCACTCAGCCAAACTGACGGTCCATGGCAAAGATGTGGCACCAGTTGTTGGTCCCAGCCAAGACCATAACAGATTGTGTAGCAGGCGAGGTATGACATTCCAACACAAATGGACACAATGGAAGTTCTGAAAATCAAGGGTAAGAAAATGGTGATATATTGGGTTACCCTACAATTCATGGCCTAGACAGAGACACCGAGGAGAGTAAAAGCGGTTTGTTAATAGTTGTACCAGGACAAGAGGTGCAACTGGGGACTGTCCCAGGCAGACCGGGCAATAGCATGACTACAGCGATGTTTCCGGAAAAAGAATGGAAGAAGCCGACAGCAGAGCTGGGGCAGGGGCAACTTCAGAGGCTCAGTTGGTTTGAGAATACTGCCTATTTGGGGATGAAAAGAACTTTGAGGAAAACGTTTCCTGTGCTAAGCTTAAAAAGAGGTAGAAAGATAAAATAGGTAACTGGGTTAAGTCTGATCTAATTATTATGAGAAGAGGCTGAGAAAAAGTTTCCCTCTTTCTCCTGCTGGCTGTCCGGATTCTCCCAGCCTCTGTTTCCAGCTGTATCTTGCTCAGCTCTGGGTTTCCAAGGACCTGAGTCAGGGGCCGCCTCTGGGGGCATCGAGGCCACGGTTCAGTGTCCTGCCCCATTTAAACCTGAGTGGCTCTTGTTGGCTTGGTCGTTGTATCTTTTACATATTAAGGTTTGGTATAACATAACATTTGCAGGGGGAAGTTTGTATTGCTTTGAAGGCCACTGGTCTAGGACAAGTGTCAGTTTGATTCCCCCACCCAGAAATCAAGAGAGGGGACACTGTCTCGCCCTCGGTAGTGTGGCTGACACAGTGATTGTTCACCAGATCATTGTTACCAAGTGGCATCCTTTACACCATCGACATATATGCCCATTTGATCCTTTGCTTTTGCTTTTTTTTTGTTTGTTTGATCTAAGGTTTTTTGGTTTGAAAAATGTCCTCTTCTACTTTGTTCCAGAAATATACTTGGTTTGCTACTAGTTCTGTACTGTTCTTCCACTTTCACAAAATGTGTAACACATACCCTGAATTTTTGTGGGGAGCAAATTCTGTAGCCGTGATATTGGAAGTCTTTGGTGGGATGTGGAAGGGAGGGGAAGGGGAATCTTATACTCTCGAGCCAACGGGCAGAGAGTTTGCTTTGGTTTCCTTTCTCTCATTCTTTCAACCAGTGCATGTCTTTCACCAGTCACCTCCTCTAAGGCAGGGACTCTTTACTGGTCGGGCCTGAGCAAAAGTCCTGAAGCTGTAGAGGCTGGCTGGGGACGGACTCCTGAAGGCCGTGGGTCCCAAGCGAAAGAGCGGGCCTTTCTTTCCTTTATTGACAGCCCTGGAAAGTGCCCCCTTCCATTTAAAAGTAATATTTTCCCTTTTTCATATTTTAAAAGTAATTATTTGTTCATATGGTAAGAGTAATTTGTATTTGTTGCTAAAAAACAAAAAAATGCAAACAGTAAAATTAAAAATTATCATTATTTTCCTAAGCCAGAGAAGAAAACCACAGTGAATACTTTGGTGTTGGTCCTTCATACATGTCCTTCCAGATATTTTCATCAATATACAAATGTATATTTTCACACGAATGGGATACATTTTGCTTTCTGTTCTATCTCTGTCTTTCTCTCTCCCTCATTTTTTACAACTATATTAGGAAAAGACTTTTATAACAATCTTATCCTTTTTAATTACAGCATAGGATCTCATTGAACCATAATTTAATTAACCTCTTACTGATAGACCTCTAGATTGTTTTTGCTTTTTTACTATTTTAGAGAAAACTTACATTCATTTTATCTCTAACTTTTTTGTTTTATGCATATGACTTATGAAGTACATAATATATTTATAAACAATATATACATTGTAAATACATTGCTCAGTAGCCCCATGTGGCCAGTGGCTGCCGTATTGGACAGTGCATCTGGTTAGAAGAAAAACTTCCGACAGATTAAACAGTTGAGTTCAACTGAACAAAGAACAATTTGCAAATTGAGAAGCCCTCACAACCAGAACAGGTGCTAAGAACTCCAGCCTGCTGTGTGGTCATCCTGGCCTGCCTTCAGCAAGAATCCCGTCAGGTCAGTTTAGCAAGGAATTACCCTGCCCTCTGTCCAACCTCCTCACATCCCCGTCAGTGGCTGCAGCCAGGTGAGCCATGAGCTCACCTGTGTAGCATACTTTTCCATCAGAGGGGTGGCCTGGCTGCAGGGCCTGGTCACAGTCACCTTTGTCTCCTGGGGCATCTCCAGGGACTTCATTGTTGGTAGAGTTTGGATGGAGCAGGTCTAAAGGAGTTCCTGTAACCTGCTGCCCCTCAATGCATAAGATGCCCAGGCCAGTCCTGAGGCACCAGAGGGGGTCACCTTCAGAGCTCTTGAACAGGTTCATTCTGGGCTCGAACACCTTGAACACCTTTACTGTCCTTTAACTTCCCATCCCCTTATCTCAGACCTGCCCTCTGGGGTCCTGTAGACTAGATTCATTCATTCTTCGGCAGGAGCCCCTTTACGTCTCTGAGCAGGGCTATTGTGTCGCTAAGGTCTTTTCTCTGAGTTCCCCTGATTTGAGTGATCATCTTTGAAATATAATTCTCTATTCTGGATCTTCTCTAGAGCACACACCTTAAAAACAACAGCAACAACGAACTACTGACTTAATGAACTACTTCCTGGTTGTCATCGGAAACCAGTCTCACAGGCATGAGTGAGGATCAGGCAACAGAGGGCATCTGGCTTTTTTCCTCACACATTGAGATTGGTCTCACCATGTGACCTGAGATGGAAGTCTAGTGTCCTTTTTGTTTTAACGGTTTTGTTTTGTTTTAATGATTGTTACTTATACTTTTGGGAAAATAGTTTAGTTAGGGTTAGGTTTGGGTGTGAGGAATGAAGTCTCAAAGTAATAGTGGCATAAATGTTATTTTATTTCTCTGTTTCCTGAAAGTTCAGAGGTAGAAGGTGTCTAGGGCTGTTGACTGCCCTCGGTGCCTGCCGGCCCCAGGCTGCTGCTTTTGTGGGTTCTGCCATGCTTGGCATCTGTTGCACAAGTCACCTCATGCCCAGTGTGGCGTCTGGGGATCCAGCCATCACATCTGCATCCCAAGCAGCATGAAAGTGGAACAGTTGAAGGGGATGTACCAGGTATCCTTTAAGGAAGGTTCCTGGAACTGCCTAATACTTCTGCTGACATCTCCTCAGTCAGAGCTCAATCACAAGGCCTTACTTGGCTCCAAAAAGGCTGAGAAGTATAGTTTTATTCTGAAAGACCATGCATACAGATAGAAACTGAGGTTTCTGTTACCTGGTAAAGTTAGGAAGGGATATGAAGAGACAACCTGTCTCCACAGCATCTTCATTTGGCCACTCATTGCTAATATTGTCCTGTAATCACCAAGAGCGGGAAGGTCCCTCCTAGTGTTTCAGATAGAAAGTTCCAGAGCTTCAATCAAAGCTGCTGTAGAAGACATAGAAAGAAACAAAACAAAACTCAGACCAATGATTGTGTGAAGAGGAAAATGGCATTAAGAAAAGTAGACATTTAGCTTTGAAATGGCAGTGACTCTCTTAAACCATACTATTTGATTAAATTGGAAAGGAAAATAAAATGCTCATTTAAAGTATATTACTAAAATTAAATGCATACATGTTTTGCAAGAGTGTGAATACAAGAAAATTTAAAAGATGGAAGTATCAGGCCACATGGGCTTTTGCCAGAATGTGTGAGCTCTGCTGGAGAGAAAGATCCTTCAGCCAAGGGACAGTCAGCCTGCAGGCTACTCCTGGCTCTGTCACCAGCGGATCACCTAACTTTGCTGGGTCACAGTTTCAGCATCTGAAAATCCTGGCGATCGCTTCAGTGGCCACATCTGTCTTCTGTGAGTCCTTAAATTCTGGATGTCTAGTCGATTTCAGGTCAGCATCGGTGAAGGAAACTTTAGCACCTTAGTCCCCAGCAAGACAGAAGGTGTCACTGGATGAGGAAGCCACAGGTAGGACCTAAGTGGGAACCCTTGTCAGTCGTGTAGCTACACTCTGGTTTTATCTGTGCCATCCTCATGAATTTTAGAAAACTGTGTTTTCCCTCCTTGTCCTTGTAAGTTTTAGAAATCACCACAGGTGTACCCAGAGGGGTTGGAGCGAGCAATTTTAAAATGCTTGAAGATTACCTTGCATGATGGAGTGAAAAAAAAAAAAAGTGCTTGAAGAAATGCTTAAAGGAAGTACAGATGTTCCTGCACTTACCACAGGGTTACAGCGTGATAAACCCATCATAAGTTGAAAATATTATAAACTGAAAATGCAGTTGATACACCTAACTTACCAAACAGCACAGGTTAGCCAATCCTGCCTCCAGCGTGCTCTCAGAGCACTTACATTAGCTCAGGTGGGCGAAATCCACTGGCAACACAGTCCACTGTAGAGTGTTGGTTGTTTACCCTCGTGATGGCGGGGGGATGACCAGGAGCTGCGGCACTCTGCCCCCACCTAGCATCTAGAGGCAGTATCCCACCGCACGGCACTAGCTCAGGAAAAGATCGAAATTCCAAGTACAATTTCTACTGAAAGTGTTTTGCTTTCACACCATTATAAAATCAAGCCATTGTAAGTCGAACCACCATAAGTCAGGGACCATCTGTATTGGTAAATATTTCATGGTGCTAATAGATAATTCATCTGTGACAGCACTAATTAGGTAAATGTCCTGTAAAATTTAGAGGCAGGTTTCAGGGATATATTTGGTTCTGTCGTAACCAGCAGCTATATTTAACAATGGTCGCATTCAGATAGTCAAGAAATAGTAAACTAGGAGTTTAGGAGGAAGAAAGGTAAAATTCATGGACTAGAATGGTAGAGCAAGAATTAGACAAGAGAATTAGTCTTTTGTGCTGATGAGGTTCAATACAAATGCTGAAATATTTTCAGTATTTCAGCTTCTCAATTCTTTAACACTGTAACTGCCATGTGAGTTATATTTAACTCATGCTAGTTTTGAGCCCGGGGCCTCGTGCAGCATATGTAACTCACACGTCTTTTACCTTTACCCTCAAGAACTGTTTTTCAAGGTACATATATATATAACTCATGCACAGAAGATAATAAAACACCCACATTTTTCATTAAATTAGAAAGGATTGTTTTGTTTTCAAAGTTTTTATTCTATTTTTGTAATAAAACACCCAAGAATTTTTTTTTTCTGGTGTGGCCATCAATGTGTTAAAAACCTGGAAATTTCCAACAATACAGCACATTGCTTGGCTTCTAAGAGGCTCCTGCACACGCTGATCTTCAGAACTCAGCTTATGACTATTTTCTTTCAAGTTCCTGGGACTTGAGTTGTGTGTCTGAGTAACTGGACCTACTCAACCTTAGACTTTGAAGCGTCTAAGATGTTAGTTCTCGTGTGAAATATTTAATCTTTTAAAGAATTGTTTCTGATTGTGACAAACACACACCACAAAATAGCTAATGTTATGCAAATACTATATTGTTTTGACATTTCACTCCCCTTAATGCTGTAGAAAATCACTTTGACAAATATAAAAGGTAAAACATGAAATATAGATATCTTGCTAGGATTAGCTGAAACATATCAATGAAACACACATATTAACACGGTATTGCTTCTTAATAATTAGATCTTGCTTTCTGCTTCCCCTAATATTCCTAGTCAGGGAAAAAAGATAATTTCAGTTTTTTATCCCAAGCTTTCAGGGTATATTCCTAAAAGAATCTCAGTAATATTTCTCTGGGCTTTTTTTTTTTTTTTTTTGACAGGGTCTCTGTTCCTTAGCTCACTGTAGCCTCAAACTCCTGGGCTCAAGGGATCCTCCCAGTAGCTGGGACTACAGGCGCACACCACCATGCGCAGCTAATTTTTTTATTTTAGTTTTTGTGGAGACAGGATCCCACTATGTTGCTCAGGCTAGTCTTGAACTTCTGGCCACGAGTGATCCTCCCACCCCAGCCTCTCAAAGTGCTGGGATTACAGGTGTGAGCACTGCACCCAGCCATCTCTGGGCCTTCTTGAAAGCAAGATGTGAAGTGATTTTTGTCCTATGCTTAAAACAGTCGGGAAGTGAGGGTAGCTGGTCATGGATACCTCCTAGGCAGTGACGAGGTAAGCTATGAAAACCCACAGGGACAGGATGACAGGGACGTCCCGGGAAGAAAGCATTTTGTCCACATGAACACACGGACTCAACGTTTGTTTGTATTCTGAGTTGAGAAATCTAGATGATCTGCAGAAAGATTTTCTTGCAAAACAACATCCCTGAAAACCCGCTTGGGTACTGGCCTTCGTTTTTCACTATTTTGAGAAAGGAGCTTTTTTGCTGAGTGGCTGGACGTTCTCGGAACAAACAAGCTCGGCTCTCACAGGTACAGCCCGTTTTGCTCTCTGCTCTCCGGCTCCCTCGGGTGACTCAAAAGAGGAGATTTGATAGCCCAGGGTGAAGTGTCAGCCCCCCGGTGCTCATGCCAGGGCGAGAAAAGGAGCGGGAAAGGGCAGGCAGGCCTCGGTGAAGTCGTCCAATAAAGGTTAGCAGCTGGGCAGGGCACCTTCTCACACGACTGCAGAGAGAATGCTGGAAGCTGGGCAGCGCCTGCTCCCAGCTGCCTGTCACGGTACTGGGAGTAAGAGGTGACCTATTTATTTTTAGAAGGGGGCAGTCATAATAACCCCGCTCCTAGCTTCATTCAAGGCAGGCAGACGCTTTGGAAGTTTGTAAACACCAACTTTCTGAGTAAGGGAGGAGCGCTTTTTTCCCAAAAAGGAAAGAACTTCACTACTGGTTTTTCCTCTCCTGATATTCAGTTTGAGGGTGGAAAAGACACTATTGTTTGGCCTCGTTAGCTGTGGGGAGCAGGTGCTAAAGCCTTCTCCACTAGTATTATTTTTAAAGGGCAGAAATGCCTGAAGGTGAGGACTTCGGACCAGGCAAAAGGTAATTATGGCATATATGTACTTACTTTTTCTTGAATCTGTTTCATTGGCTGGTTATCTTTTTGAAAATATTTATCACTAATTTAAAAAGTAGTTTAAAATAAAAAAATAAGAATACAATCCTTAATTCCAGGAAACTGAAATTTCTTTGGCATGAACTACCTGAAGAGATACAAATAACTTAATATACTCACAAAAACATACGCAAATATGTTTTTCCTGACTGAGGAAGAGGTAGCCTGAAATTTTTTTTTGAAAGTGTTTCTCCATACATAATGGAAAGTCTACTTGAATTTTTTGATGTTGGATTTTTAACTTTAGATAATAGTTGTTGGAAATCTAAGCTAATGAACATTTAAAAAACTGTATATTAAAGACTTTTTGAGCATTTCTAGAGGCTAAATAATGGACCAATATACCAATTTTGATATTTCAAAACTATTTTTTTAACCACAGTTCTTATCTTTGAAAATGTGATCAGTTGGGCCCCCATATGTGGTACATTAATTGTATCAGTGTTTTTATTAATATCTAATTCTAGATATTAATTTTGTTAATACCTAATTCTAAGAAGAGGGCATCGAGTGAAGGGAAAGGAAACTGGCAATGAATTCTTGCTAATGTGAGCACAACTGAACCCATATGGAAAGTGTCCATTTGAGCCCATTGCTATTAACAAAACTTGCATGACTCAGATGTTGGAATTCCAGTTGGGGTCATTGAAATTTGGATATGAAGAAGTAAAAAGAAAATATTAAACAAGGAAAAGGGGTCATTGAGAATTTTATTGTCAGAGAAAGTGGAAACTGGTAACTCTCTAGGAACAAGAGCACCAAAATATATTTTTGTCATTGTACTAAAGACAAGCATCCCCTTTCAGCCATGGTATGTGGGGCATGTTTGTGTGGGTGGTGATCATCATCAGTTGAAATAGTGTCCTTCAAGACTAATTTTCTCTTTCGTTTTCTAGCTTTTATTTTCTTACAAATTCCTTCCCAGTACATCAACGTTAAGTTGACATTTAATTGAACAATGAAACAGCTTTCTACATAAAATGAGACAGTAAATCAATTGCTGGTAGTGTCTATAGTGGGATATGGGTTAACTAACTAGTAAGGAAAACATTTTTGAAGACATGTAAACGTCAGTTTTGATTTGGAGGTGCTGGGTTATCTTCTGGTGTTGTGTGTATCCCCTCTGTGACATTTCAGCATTTCCTAAAGCAGAACTTTCCTTTTTCTCTTGGCACCTAGGCATTTCTACCAGCTCTCTGCATAGAATTTTGCACAGAATAGGCATTTTTAATAAATACTTGTTCAGTGGAAAATACTATTTATAAACTGTTTTACACTTGTAGTACCTATCTAGGGAGGTTGGTCATTATAGAGATTGAAAGGGAGGAGAGATTTGACAGAAATGTGATGAGGGTTGCTTTAATGAAATACAATATTTTCATAATTAAATTAAATAGTAATTAATTGTTGATAATATTTTGAACTAACAGTCTGTATTGTAGACTAAACAAACATAAGAATTTTTCTAAGAATGTTTTACTGGTTAAAAAGGATAAATAAATAAATAAGGAGAATGTATATATACTCTCTATATACTATATATTATGTAGAGTATATATACCCACATAAATATATACACATATAATGATTATCATTACTAAGGTTAATAACACATTTGATTGAAAATGGGAAATTCCCTCTCCTTTGCAGTAGCATATTCTGGCCCCCCCCTGTTTTATTTTGATGAGATTACTTTTCAACTCTTAACAGTGGTGGTTTTCTTTACAATATACTTTGCTTTACTTCATCCATTTGTTTGCTTTTTCTCTATTTTTGTAGAAAGAAAGGGTATCCTAGACTGGGGAATGTTTAGAGCTAGGCTAGAAATAACATATTACAATTGAGAGGGCATTTTACTCTTGCTAAATTTGAGATTAAATGCCACTGGACAAGTCCTTTGGTGCCATGTCTAAAAGAGAAATAACTATTATAAGTTTTGTATCTGCAGACAGAGCCTGTTCTAGGAGCTCGACTGCAGCAGGTTCTAGTTGAATCTCATGTTGGGGCTTATGGATGTTACTTTAGTCCCATTTTGGGCCTTGGTGAGCTGGATTGCTCTGTAACTGCCAGTGAGCTAAATCTGAGTTTGGTCTTTATTTTATTTTTTGTTATTTTTTTTAAATTTCAGAATATTTCAGGGGTACAAATGTTTTGGTTACATAAATTGCTTTTGTGCCGTTTGAGTCAAAGTTATAAGTGTGCCCATCCCACAGATAGTACCTGCATTGTACCTGTTAGGTATGAATCTACCCATCCCCTCCTCCCCCGTCCCACCTGCTTGATTTCCATTGAACGTTGAGTTTGGTCTTTTGAAAAATTGGGAACGAAATACTATGGAGCTTCATGAGTGCGTCTGGGTGTGTGCCGCTGGCATCCCAAACATTGCCTGCTTTGTGCACTGAAGGTCCAGGGCTCCCAGGCACCATTTTATAGTCACTAAATGGACAAGAGTGAACCAACTGCTTGGGAGGGGGGCAGGCAGAGGAGAGACCCTCCTCCTTGCCAGTAATAGCAGGTTCTTCTCATAGTAAGAGCCTGCAGAGGCTCTGTGCCGTTTTCAAGGTCAGAGGGGAGGCTAGAGGGTGAGAAAGAATAAGGCTCTGAAGCAGGCGAGGAAGGCAGAAACCCAAACAGGGAGCATGTGTGCCAGAGGGGAGGGAAAGAGCAGTGGGGGAGAGAGCAGTGGGAGCAGCGACTCGGGAAGCAGACGAGGTCAAGAGATAGGAGGAAAAGTATACCCTGGCCAGAGGCCTGGCTCTACCATGGTTCCTTGTCCCATGTCATTTTGGGCCTGCCTTGGAGCAGTGACCCAGCAGGTCCTCTGCAGTGCCCTCAGCAGCCTGGGCGGAGGGCTGTGCCAGCCGTCGTGAAGGGGGAAGGTGCCCGTCTTGTCATGGGAGCCCTTCCGCAGTGGAGAACTACGTTCCCACACCCATTGGTTCCCTCGGCAGGTATTTATAGAGCTCTGAATTTAAGCCAGTTGTCACGCCAGGGAACAGGGTGATGGCTTCGGCCCCTGCTGTCACAGAGCACACAGCCTGAAATGGGGGAGACACACAGCAAGGTAAAAATAAGTAAATGAGAGCATTCCAGACAATAAGGGCTAAGGAAATAAAAATGCTAATGTGAGAGAGGACCTGGTGTGTGGGGTGGGGGTGGGGGTGGGGTAGGGAACGGTATAAAGCAAACTGTTGGCCACTAATTCAGGACTCTGTGAAGCACTGTCCTTTGAGTTGTCATATGGTAAAGACTTAAACGTTTGTTTGGAAGCCCCCTGAGCCTGTGAAACTGTGGCTTCGCAGTTTTGGCCGCTGAGAGAAGTTTTCGTTATTGCTTTGCTCTGGGGGGGTGAAGTTGCCATCTCTCTCTGTTCAGGGTATACGAAGGGCTGTTGTATTTAAGAAAACCAAAGCTCTTTTACAGCAGTACAGTCTGTTTAGTATTTGGAAATGTCATTAGTGATTGCATTGCATTTTATTCTTGGAAGGTTTAAAAGAAATTGATTTTAATGTATTTTTAATTCAGATGTTCTAATAGTTCAAGTTGGCCAGATTGTAGGCTTCATTTTACGTTGTGGATAAAGCCTAGCATCGATGATACCCTTTCTTTAAAATATAAGGTGAGGATGAGAAGAGTCTTGCACAGAAACCTGACCAGGCTGCTCCGACTCAAGTTTGTGTGTGCTTCGACCCTCAGTGGAGATGGACTCCTCTGAACGAGCATATTTCAGCTTTTCTGTGTTTAAAAAAGTCCTTATGCTGCCTTTGGTTTTGAAATAGGCACAGAGAGATGAAGTAAATAAAAAGTCACTGAGTGAAGGAGTTGCGATTTGAAGGCAGAGAGCCGACCCTGAGTCTGTGCAAATAGACTTGTGTATAGTAGTTGCATGGGGGCTTTAACACTCAGAAAGAAGGTCAGTGTGGGTTCAGAAAGGCCAGTGGGATTGGCGCACAGGAGAAAGGAGAGCGTGGCTGGAGATCAGTGGGAGAGGTATACAGGAGCCCCTCCCGGGGCCCCGTAGGCAGTGGTGTGCTGGGGAGAGCTGGACAGCCGGCTCTCTGGGGAGGGACGCCCTGGGCGTTAGCGTTTGCTGATTCCTGCGGTGTAAATACTCCCACTGTGGACGGCTGCACACCACGCACCCACACGAGGCCGCTGAAAGCAGAGAATCATGACACTGGCTCTCGCGAGCCTGTGGTCAGCCCCAGCACACAACTGATTGAGGCCCAGACAAGAGTTAGCATTTAATTCTGTGTTACATCTTCTCCATTTACATATCTCTAAGGCATAATAGACATTCAGCAAAGATTTGTTGAAGGAATTAATGATTTATTTTTCTTGCACTCTTCTATACAGTCATGGAAAATGTCTATCAGGTGATGGAAAATATTTACCACTTTTGAAATCCCACTTTGACCCAGCTGGGCTAATATTTGCGATTGATTAAGAACACGTGGAACAATGCAGTCTGTCCTTGTTGGAATAGGGTTTGTTTTGTGTGAGATATCTTAATCACCAGTTAATAAGTACTGTGCTTCCTAAACCCTTGCAGCTCCCCAGTTAGTTTCCAGTAATCAAGGCCCTGTTAAAACTGATTTCTATTTTATAAACATAGGGTGACTAATTCTTTGCTGCCGTCCCTAAAATGTGATGAAGGTCTGTTTGGTTTTCAATACCCAAGGAGGGCTGCAGCTGCCGTCTGGTGGGCCCTGGTGACTGATAGAACAAAAGCCTCATTGTGTGGGCTTCCCCTTCCTCCCTGCCCTTGTCCCTTTATGGCAAACCTGTGTCCAGATCCATTCGGGTGTCTTGCTGCTTCTCCACTGTCACTCGTATGTTTTAGAAAACGACATCCCATTAAACAGCTTCCCACAAAAGGATGTAATAGCTGTTCATTTGGGGAGATTGAAGTAGTATCAGGGAAAAAAAGATGAAAAGATCAACTGTAAGCTTAAAGCCCTAAAAATATACTGTTGTATTGTTTTCTAGTTCTTCTTGGTTGTATTTTCTTGGCAAAGAAATACATATTATATTATAATCATATAATAAGTGTATGATGCCTACAGTCATGTGCTGGTTTTCTCCCTCATAAGCATTCCCAGTGGCATCTTGAGCATTTTAGATGCATTTTTAAGTGCCTGCAAATATATTCTGTCCTTTGGATTTGTCCACCTGTATTAATCATTGTTATTGAAAATCACTTTGCATTTATAAATGAGAGTGGGATATAGCGCTGTGTTTTTTCTAATTAGGGCACTGATGGAATCAAATGATGAGAAGTACAAACTGCTGGTTTCGAAGGCCTGGGCCCGGAAACCGGCAGAGCATCGTTCCAGCCAGGTTCTATTGGTGGAGCAGCCCAAGAGCCTGATTTCAGGAGAGGGAAAATAGAGCCCACTTTTCCCTTGGGAAGAATAATATCAAAGAATTTGGGGGCTTTATTTTCCGAATAATGGAAAGAGAAAAAATGCTTACTTAATATTTATTGTTATAAAATTTTATCAGTTGTCAGGGGAAAGGATATCTCCGGTGAAATTTGCTATCTGGCCTCTCTCTTGCTCTCAGAAAAATTGCAGTCTGATGACCTGTCTCCCTAGCAGGTGATGCTCCAGTGGCCTAGTCTCTTGATGAACACGCTCATTTACATAGAATAACTTTCTGGTTAATTGAAGCTCACATTTTTAAGCATAAACATGTCTAGCCATTTTAACCATTCTGCAGGGTGGCTGTGAGCGTGGGTTTTGAAATGATGTAAAGCTGTTTTTGATCCTGGCTGCAAATCCTACCCTCACCATGTCCTAGCTGGGAAACCCTGGACACGTGAATTTCATTTTGTCATCAGTAAAATGGGGATAATAATACCTGCTTTATAGGTTTGTTTTATAGATTAAATATGGTAAGCCACATTAAATAGCTTAGAGAATGGTTCATTGTTAGGTTCTCAAAAGTGATTGTTAATAATAATAATAATAATAATAACATAAGTTATACGTTTCCTTAAGCAATACAAAACAGGTCACACTTGAGTGAAAACGTCTCGACTATCTGTGTTCTATCCCTTGGGCATATCCTGATCGCTAGACATAACATGTAGGGAGTGTCCTGAACATGTGCAGTGTATCCACTCTCTCTAGGTGGTGGTCTCAACAGAGGGTGTGGAGTCGCCTGTCCAACACCCGGCCTGGTCTGGATAGTCTATGGGCTCTTTGTGTCTGGGAACAGGACTGTGAAGCGCGAGTGTTTGGTTCACCTTGTTTAGACGCTTCCTAGAATTGCTTTAACCCATGTGAATGTTGGTGCTATGGCACAGACCTCGTTGAGTGAATGGCAGTATTTACCCCTTAGGGGGAAAGCGAAGATGTTGCCCAGTGCATCTTACAGGGAGATGAGTATCCACATCAGGACTGCAGGCTTAGGACGTATCTCTTGTATAGTTGGTTTGCTTTAGTCTTATGGGTGCTGTGAATCTTCTAAAGGGTCCTATTTCCATCTCTGATTGAGCCATTTGAAAGTTTGGAGCTAAAATTATAGTTCCTCTCTAGCAGGTGTGTAGAACTCTCTGGAATGCACTTCCATATGTTCTTCTTTTGCATGGCTTTCTTATCCTCTTCCCTTCAGGTCCTTTATCCTCATTCCTTGTAACACCTCCCCCACCCCTGCCCCATGGTTACATAGGTTATGGGCTAAGCCATCCAGCTGAGAGAGCCAGTGTGGGGCTGCCAGTCATCCCAGCCTCTGACCCTGGAGCAGCAGATGTCCTGGCTTGAGGCTCATCTCCTGGGTAAAGGCTGCCATTTTCTGTGTTGCACAAATGCATCCTGTGGCTAAGAGAACAGCCTCTGCCATGCACAAATTAAGTACACACACACACACACACACACACACACACACAGACAATTAAGTGTCCCATTCACCGAGTTTTAAATTTAAGACTAGGGCACAAAAAGCATTTCCATTAAGGTCAGTTAAGGGTTGGTGATACGGAGAAAGAAATGCAATGCCTCAATTTTGCTTGTCAGAAAGTGGGGCACAGCCTACAGTGCTTAAAGATTGCTTTGAAAATCAGTATTTTATTCAGCAATCAGATGTCTCCTTCAACTAAAATCCAGGGAGTTTGATTTGTTTGTGTGGCTGGTCGGCCCTGTTGCAGCCTACATTCTTAATGTATACTAAGAGCCAGCCAAAACTCAGAAGAAAGACCTTCAGGCAGAAGTGAGTTTTAGAACTCTGCGTATGTTTTTTTCAGCTGTTCTTATGAAACCACTTGTCAACTCTGGGAAAATAAAAATGACCTCCTGTGGGAACACTGGCCTAGTAGGGATGACCTCATCTAGTGTCTTCTCTGAGGAAGATGAAATTAGGCAAGACACGTCTACCCCGATAGGCTCTTACTTGCATTTTTTCTAATTTCTCTCTCACACTCTTGCTCATCCCCATCATCTCTCATTCATCTATTGCTCTTTAACCCTCTCTCTGCTCCCTGGTCTCTTCACACCAGTGAGCTGCCTTCTCAAACCCGTCGCACCTGCTGTCTCTGGATCCCCAGTTGACAAAGGCAAGAGGCAAAACCTGGATGTAGCGATGCATGACAATACATCCAGGTCACAGTGTCCTGAGGCAGAAGTTGGGGAATGGTGGGGTGGGGAACGTCCCAGTTGTCCCTAGGAAATGCACACGGGGTACATGATGGCCAAGGGGATTGCTGTGTTGCCTGGCTTCATGTGGACGAAGTAACCCGCTCATCAGGGAGATGGAGGAAATGCTAGTCTCAAAGGGAGGCTCCTGTGAGTCTGCCAGGCCAGGCCACACCCTCTTTCCTGCCTCAGCCTCATTTTTGCAGATTTAGCCTGCCCTGGGAGTAATTGTCACCCCACGGCAAATACCATGGAGGGCTATTAAAGATGTTGTTCTGTGGCCCTTAGTAGTGTCTGGGGGAGGCATCGCCGGACTGCAGATTCTTTGGTTTGGAAGGGGGATTGCAGCTGTGAGTGCCTGATAACGGAGTAGGTGAGCGCAAAGGGTCAAAGCCCAGAATGTTCTCTCTCCCCGGCAGCGGTGATTTATGAAGCATTGCTGCGTTCTCAACATGCAAGTGTTTCCTGGGTGGAGGCTGGTACTCCCAGAGTGGGGCAGACACGCACACAGGATGGTGGTGGTGGTTAATGAGAGTCACATAGTAATTACCATCAGGATGCGGCCTCCTTGCTAGCCGTGTAAACAAAACAGAAGCAGCTGTGCACAAATACTTCTCTGACTCAGGAAGTGGCATTGCAGCCAGGTGGTGTTTTGGTTGAACTATAAGCAAGTGCTTTATTTTGAAAAGAAAATAAACCCATCTATCAGTAAAGCATCTTAAAATTATACCTATAAAAATGATAAACTCCATCTTTAGATTAGGTAAGGGGATTATAGGTGTATTTATATTTCTTAGCAATTACTAGTTTCTACCACTTATTCTATGCAGGAATCACAAATTATGTGACATGCATAATGTTTCTGGAGTAGCATATAACATTAGTGGTGGATAACTTTCCCTCCAAAGTAATTGGAGTAAACTCTATGATTGGAGTAAACTGAACAGAAATTCTGAATACAGTCATGCGCTGTATAATGATGTTTTGGTCAATGACAGATCACATACATGACAGCGGTCCCATAAGATTCTAATGGAGCTGAAAAAGTCCTGCTGCTTAGTGATGTCTTGACCCTGGGTAGGGCTAGGCTAATGTGCATATTGGTGTCTTAGTTTTTAACAAAAAAGTTTGAAAAGTAAAATAAAATTTAAAATAGAAAAAAGTTAATAAGGATATAAAGAAAGAAAATAGTTTTGTGCATCTGTACAATGTATTTGTGTTGTAAGGTAAGTGATATTACAAAAGAGTCAGGTCAGGCATGGTGACTCATGCCTATAATCACAGCACTTTGGGAGGCTGAGGCAGGAGGATCGCTTGAGCCCAGGAGTTCAAGACCAGCTTGGGCAACATAGTGAGACCCCGTGTCTACAAAAAATAAAAAATAAAAATTAAAAAAAAACCCTAAAGAGTTAAAAAAATTTTTTAAAGAAGTTTATAAAGTAAAATAGTTACGGTAAGCTAAGGTTAATTTATTACTGAAGAAAGAAAAAACTTTTTAAAAATTTAATGTAGCCTAAGTTCTCATTGTTTAAGTCTTCAGTAGTGCACAGTGACGCCCTAGGCTGTCACATTCACTTGTCACTCACTGACTCACCCACAGCAACTTCCAGTCCTGCAAGGTCCCTCCCTGAGAAGCACACTATACAGGTATACCATTTTTTATGTTTTATACTGTATTTCTACTGTACCTTCTCTGTGTTTAGATATATGTAGACACACAAATACTTACCATTGTGTTACAGTTGCCTACAGCATTCAGTACAGTAATATGCTGTGCAAGTGTGTAGCCTAGGAGTGATAGGCTATACCCTGTAGCCTAGGTGCGTGGTAGGCTATTCCATCCAAGTTTGTGTAAGTGCACTCCATGATGTTTGTATAAAGACAAAATCGCCTAATGACTTTTGTTGGAACATATCCCCATTGTAAAGTGACATGTGACTATAGTCACAGTTTCTCCATCCTGAAACATTGTAAAAACGACCTTTTAGAAGCATATTTGTTTGTGCTAAGGAAGGCTTTGCGATATAGATTTTATTATAAAATGAATACATGCATAGAGAAATTATAAACCTAGAATGAATCAACTTGCTTGCTGAAACAAGAAGAGATTCAATAAACTAAGATACAGTGAACACTGGCATCAGTGACAAAGGAAGTAACTGATAATCCTTTTTTTTGGGCACAGTAGAGGGGAAAACTGGAAGCTGTCGTGTCCCATAAGGCAAGTAGCTTCCTGTCTCGTGCCAACTCCTACCAACTGGAAATGGCACCTGGCGCTTCTGATAAGGATCATGAGGGTTTGTTGGGAAGTTTCTGGAAAGAGTACTATGACACATTAGCATCGTCTGCCATGTGTGGGAAGAGGGGACTGATATATGCCTTCCCTGGGGTGAGAACAGGGGGTGATAATTTTTCTTTTTACATATTTAGATAAACTTTGAAAGACCCTACCAATGTTCATTGATGTTGGTGGCACCTTGACTTTCATCCCCCCCATTAGTTACCAATGTTCAGACGCTTAAGATCCTGGCAGCTTTACCTAGGAAAATATGAAGGTTAGGTGCCTCCTTGCTAAAGCTGGGGTAAATATCTCGGGCAAGTGCTATTTTTAAGATTAGAGGGAAAACTTTGCCATTGTAATACTTTACAAGTCAAGTCTGGCATAACAGCTTTGCTAGGAACATGACAAGAAATTGTGTGCATTTATTTCATTTATTGTTAGCTGGAGGGATGATCTTTCATCCAACTTTGTAGAAGAACATTGTTTCGTCTGGAAGAAAACAGGCTTGGGAGCCGGTGGGTTGGAGGTGGAAAGACTGGGTTCTGAGCCTGGTGTTGCCACTTCTTGGCTGTGTCTGCTTTCTCATCTGGAAAATGGAGGCATTTTACCCACCTTGTCAGATTGTTGTGAGGATTAGGGAATATAGATAAAGCTCTTAATGTAGTTCCTAATACTTGGTATGTGCTCAATAAATAGGAGGTACTATTATAGTAGAAGCTCTCTTAATAGTTCCTAGTAGCAGCTTGCTGGGTTAATCAGTGATCTCCAACATCTCTGTACAGCGACATGTCTGAAACCATGACACCCTGAACTAGCCGACTCCTGTGTCTTGGGCCAAATCCACCCTGCAGCCTGATTTTGTAAATCAAGTTTTATTGGATTATAGCCGTGCTCTTTCATTTTCATGCTGTCTTTGGCTGCCTTCTTTCTACAACGACAGAGTTGAGTACAGAGACCATATGTATCGGCAACAAAGCTGAAAACATTTACTATCTGGCCCTTTACAGAAAACATTTGCCTAACCTACTCTGGTATATAACTGCTTCCACCATTTGAGTCGTGTGCTGAGTCAGTTGTGTTTATTCTCAAATCTCTTTGTGCCCATTGTTGTCGCTATTGTACTTGCATAATTTAATTATAAATTATATAAACTGGTGAAATGAGATCAAAAAAGAGTATTGTTATGGGAGATTCTGCTGGTTGTTCTCAAATACCCAGCTTCCCCTTCTTCCTTGGGTAATAGAATCCCACGTTTCAGCTGGATGGTGGCCACCAGCAATTGAACTGTGTTTCCTAAACTCTCTTAAAGCAAAGTGTGGCCATGTGACTATGTGCCAGCCGGTGGGAGGTGAGTGAAAGTTGTACATGCAACTTGCAGGCCCTGACTTTAAAGAGAAAGGGGAATGCCCTTCCCTTTCCCCCTACCTGCTGGCAGCAACGTGGGTCAGGTAACAAGAGCTGCAGTAACTATCTTCGTCCATGGGGTGGCAGTGTGATTGGAGAGTGTCTGAGCAACAAGATGGGCTGGGTCTCTAACATGGACATCCCATGTCAGCCTGGACCTCTAGACTCTGCTATCACAAGAGGGAGAAATGAACTGCTCTCTTGTTGAAGCCACTGTTACTTTGACATTTGACATAATAGGTGAACTTTTTTTTAATACAGACAGCTGTTTATCTGCATGAAAACTAAGAAAGTGCATTGGAGAGAGTCAGTAAGGGCAAGTTGCTAGTATTGGTATTTAAAAAAATGTGTGGACAAAACAACTAAAAAGCTTGGTAGGGATTGAACATAAAACTTTAGAATGGGCCGGGCATGGTGGCTCACGCCTGTAATCCTAGCACTCTGGGAGGCCGAGGCGGGTGGATCGCTGGAGCTCAGGAGTTCGAGACCAGCCTGAGCAAGAGTGAGACCCCGTCTCTACTAAAAAAAAAAAATAGAAAGAAATTATCTGGCCAACTAAAAATATATATAAAAAAAATTAGCCAGGCATGGTGGCGCATGCCTGTAGTCCCAGCTACCCGGGAGGCTGAGGCAGTAGGATCGCTTAAGCCCAGGAGTTTGAGGTTGCTGTGAGCTAGGCTGACACCACGGCACTCACTCTAGCCCGGGCAACAGAGTGAGACTCTGTCTCAAAAAAAAACTTTAGAGTGGTCGTTTACTTGAGTTTGACTTATGTCATTAAATTCTTGCTCCTCTTAAAATAAATGAAACTAGAAATCATGCATAATACATGGGGATGTGTTTTATGCAAGAACACCGATCTTTTTTCCAAGCTCTAAATCAATCAGCAATTTTATAACTTCCTCAGCACCTATACATAAGTTACTATTTATTGGATTACATTGAATACCCCAGGGGCGTACTGATGGTTTGTTAAGTCCCTAGTCTGCATTAAAGTTATAGCCTGAATCTAAATATTCATCCCAATTTCTTGTTAATATGGTTTGGAATTAATAGCTAATCTATACCATCCTAGAAAAAGAAAAGGAATGTTATCTGATACTGAAAAAGCAGCTTAAAAGTGGCCATTGTTTGCACTATATAAGGACAGGACATAGTAGCCCTTTTAAACTTCATGATGAAAATCTAAGAATGGAAGATTTAATTACTCGCAGGAAATTAGGCCCTGACATGTAGCAGCACCCATTGTTTTTAATAAATTTGCCTTTACCTTCCAACTCCCATTTATGGGATCTCCAGCTGCATGTTTCCAATGAAATAAGAGACCTTTGCTTTGATTAAACCCAGAATGTCTAGTTCTATATTTTCCTGACTTTGCTAAAGAAAGATAGCATCAGTGAAGATCCAGCTGGCTAAGCCTACAGGAGGCAGGCCAGCAGGACACCTGCTCTGGCCACGCCGTCCCCAAGGGCCTGAAAATCAGCCTGGGACATCACAGAAATCCATTACAGATGAAAGATGAAACTCCCTGTGGCTTTAAGCTTTTCCATTACAGGACCACAAACACTGGAATAACCTGGGTTTGACGTTTTACATTTTAAATATCCTCACAGCATCAGAAAATGGAAGTAGGCTGGGCCTTTCTCCGCACATTAGGAGGCCTGTGGCTGGGAACCACTTTGGTCCTGAGATCTGACGCTATGACAGTGTTGTACTTGAAGTGTCACTCATAGCTACTGTCTATTCTCATTCCCATCATTATCACCAGGGATGTTTTAAGGGATATTGTCGGCATTAAATATTCCTCTCTCAAGCTAATACCAATTTCTAAATCCGTTCGTTATATGAGAAAGTAAATGTTTATTTCTTAGAAGTAGAGGGCTAAAAGTATTCATATTTTTTCTAAATTCATATTTTCAAGTAAACATGTGAATGGATAGGCTCCTTCTAGATTATAAAATCCTTGAGCAGCAGGTATTGTTGGTAGTACTCACCCCAGGTCCACAGATATTTCAAAGGGGGCCATGACCCAAAAGGGTTAATGCCCAGTCTGGTCTAGCTCTTTATTTAATGGGGAGAGAAACCCAGGTCCCTCATTTGGACTAGTCAGACCTCCACATGGCCTCCCAGTGACATCTGTGGCCACCATGCTACTGCAATTTGTGTTTTACTTTGTCTCCATATTCTTTAGCATAGTTGGTTAAAAGAACATTCATTTCATTTGTTCTTATGATTCCAAAGAGATAATTCATATCAGAATTCACAGAGTTGATCCATTCATGGCCTGTCTGGCTGTGTATTCAAAAAATCTTCTGTTCAAGAATTTGATTTTAAAATTAGGTGAACCCAAACATATACTTAGTCTCTGACTGGGGTGTCTTCTGGCTGTGATATTGTATGTAGAGGGATCACCCAAACCATGTTGGAACTGGATGGTTTTGTTATAGACTACATAGATCAGAAGCAATGGCATATATCTGTCTTTAAAAACAATCAACTTTTACAAACCTAACATTTTGATGAGCCATTTTTCCATTTTATTGAAAATGCATTATGGTAACAAGAACAAGAAAAAAAAAGGAAGAATGTCCATGATAGATTCAGTTTTGGTCAAAATGTAATTCAAAGCATAGACTATCTTTCAAGGCAGTGATTAAGGTATCTCTCTGTCTGTCTTCCATTGCATGTTGTTTATTTAAAAGTCATTGTTCATTAATAACAGGTGATTTTCTTTTGACCAGCTGGCTCCCTTGGTTTCATTTTGTCTGTTCTACTTCTCTGAAGACTCATCACCTAGGGTTATAAGCACCCAAGTAGGTTGGGATAAAATGTTTAGCACCACCAGTAGATCCACTTAGCTGGGTGGAAACAACTCTGAGAATGTCCAGGCCCATGTAAATGCTGTTCCACAGTAGTTGTAGTCCTGTGGTTCTGGGTGGTTCTCACAGAGGAAAAGTAAGTGAGGCTGAATAAAGCATTTCAGCTTACTAGAGGATCTTACCCAGTCTATTTCATGTAACTAAAATGTAGAGTACAAACAGAAAATGTAGTAATAATTATTAACGATTATTACACACTGTGTGTGTCTGTGCATCTGTGTTTGCCTGTGTAACAAATAGAAGACATTTAAAATAATGTTACTGCCTGGCAGATTCAGTACACAGGGACCCAGAGGGAGAGGAGCAGAGGTGTGGGCATAGCCTTGCACCTGAGGGAGCCGTGGGGGGTGTGAACACACACATCACCTTCCTGTGAGTTCTGATGAGTGAACGTGACTTCCTGAAAACAGCGTGGGCTCGCGGATGATCTCCAGTGTGCTGGCTTGGCAGTTTAGCCACACGTAAAGCACAAGTGGCAGCCATTAGATTTTCCTGCACACCGCTGACAGAAACTTGAGCTCTGGAGGCAGAGATGAATACCTGTGACAGGTAAAAATGAAGGGGGATGGAGTAGATGGGCAGGCATCTCTCTCACTGGCACAGCAAGGCTCAGCCTAGATCATTCCAGCTTCACTTATTTGCATTGCATTACATTTCACAAAGGAACGCTAATTTTTAAAAATGAGTATTCCTGAGCAAATTAATACTGTGAAAAACATGTTGGAGGAACTCTTCAAATAACTGTTTTCAGGAACTCCTTAAATCACATGTAAAATATACAATGAGTGTTATCATGATAATTAGAAATATATTGAAGGGCTGGTGCTTTTCAGGTATTTATTAGGCAAATTCCTATTGCTATTCTGTATCACGAGGAGAGGCCAGGTCATGCCTGTAGTCCCAGTGCTTCAGGAGGCTGAGGTAGGAGGATCACTTGAGGCCAGAAGTTTGAGTCCAGCCTGAGCAACATAGCAAGACCCCATCTCTACAAAAAAATTTTAGCCAGATGTGGTAGTGTGCACCTGTAGTCCTAGTTACTCGGAAGGCTGATGCCGGAGTATCACCTGAGCCTGGGAGTTCAAAGTTGCGGTGAGCTATGATGATGCCACTATACTCCAGTGACAGAGCAAGACCCTGTCTCTTAAAAAAAAAAAGACCCTAATACTAGGAGAAATAACTTCTTGTGGAATATGCCCTCACTCCATAAATATCAGCCAGTGCTCACCCACCCTAGACACAAGGGTCCTTCCCAATAACACATTTCATGTGCTTTTATATATATATATGTATATATATATATATATATTTTTTTTTTTTGAGACAGAGTCTCACTCTGTTGCCCAGGCTAGAATGAGTGCCGTAGCATCAGCCTAGCTCACAGCAACCTCAAACTCCTGGGCTCAAGCGATCCTCCTGCCTCAGCCTCCCGAGTAACTGGGACTACAGGCATGCGCCACCATGCCCAGCTAATTTTTTCTATATATATTTTTAGCTGTCCATATAATTTCTTTCTGTTTTTAGTAGAGACGGGGTCTCTCGCTCTTGCTCAGGCTGGTCTCGAACTCCTGAGCTCCAACGATCCGCCCGCCTCGGCCTCCCAGAGTGCTAGGATTACAGGCGTGAGCCACCGCGCCCGGCCTCATGTGCTTTTATATATTTCTAACTTCTCTCCCAAACATCTCTTGCCTCCCCAAAACTATCTCCAGACTCTTCACAACACTTCAGCAATGTGACTTCCCACCATCCCCTTTCTTGTTTGTGCCCTCTGCACCGCCAGGGACATGCCGGTACCCATCTTCCCTGCCTGCTGTTGTTGAGTATTGCATTAGACTAATTTACTATTAATACACGCACTAAGCACACGGTAGCTTATTCTCAAAATCTGCTTTTGAGGGAGGCTGAGGGCAAGTTTAGCAAGCATGAATACATCATAATGAGATTGTCATCTTTTCTAATAAGGACCTGATCCTTTTGGTAAGAGTGTATTCCTTTGAAAGCCACTGATTATGTCATTCAGTGGCTGACTTATAAGACGTATATGAAGATAAATAAGAGATGCATTCTTTAAAGGACTAAGGTGGGAATGTGGCCCATAATGAAACAGTCTAGCATCTTGATTGAATATCTCAATGAGTGATAGGTACTCCAGGTTTATCACAATTGAAATTATCTCTCTGTATCATGAAGGTTGATCACAAATTCTCCAGACAAAATTGATTTGAATTGGCACCTTGGAGGAACTCGATAATTCAGTCTGTTTATACCTGCTCAAGCCCAGTGTGATGGGTACAATCTCTGAAAAGCAAAATTAGGAACTATATTCATAGTGAAATGTTTTGCAGTGTAAGAAACATTTTTTAATGTTGTTGTGGGTTTCATGTAACTAGGCCAAAGGTAAAAAAACAGGGAGGGGACATTTACTTTTGACTCCAACTACAGTAAATCCTGGATTGTAATTGGTTGAAATTGTAGATCCCCTAGAATACAAGGAAGGGTTTAAATTCAAATTAGCAAACTTGCTTCACAATAACAGTTTTCTATTTTCCTTGAGGAATGTTCCTTGACTTATCTGATATTATCTGTCCTTCAGGGATAAAGTAGAAATCTTTTCTTCCCTCAGGGATAGTGATTGAAGCAAATCTTAGCGTTCACAAATGCAAGGGCGTTTAATCTCCTGCATGTCTCAAGTAGGTGCTTGTTCTGCGCTAGTAATGGAATTCACACTGTTCATGCCCTGGGCTTATGCAAGCCTAGTTATTAAAAAAGTTAACAGCATTAAAAACGATGAAAAGTGACTTCTAACTGACATGTTGTTCATAGAAACTTGGAACTGTGATAACATCAGTGACGTGATGGGCAGTTTAGTGTCAGCCGTCCCGGTGATCCGGGTGGGTCTGACAACTGATGACCACTCAGGGACGTAGTAGTTTGAGATGGACGGGGAAAGAGACAGTCTCACAAAGTAGCTGATCTCTGATTTGTTTCCAACTTGGTATAAAAAGAGAGCGGGCCCCAAATAGAACACTAAGCTGCCCTGGGGAAGGTGGGGCTCAGCTTCTTTGGGTAGAAAACCCAGGCTCTCAACTGGCGCCTCCTGGGTGTTGGGAGGAGTTGTCACGTGGCTAATTGGCCTGAGAAAGTGAAGACTTCAGGTTGAGTGCTATGTAATTTCTTAATCTTGTGTTTGCTTGTTTAATCCTCCACTTGACAAATCTCATTTGCTTTGTCATAGTTCTAATTCTGTGAGCGCTCATGCAGAGAAATATATCCGTGTTTTTATTTTGTTTCTCTGCCTACACACACTCACACACAAACACACACACACAGCAAGGTACATTAGTATCCACAGGATTAAAAAAAATTCTAGCACATTACTCTAAGAAATGTTAAAATCTGTAACCAGATACTGACTGACCTTTCTAAGAAAAATTCGACAGGAATTAGCATCGACAGATGTCCTCTACCAATAGAGAGCATGAGACCCTTAGTCACTAGCTGAGAATGAAAGGTCTCCAGGCCAAAGCATATTTATAGGTGTGATCGTTGCAGCAGCTGTTTGTCATGGTTGCCAGGTGACAACTTAGGTTATAACAAATCCTTTTTTTTATTTCAGAATATTAAGGGGGTACATTTAGGTTACATATGTCGCCTTTGCACTGACGAGTCAGAGCTACAAGTGTGACCATCCCCCAGACAGTGCACACCACACCCATTAGGTGAATATACCCACCCCCTCCTCCCCTCTCCCACCTCATCCTTTTTTTTTTTTTATTCCAGTATGGAATGTTGACATAGCTAACTTTCTGAAAAATATTGTTTGGCTTCAGTTTCCATTTCCTATAGATTTTTAAAAATCATAAATAGTGTGAAATAATGTATATTCTCTGGAGGTATTATGACAGAAATCTAAATATTTTTGGAAACAATTATTGCAGTGTGAATTCATAGGGATGTGAAAAACCTAAAAAGTGACTAGAAAGGTGTGTGTGTGTTTGTGTGTATATGTGTGTTTGAGAGAAAACAACAATATCTGAAACTGTTCTCCAGTGCAGTGAGGTTGCCCTACAAGAACTTGAAAAATACAAACGAGGGACTCATTCTTCTCTGATTTCTTATGTGAAGGTTGGGTATTCGTTGATCTTCCCATTCTTGCCCTACTCAGTTTAGGGGCTTCAGGCCTGGTCTCCACTGGTATCCCAAGTGTTGGCAGGTCCTGTGGGAGCGATGCCTGTACTAGGTTCTCGGGGATCAAGGGCTCCCCTAGGGGAATTCAAGTATTAAGGCCCAAGTTTACCAGAAGGAATCCTACATGAAATACTGATTTCCCATCTAGAAAGTCTTGGACTATATGAGGCATAATTCCTAATTACCTAACTTTGAAGGCAGTTTACTGCCCATTTGCAAGAAACAAAAAAATAAAATGAAAACTATTCCATATAGATGAAATTGGCTTCCAAATTTTTAAGAGGACTTTTGTCTATCATTTTATATACTTTTATACATATAAAAGTGTGCATGCTGATTATTGCCAATATGTAATATATAGAAACATTGAGACAAGTGAATAAATATGGTGATATTAAATAACCACTATTGACTATTTTTGATATTTTCTTTGGATGTTTGCTGTTTGTATTCATTTATTCATTCAATATTTTTATGTGTCTCCAGATATCAAGCTCTCTTAGCTACTGAAGATAGAGTAGTGTCCAAGAATTCCTTCATAGAATTTAAAGTCTAATGGGGAGTCAATATTACCAACATCATAAATTAATTGCGATTGATAATTGCTACCAAAGAACATTGCAAGATGCTATGGTGGTCATAATGAGGAGGAGATCTGCCGGGCTTTAGACCCTTTACAGCCTCAGTTTTCTCTTGTGTAAAATGGAGATAACACTAGTCCCCACTTGCAGGGGTTTGGGGGATGGAGAGCTCACGTGGTGGAGATTAAGTGAGCCAGTGAAGGCAGAGTGCTTAATTTAGCACCTGGCACACGGTGATGGCTCAGCAAATGGTAGCCACGGTCATGATTATCATGGGCACATGCAGTAATTTAGGTTTGAGAAGCTGAGATTGATGAGATTATGGAATCACTTAGTGGGTACTAATTTAGAAACAGCTGAAAGGGTTGAGAGAGAAAATAGGACTCTAAACTCCTTAGACCCAAGGAGTTTCACCTGGAAACCAAAGCGGCTTGTTAGCTATTTCTGTTTATGCACCTTGGCATTTAGGGATCCATAGTCCTGCCCTGATGTGCTTTCCCACTCCTCTTTGCAATGGTCTCCATGTTCCAATCCAGAGTGTTCTGTCTGTTTCTCACCTCACAGTAGGAGCCTTCTCAGTTCCATGCGTTACTTCCCTATTCCACTGTGCATTTGTTCTGTGACCTTGAGCAAGATACAGTTAATGTATCTGGGCCCTCATGTCCTCATCTGTTAAACAGGAACAATACATAGTAGCTCACTTACAGGTTGGTTGTAAGGATAGTTTACAAGATGCAGAGGATTGCCTGGCTGCTGGTAAATGTTAGCTACTATTCATATTTTACTCTGCCTGGAACCCTCTATACTTGAATTGTTAATAAACTGCCTTTATCGAATTATTATTCAGCCTATCTGCAGCTTTCCTTTCTGCTAAAAATTGCCACCTAAATAAAACTGTCATACTAATCTTTGCAATCTTATTCTATAATTTTTTATAGTCCTGTCTACCATTACCAAATATATTATACAATTTTCCATTGCTGGCACTGAAAAATGCAGCACTTTATTTTATCTTACAGATGCCTGAAACCAGCTTAGGGCAAAAGGGAATTGGTTCCAATCAGGGGAGTGTCCGTGGGTGGGTGTGCTTCGCACCTCGCCTCTCGGGCCTAACAGGACCCAAGAACCATCAGAATTGTCATGTTCTCCTCCCCACACGCACCCCTTTCCTCCCTTCCCTCTCTTTTTCCATCCACTCTAGGTTGACTGTCTCATTGGCAATTATTTCCTCAAATCTAAAGCTTAAGAAATATGTGGAAGGATTTGAGTTTTGATATATTAAAAAAATTTTTGCATTGAAAATAGCTTTCTCAACTTCAATGACTTTCAAAATACTTCTTTTGACTTTTAAGTTCATTAGTATATGCTAAAAGGTTTTATTGTCCTATAAAATGTACAATAAAATATCTTGTAGTTAACAGGTTCTCCTCCCAAATCCAATCCCCAACTTAGTTTTCCAATGATTTTTTTCTCCAATAGCCCTAGATACAATTAAATGCCATTTTTAAAAGGTGAATTTCCTGTATAGTGTGTGTGTGTGTGTGTGTGTGTGTTCTGAATCACTCTGGGGTCACGTGTAAAACTTTATTGGTTGGGGGCTGTGCCTCAGTCATTTCTAAATTCCTGGAACCAAGAATGGTGACAGTTCACATTCACTCAATGCACATTTATTGGAATGAACAGAAGTGAAGTGAAACGAGACTGAAAGATGTTATTTATTCTATGCCAAGATTCATTTGTTTCAGCATGATTTTTTCTAGTGCTCAAAGACACTTTGGGTGAAAGAGATGAATAGGCTGCTGGCATATGTTCTCTCTTACAGAATTACAATCTATTTTTAAAGAGCACAAGAGTGTCATATTTCTCAATCTTACAGAACCCCCTAATGGAGAATACTGTGTGCTGCATTCTGAAACCACAGTGAAGTGCATTAGAATTCCCACTGATGCAGCCAAACTACATGTTTTAAGGCAACATTAAAACATTGTTTTTGATAAGTATATTTTTAAAGGAAAAAGGTACACAAAAATTTAAAAGATAAAACATATGAAAATAAAATCAGTAAAATCATTCTGATCCTACTTTGTCTCAGTTATTTGGTTCATAACAAAACCCACCACTTTGTATTCCTACAAATGACAGCTGAGTTACTTAAAATCAGTTTGATCCTTTTAGGGCCTGCTTTTAAGACTTGTTAGAAGCAGAGCAGCATTTAGTTTAGGGCTGATTATTCTCCGCCGCTGAAGCAAGAGCCTGCTGAGTACTCTACCAATGTTCGTGCATTTCTGAGGTTTTCCAGTATAGTTGTGAGGACCAGGAATCATTCCTGGTACAAGACACTGTCCCTTGTCCTTTCTGATGGCTCTTTTCCAGCCGCTGGGTTCCTCTCACACATGCCCCAATCAGTCCTCAGCCGGAGACTCCAGGGGACCCCCCACAGACCGACAGAGCGTGCTCTCTGCACAGCACTCCGACTCTGACACTCTGTCCTGCAAACTCTGGCTTCTTGGGTCGCCTCTGTTTTGTTTTTTTTTTTAATTTCAAAATATTAATGGGGTACAAATGTTTTAGGTTACGTGGATCATTTGTGTAATGCTTGAGTCCTGGCTGTAGGTGTGCCCGTCACCCAAATAGTGCTCATAGTATGGGGTCGCCTTCTTGGACCCTCAACTCTGGTCTCCTCAACTCGGGGAGTCACCAGGTCCCCCCAGGTGGCCCCCACCCAACTCCAGGGCAGCGAGCTGGGTGATCATAGGAAACCTGGCTGGTTTCCTGGCTCTCAGGGGTCACTGTCCTTCCTTGCCTAACGCCCAGGGTTTTGAAAATAATAATTTCTTATTATATTTTGTCTGTTTTTTCGGTTATTTCAGGTGGGAGGGTATATCAGCTCCCTGTCACACCACCTTGCCCAGAAGCAGGAGTCTCCGTCTTCTGTGTAACTCTGCCAAGGCTGTGTCTCACAGTGGCTCTCGGGGATTACCTGGGACACTTGTTAAAGGCGCAGATTTCTGAGCCTCCCCCAAGCCTGTTCCATCAGCGTCTCCCCAGCGAGGCCCCGACAGCTGCTGTTTAAGCAGTGCCCTGGGAGTCTCACAACTCCGTCTTTAGGGACTGCACGAGGGCCTCCTTGGGCCCGACCACCTAGTGTATGTAACTAATTGTATTCTAATAGGGATATGGAGGCAGAAACAAGGGATGTTAGCTTTAAATTCTGCCAAGAAGCCAAAGCTTCTTTCTGTGGATGAAGTGAGGCTGTTTGTCCGAGAAGTCATCTTTTTAATTTTTATTCCCTTAGAGTTTCACATGCGTAACCTCTGCAGCTGCTGAAAAAGCACTTTGCTCTGGCTTAGGGTTCTTTGGTAAATAATTGAGTATCTTGACTGCGGAATGGCCTTGTCAAAACACCTGACTAGTTTTTTTAAAAGAAGGAAAGCTTAATCAAATGGCATCTGCTGATGCCTTTGGGGAAGCATTTACAGCTGGTGATCCTTGGGCAAACCCCACTGGAAAGATGGCATGTCCATGGGGGGCTGGGAATTGTGGTGACTTCTCCCTGGGAACCACTTGGACTGGACTTGGCGAGAGTACGGGAGTTGGGGGTGATGGTCTTTGGGGGTGACTCTTACATGGTCCTTATCTTGTGGCTGGAGTGTGCAGTAGGTGCACTCAGTAGTAAATGCAAGAGTGTGAGAGAAAGTTAGAAGGAGGGAGAGAGAATGTTTGGAAGGACGAACTGAAGAATCTTGTTTCCCCCTAACCCTGGAAAGTGCATGTTCTCCCTGAAACTAAGGAGGAAATATTAATAATGAAGCCATTGGTGACTAATTTTCTCCCTTAGATGAGCTTCAATCACAAAAGACTTGTACTCTTTGGTTAAGAACTTGGTAGAAACTCAAACTATTTTGAAGCCTTCAGCATGTTTCAATTCCTTTTATGTTAGTTGGGCCTATGTGGCGCATTGACCAGTGCCAAGGATGGTGGGAAGACGGCCACACACTGTGGAAAAGATCTGTTTCCCAAGCCGCGCCCAGCATTCACAGGAGAGCCTTCCTCTGCTTATGTGTTTTCCAAACAAGGCTCTCTAGGAAAACCTAGAGTTTCATTATGGAGCAACTCTGCTTGTGTGTGCAGATGTCACCTGTATTAAACGTCAACCAACCACCAGACATGAGTCTTAGTTTCTGCTGAGTATTTGGATTCTGCACACGAAGTTCTCTATTTTCCTGGAAAGGGCTGGTCTTCACATGATGCCACATAGGGTATTGGTCAATCATGCCTCATCCTTCCTGGTTCTAGGAAGGAGTGGGGAGGAACATGAAATGTTCTTGTCCATTCTAAATTACAATGTGGTGTCTTCAAAGGGTGTCATTGAATTTATTTATTCATCTGTTGAAGAGGGCAAATGTTTTAAAGCAGCGGTCCCTAACTTTTTTGGCACCAGGAACGGGTTGCATGGAAGACAGTTTTTCCACACTTTGGGGGGGGGTGGGGAGGGTGCGGGGATGGCGAGCTATGGGGAGCAGCTGTAAATATGGGGAGCAGCTGTAAAGACAGATGACGCTTCTTTTGCTGGCTCACTTGCTGCTCACCTCCTGTTGTGTGGCCCCAGGGGTTGGGGACCACGGTTTTACAGGAAATAGAACTCTACTGGAAATCAGGAGTCTCAGCCATGGGTCTTGGCTTTGTCCCAAACAAGCTGAGAAAATTTGGGTTTTATGTTCTTCATATATAAAATAAGGGAATTTGGAAAGTTGACTTCAAATGTCTTGTCTTATGATGAATTAATAACTATATTACTTAAATCATATATATCTCCATTGAATTTTATTCAGCATAGTCTGAACATTTATTTTTATCTCGACCATCTATTAGTTTTTCCAAACCCACTTGGTTAGATAAATTTTCAGGTTGTACACAATGAATTTCTCATTCCAATTGTAATAATTCAAATATCAATTATAATTTGTTATTATGTTAATATAAATGTAAGTAACAATGGAATTTATTGTTCAAAAAAACTATCAAATGGGGCTTTTTCAAAGGGAAGAAATTTAATTAAGAGTGTTTTCTTATAGACCTGGAAAATAGTCACAAGGTGAATATTCTCTTGTTTCTTCCCACCAACTAGTGTTTTCTATAGACACAGAAAGGACTAGTGCTACAGGCAATTCAAGTTTTTGAAATAACAATATTTTACACATTTAGTATAATCCAAGACACAAAAAGGGAACTTGATAACTTTTCATTGAATAAATGAATAAATTAATGGATGGATGGTATCCACTTAAAGTTCACTGTGGAAAATAGTTAAGACCCTTAAATGCAAACGAGAATTTTTAGTTATTTCATTGTGATCTCTGTAAAGTACATTTAGTTATATGAATTCTTTGCTCTAAAATTATCTCTATAGTGGTAGTTTAGTATTAGACTAGGCTCTTTCCAATTTTAGGACATTTACTTGCTAGAATAATAAAAAGTATGTGTATACATACATATATATGTAGCTTTAGGAACGGTAGGAAGTGGATTCTCAAGTATCCATCACCTAAGTTAAGAAATAGCCCATGACCAATACCTAAGAAGGTCGTATATACCTTGCTCTAGTCACATTCTCTCCTGAATTTTGTTTTTATCATTTCCTTGCTTAATCTGTTTAGTCTACCACAACTCTGAACTTTATATAAATGAAATCATACTGTATATATTTTTCTGTGATTTCATCTCAATATTATGATTATGAGGTTCATACACAAACATAGAGTTTAAGTTCACTCATTTTCACTGTTGTTTTGTCTTCCATTGCTTGAACACAACTCATCTTATTTGCTCATTGTCCTGATGAAAGTATATTTTAAATTTGTTTCAAAATATGAAATGTTCATTTATTCCATCTTAATCTTTATTTTTTCTTCTTCTCTTTTGTTAATGTTGGTGCCATTCTAATCTTTAAAAGAATGCTAATCAAATCCTTCCATCATAAGTTTTTCATTGATTTTTGTTAGAATTATATTTGCCAAACAGTTAAACTGAATTCTTAAGTAACTACTCAATGTGCATACAGAACAGAAATTAAAATCTGTGTTTCTGTCTTCATGGTCTCATTAAACTGAACAGTAACCTCGCCTGTCTGTGCCAATTTGCCCCAAAGTCTGTGTTGTTCTGAGAAAAGAGACCACAATTTAATAACCTTACATTTCCTTTGCCATGCAGCTTTTGCTGTCCTGTGCAAAATCTTTTCCCATTAAGCAGATGTATTGGCAACATTTTGTTACAGATATTGGCTTCTTAGCCATTCACTTAAAGTGTTTTTTTTAAGAGGTCTGGAATCATTCACGGGGTCTGCAAACCTGGTGCCAGATTTGGTCACCAGTGGAAAAGAGTTTGCTCAGTGATGTAAGAGGAGATAGAGTTAATGGAGACAAAAACCGCTCCCTGACAGCTAGACATCCCCGTAAGTGCATTTTTTTTTTTTTTTTTGAGACAGAGTGTCACTTTGTTGCCCGGGCTAGAGTGAGTGCCGTGGCATCAGCCTAGCTCACAGCAACCTCAGACTCCTGGGCTTAAGCGATCCTACTGCCTCAGCCTCCCGAGTAGCTGGGACTACAGGCATGCGCCACCACGCCCGGCTAATTTTTTCTATATATATTTTTAGTTGTCCAGATAATTTCTTTCTATTTTTAGTAGAGACGGGGGTCTCACTCTTCCTCAGGCTGGTCTCGAACTCCTGACCTCGAGCGATCCACCGGCCTCGGCCTCCCAGAGTGCTAGGATTACAGGCGTGAGCCACCGCGCCCGGCCAGAAAGTGCATTTCTTATGACAGGCAGAAACTCCTTCTGCGAATGTCTACCTCGGGGAATAACATCAGCCTGGACAACTGGTAGCACAGTGACCTTCTAGAGCAGTAGTTGAGGCTGATGGAACAAAGAGGAAGAAAAATTAGATACTCCCCCCATCGTTTTTGATGCTATTGTGCTCATTTAAACTTGAATTAAAAATTGTATTTTAAAAAGGAATTTTAGTTAATTTACAAATTGTCTTACTATTCAAAATATATTAAAAAGTGACAGAATCTCTCTATGTACACAATTTCTGTGTAATTCAGCATCTAAGGGCCCAGGTAGTTTTGATTTGTCTTAGGGGTATGGGAGTTCAATCCAAAGGTCACCCTCACTCTGATATTTAACAATCACAGCTCAGATTAGAGGTCACTGATAATTTTTATCATGTGCTAGAAACTTTGCTGCATTTGTTTATTGCTGTATCCACAACTCTGTGGCAGTGTCTTCAAACTGATAGGCACTAATTATCTGTTAAATGAATGAATTTGAGGGCCCTTGACACAGCTTGTTTGAACATGTGTAAATTAGGATTGTAGGAGCAGGAATTAAGCTTGATGCCATTGGAATTTTAGGGAATGACATGTATTTGCATATGTATGTCTTCTTCCCGTAGTGGTGGCTTCTAGTTTTTAGCTTTTAGAAGTTCTTGTGGAAAAATGAGGGCAGGGTCATAGCACATTTCCTGGCCTGTGGGTCACATTCAACACGTTCTACATGATGATTGGAAAAAGATAACTCTAGGAAAATAGGGAGTATTGTGAGATCCTGAGTTTAACAATTTTTTATAGAGTTGACCAACCACTGTGTATATTGAAAATATATTGTTGTGTTTACTAATAATTATTATTAAATGCTTAATGCCAAGATTTCTTTGAAAGTACTGTGGCTTCTTGATCCTTAAGGTTTAAAAAGTTTCTAACAAGTCCTGTAAGGCCCTGTACAGTCTAGGTCCCTCCTCCTTCCCAGCTTCCTACATTATTCTTCTGGGTCGCTCTGCTGGAGCCACACTGGGGCACAAATAGGATAGCACCATTAGCTCCTTCCCACCCCAGGGCTTCTGCATACATTGTACATTGGTCTCTCTGGAGCCCTTATGGTGAACAGCAGTTCAGGTATAATCCAGTTCCTTCACCAGGTCTAATCCGTTCCAGGTCTGAGTTTAAAAATGACTTCTTCACAAAAATATAGTTAGATAACTAGATAGAATGAACAATATTTGATAGCACAACAAAGTGACCATAGTCAACAATAAGTTAGGGTATACTTTAAAATAACTAAAAGAGTAGAATTGGAATGTTCCTAACACGAAGAAATGGTAAATGCTTGAGGTGATGGATACCCCACTTACCCCAATTTGATTAATGTACTTGGATGCCTGTATCAAAACATCACATGTACCCTATAAAGATCAACAACGGTTGTGTACCCATAATAATTAAAAATTAGAAATTTAAAAAATGACTTCAGAAAAGATGTCCCAAAGCCCTCACCGGTCCTTCCTCAGTGTTTCCCTTGTTGTAATTGTATAATTAATTATATAGTTAATTGTTTCTTTTGGCACATGAGCTTGCTGGAGCAGGTATGTGGCTCGTTGGCCTCTGAATGCACAGGGCTCTTCCAGGGGGTCTGGCCAACAGTAGATGCTCAATAAGTATTTGCTGAAGCCGTGAATATTGACTAAATCATCTAAAATCCAGTTACTTTTGTTCTCTCTGTCTCTTTAGCTGGGAAGTTATCAATTCCAAAGCAGATGAAAGACCCAGACTTAGCCACTGTATTGCAGAATCATGGATGAATTTCAGCATATTTCTTCAAGAGATGTCTCTTTTTAAACAGCAGAGCCCTGGCAAGGCAAGTTTTCCAGTACAAGAATGTATTTTAAAACGTGCAATATACTTGGAAACAGATGAACTAACCTCTTTTATCAGCTTGTAAGATATTCCGAATATATTAATAATATACTAGGAACATGTTCCTTAAACAGTGGTATCAACGAGGTTCAGAAATGTTGGTGTGTGAACACTAGAGAATCCTCAACCTGACATTTGAAATTGGATTGGCTTTTATACATATTTATCTATCTTATTAACTAGAATGCATGGTGTTTGGTCTTATCAGCCAGACCAAAGGGAAAAAGTCTCAAGACTCTCAGTTACCATATTTAGCCTGGTGTTGATGTCAAAGGGAGATGAAACGAACATGTAGTCCTTTCAGGGTACATTCCAAGATAGTAACTGAGTCTCACTTTCAATCCAAAAAGTGGAGATTCTTGTATGATTTATTTAAAAAAGAAAACTTTTGGCAAAACATCTATAGTGATTATATAAACAGAAAGTATTTTCCCAATTAAGGTGCAAACCCATGAGGGAAAGAGTCTTGAGTGGTTGGAGAGGGATTACATGGAGTAGTGCGTGTACACACTCACGTTATTTTATGTGTAGAAGCAGCTCCAACTCTGATCGACTGTCTTGATAGCTCCAGTGTTGCTTCCAAGTTTCTTGGATATCCACCTGTAGTTGGAATGAAGAACTAGGAATGTCAGCATTTAAAATCCCTCTCATTGTACCATGTACAGGCAATCTCACAACTTCACTAGTATTAAATAATAGAATTATGTTTGGAGACATTTTGAACATATTAAAGTGGCAGTGCTATATTTGGATGCATTTTTTAAATCAATGAAGGTAATTTTTAGAATAGATATCCATATGGGAGGGTACAATGTATTGTTGATACTTATTTTACTGAAGTAATTAAACATATTTTTGGAAGAGTCTAAACTTCAAACTTCTCCATTTGGTTGCATTAATGTGCCCCAAGTCAATTAGCTTAAGATGAAAATACTGCAATTCTAGGGGATAATAAGAAATCCCTTTATAAAACTAACTTCTGGACATAGTAATGCTTTTATTCACTTATTTGTCCTTTTGACTTTTATGACCTTTCCTTTTCCACTTCGTTTCTAGAATTCCAAATTCTTTCTAGGGCCCTTGTTGTTTGAGAAGCAGCTCTTTATTTTGTTCCATAAGTTCATCACTTCTCCTTTTGACTAGTGAATTTATTGACCCTCTACGAAAGAATAAAAAAATCAGTTAACCTTAAATTTAGACTCCCTTGCTCTCTTAATCAGTTATTTATCAGAGGCTGTATGCCTGTTTCGTGTGTCTTTTGGAAATTCCCTTAATGAATTTTCTTTGCTTGCTTCTCAGTATAATTTAAATACCACAAATAAAGATAAAAGTAAGATAGTTCAAGACTGGAGTGTGGAAATTAAGTGAATACTTTATGGGACACTTTTTCCATCTTGATGTTTCTAATGGGAATTAAGGAGATTTTCTGTAGGTTGTTTTTTAATTTCTTAAAACAACCAAAATTTTTTTAACAGTAAATAACAGAGAGAAGGAAAATAATCAATTTCACCATAGGAGTTTCATTTCATTTGCAGTTGGTTTCTAGGTGACATAGGAGTGCGGTCAATTTGAGTGGAGGATATGGTTAGGAGGGAGGATAATAATGGCCATGGATTTATCCCAGAAGATCTCCAGCTGTGTAAATTACATTGGATTTGCGTAGGTGCCTCTAATTTCTGTAACATGTTTTGTTGTGTTTTTATGAATTTTGATGGGCTTATAGTGGTAGTTTGAACTTGCAGATTTAGTTATCTGGCTGCATTACTTTCATTAAATGATGCTGAATAAAAAGGGTTTCTGGGGACATACTACTCTTCTGTTCTCTTATATCTGGTAGTAATACAGCCACGGGCATGAGTAATGGCAGTTGTCATTGTCAGTGTCAGAAATCAGCTCCTGTGCCTTCAAATGATTATTACTAAGTGCTGAAGTGGACTAAAGCCAGTTGAATGCAACAGTCATTAGACCTAAGTGCAAAAGAATGCTGTTTGAAAAACACTTGCCATAACCTGACATGTCTCTTTTAAGTATATAATTGTGTATGTATCCTGTGCTCCAAAATGTCAGTGTTATGCATAACTGTCCTGTGTTATTTCTATTATTTCTAGTTTTGTCTCCTGGTCTGCAGTGTGTGCACATTTTTTACGATCTTGGGAAGTTACATTCCTGGGGTTATACTCAGCTATCTACTATGTAAGTATGTAGTAGCACATTTGGCTAATTTGTGTGGTATATATGGTATCACTTTATGGTCAACAGACCTTCTGTAGTTTGGAAGAAGAGGGATGAGTTCTTAATTATAAAACAAAAAGGAGATTGTCCTTTATTCATCTGTTCTGCAAAGTTTCTTCTTTTTTCCTAGAGATATTTTTATATATTTTAAAGTTAGAAGAATAGCTCGTGAATAATTTTATGTTCACTTATGTCAGTAAAACTATAAATAAGCTCTATGCCCCACCCCCACAAAACACACCAAGACCTTTGTCTTTTGCATGTTCTGTAAAACCATAATGAGACACCATTGCACCCTCACCAGAATGGCTAAAATACAAAATACTGGCTATATGAAGGCTATGGAACAACTGGAATTCTCACATACTATTCGTGGGAAGGTAGAATGGCAAAATCACTTTGGATAATGGTTTGGCAGTTTCTTAAAAACTACTATATAACTCAGCCATCCTACAAGTAGGTATTTACCCAAAAGAAATGAAAGCATTTGTCTGCACAAAGACCTGTACATGAATGTACATACCAGGTTTATTTGTAGTAGCCAAAAGCAGAATACAGTCCATATGTCCATCAACAGGTGAATGGATAAACAAGCTGTTACCATATACCATTATGTAGTATATCCATACAATGGGCTACTGCTGAGCACTAAACAGTAGTACATGCAACATTATGGATAAATCCCCAAATAATTAGGCTGAGTGGAAGAAGCCTGATGAGAATATATATATTGTATGATTCTATTTATATATAATGCTAGAAAATTCAAACTAATCTTTAGTGACAAAGCAGGCCAGTGGTTACCTGGGGATGAAGAGGGTGAGTGCAAGGAGAGTCAGGACAGAAGGATTAATAACATGAGGAAACTTTTGGGGGTGGCAGATATGTTCACTATCTTGATTGTGGTAATACTTTCTTAGGTGTGTATGTATGTCAAAACTTACCAAATTGTTATCACTTTAAATATGCAATTTTAATATGTCAACTATTAAAAAAATGCTGTTTAAAAAGTGTAGAATTTCTGCTTCTCCTGAAAAATATGAAGATCTGGAACTGCAACCTGGACAGTTACTTTCTACTTAACTCTCATATTTTCCTATTTTTCTTATATTGGCTTTTAAATTTTACATATAATTTCTTGGTCTCTAGAGATATTTGAGTTTGCAACTCCTATTTTAAAAATATACTAGAGGCTGGACGCGGTGGCTCACATCTGTAATCCTAGCACTCTGGGAGGCCAAGGCGGGAGGATCACTCGAGGTCAGAAGTTCGAGACCAGCCTGAGCAAGAGTGAGACCCCATCTCTACTAAAAATAGAAAGAAATTATCTGGCCAACTAAAAAATATATATAGAAAAAATTAGCCGGGCGTGGTGGCGCATGCCTGTAGTCCCAGCTACTCGGGAGGCTGAGGCAGTAGGATCGCTTAAGCCCAGGAGTTTGAGGTTGCTGTGAGCTAGGCTGATGCCACAGCACTCACTCTAGCCCGGGCAACACAGCGAGACTCTGTCTCAAAAAAAAAAAAAAAAATATATATATATATATATGTGTGTGTGTGTGTGTGTGTGTGTGTATATATGTGTATATATATACATAATAGGGGACATTTCCTAACAACAAAGAAATGAGTTTAAGAATACAGTACATTCAGTGTGGCCATCTTCATTTCTTTTTGTATTTCTAATGCATAATACAAATGGCAAATGGTTGGAGCTAAAATCCGTTTTCCCAGATAGAACTCATATACAATATAATATCAGGCCTCTTTGATCTACACTGTTTAGGAGTTAAAGGAGAAGAGGGCTGGGGAATGAGAGTCTAATTTGTGCAAGGCTTTATTTAGAGGGTTTGCATTAATCTCATTTACACTTCACAATAACCCCAAGAAATAATGTTATTATCCCAGTATTACTGATGAAAAGCTAGTAGATAATAATAACTTCCCCATAGTAAAATGGCATTTAATAAATAGAGTTGAAGTTTTAATCCAGGACTGTTGTCTGGAAAACATGTAACCTCTCTATAAGTTTTGAGTGTAAAAGGATTGAGGGGAGGGAGCTGCTCTAATTGCAAGTCTGAAAACAATGACTATGAGCATGGAGCACGTGTGTGTGTGTGTGTGTTTGTGTGTGTGTGTGTGTTTGTGTGTGTGTGTGTGTGTGAGTGCACACACGTGCACTTGTAGTATTTAATAGAAAATGTTTACAGGAGAAGAGTAGAAATTATAAATTTATTTTACAGAGGCATTTCCCTAAAAAACCAAAACTTCTATTTTTTTGGTAAGCAAACATAGTATTTTGTGGAATACCAAGATGGAGCCTTTTAAAATGAAGGGCATTTTACCTATATTCTCTTCCTTCTTATATTTCAGTACTGTGTGCATTTTTGTGTCCACTGTTTAAGTGTAATGACATTGGACAAAAAATATACAGCAAAATCAAGTCAGTTCTGCTGAAACTAGATTTTGGAATTGGAGAATACATTAATCAGAAGAGACGTGAGAGATCAGGTAGGTAAAGTCTGAATTTTAGATTCTATGCATGAAATGAGACATTAACAGGCTCTTTTTATGAAATCACCTTTAATACAGTTCAGGGTACCTCTAGCCTTTTATTAAATATTATGATGGAAGCTAAAATCTCCCCAAAGTAAGATATATATATATATCCTTTCCTATTTAGACTTTTGTTCTTTTCTCAAACATACAATTAAATAAATTGACTTTTAAATCCAAATTGTCAGGGGAGGGAGAAAAGGCCTCAACACTTTATATTTTGCTATTTGTGATTTACTTTGTTTTGTTGTGGGTTGGACTATTATTGCAAATGAAAAAATGACACAGGTAGGGCTAAGAGAGTGGAGCCATGTGAGAGGGGATTGAAAGAACAGGGGAAGGTAAAGGAAATAGAGGAAAAACCAGTATGATCATTTTTTACTTTTTAACTTGGCCTACGACCTTCTGGGTTCTCAAACATGCGCCAGAGCCACCTGGGAGGCTTATTAAAGCCCACCTTGCTGGGCCCCACCCCAGAGTTTCTGATCCAGTAGGTCTAGGATAGGGCCTGAGAATCTGCATTTCTAAAAAGTTCTCAGGGCTGCTGCTGCTGGGGGTTCAGGGACCACACTATGAGAGCCACGAATGTGGACCATGGCCTTTAAATCAAACATTTTACAGATATGTGAGGTTTGTTACGTGCACACAGTTAACTATAAGGAGCTATTGCAGAATGTGGGGAATGTGGGGTAAGAATATATAATGAAATAACTGCACCATGTCATAGCCGGCCAAGAAACTGAAAGCTTCCAAATTTTTTCTCAACAGAAGCAGATAAAGAAAAAAGTCACAAAGATGACAGTGAATTAGACTTTTCAGCTCTTTGTCCTAAGGTATTTTTCTGTTTAGTTTTCAATTCCTGTGTGGTTTGACTGTAAAATTATTTACACGTACCAAAGATGAATGATTTTTCTAATAGACTCCTCCTATTTCTGTAACATGATTGAATGATTTCAAAAGGAAAATACTCATCTAGTTTTTATTATTCTGACATTTTGGGGGTTCGTATGGATCTTTCAAAGTATTTCCTTCAGCATTTTAAAATGTGCCACTGGTATTGATGTTAACACAGATTAGCCTCACTGTTGCTGCCAAAGAGCTATCTGTGTCTGACACGGATGTCTCAGAGGTGTCCTGGACTGATAACGGGACCTTCAACCTTTCAGAAGGATACACTCCGCAGACAGACACTTCCGATGGTATGCTAATATTTCTGGATATCCTTATTTTTGTTATTATGAGCACATGCGAAAATATTTACCTTGTGTCAACTATTGAATGGATAAATAAAATGTGGTATATCTATACAGTGGAGTATTCTTTGGTTATAAAGATGAATGAAGGCCGGGCGTGGTGGCTCATGCCTATGATCCTAGCACTCTGGGAGGCCAAGGTGGGAGGATCACTTTGAGGTCAGGAGTTCGAGACGAGCCAGAGCAAGAATGAGACCCCATCTCTACAAAAAATAGAAAAAAAGAGTTAGCCGGCTGCTGTAGCTCATGCCTGTACTCTCCGATACTCAAGAGGCTGAGGCAGAAGGATCGCTTGAGCTCAAGAGTTTGAGGTTGCAGTGAGCTATGATGATGCACTGTACTCTAGCAAGGGGGACAAACAAGACTCTGTCTGCAAAGAAAAAAAAAAGTGAATGAAGTACTGATACTTGCTATGATATGGATGAACCTTGAAAACCGTATGCTAAGTGAAAGAAGCTAGACACAAAAGGTACACTTAGGTGAAATGTCCAGAACAGGCAAGTCCATATAGAGGGAAGATAGGTTAGTGGTTGTTAGGGACTGGAGGAAGGAGGGAATCCTGAGTGGCTATTAATTGGTATGAGTTTCTTTTTGGAGTGATGAAAATGTTCTAGAATTAGCAGTAATGGTTGTGCAGCTTCGTGAATATACTATAGAATGATGAGTTTTTTAGTATATGAATTATATCTCAAAAGCTGTTACATTTTAAAAAGTATGAGGGGGGAAAAATCTAATTCATTGTCCAAATCTTTTATTTTGAAAAGAAAAAAAATCGAAACATTTTTAAACGTTACCTTCTGAAATGTCTGGTGGCATTGCTTATAGCAATAACGAGAGGAGAGAAAGAAGCTAATCCTATCCATTCAGGACCAGTCCTCACTGACAGGAGCTAAAGTATGGAAGCCAAGTTCCCTGGGTACAAAACTGACTCCGAAGTTTCTCATACGTGTCTTCAAAGTTTAAAAAGCTTCTCTGTTTTTAATAATTAGGTTAAATACACTTTAATATAGGAGAGCACAGTGTTGTTTACTAATGCAAATTCTATCCATAACGTCAAATGAGAGACAACGCTTGTGCAATAATTTAACTTTTGTTAGTCTCACTGGATTATTTTAAGTGGTCTTAGCCATACACTGAACACATGAGCAGACTAGATGAATAAACTGTTTCATAGTTATTTTCCAAGAACATTCTTTCTTTTCTATAGCAAAGAGGGAGCGAAGCTGTGCAGTGTTTGAAAGAAGATGGGTTTGGAGGTTGGGAGACCCAAGTGGAGTCTTGCCTATATCACTAGCTGACTGTATGACCTTGAATAGGTGACATTTTTGTGGGCCTTAATTTCCTCATCTTTAAAGTACATTAGAACAAGAAGATCACTGAAGCTTATTCAAGCTCTACAAATTCAAGCTCATTCAATTTCTACAACTGAGGTCATTTTAAAGATCAAGATAATGAGTACTTTGTTCTTAAGCATCCTATCTCAAATTTACACAATAAAAGGGACAATAATAATAAATCCCAGATGTAAGGCTTTTTACTAATTGAATTGATTTCAAATTACTATTATAAGGAGTTAACTGTTACACTGAAAGATTTTCTATGAAAAATAAAACCAATATAATCAGTTTACCTCCTAATCTGACATTTCAAATGTCCTGAATCTTCAAATGGTCAATTTCAGCTGTAGTTAGAGAGAGCCAGATGTTTCCATAGCTGTTGGGTTGAATAGGGAATAGAAGGAACAGTATCTTCTTTTCATTGATTTAAACAAACACAGGTTTCACATACTCAGCTCTCTATGTATGAAAATACTGAGGCTGGATAATATTCACTATCTGATATGCCAGAACCCATGAAAACTTCCAATTGAAGTATTTTTTATTCATATGATAATACATATGCCCATTGGCTTAAGAGAATTTGCAGCCTAGGAGCAGGATGGAATTTTTATAGTGAATGCTTAAACTTTAGTCAAAGCCTCAAGCTAATATTAGACAAGGTTGAATATTAAATCATTACTTACAGTGTTTTGTGCTTAAGAGGAAATCTAAAGGTACAGAGGATGTATCTTTGAGAGGCGGATGTGTTTGTAGAGAGTGTTGCAGATTTGGGAGGGGTCCAATATGTGGTTAAATTGATTCAGGTTGACTCAGGAGGGTAGATGGATGCCAAAGTTGCCCAGAGGGTTCAGATTAAAGTCAGATATCTTTTAGACGGCTCTTTTATTTCAAATTTGTTATGGCACTTAAGCATGAACTTCTGTTATACATTTCACAGATCTTGACCGACCTAGTGAAGAAGTTTTCTCTCGAGATCTTTCGGATTTTCCATCTCTAGAAAATGGCATGGGAACAAATGATGAAGACGAATTAAGCCTTGGCTTGCCCACTGAGCTGAAGAGAAAAAAGGAACAGCTAGACAGTGGTCACAGACCAAGCAAAGAGAGGCAGTCAGCAGCTGGTCTCAGTCTTCCTCTGAACAGTGACCAAACCTTTCACTTGATGAGCAACCTGGCTGGGAACGTCATCACTGCCGCAGTGACTGCTGCTATCAAAGACCAGTTAGAGGGTGTGCAGCAAGCAATTTCTCAGGCTGCACCCAGCCCAGGAGAAGATACAGACACTGAAGAAGGTGATGACTTTGAACTACTTGACCAGTCAGAGCTGGATCAAATTGAGAGTGAATTGGGACTTACGCAAGACCAGGAAGCAGAAGCACAGCAAAATAAGAAGTCTTCAGGCTTCCTTTCAAATCTACTTGGAGGCCATTAATCTAGGAATCAGCAGCTTGCAACAGAGCACCAAAAATCCCACCAAAAAAATTTCAAACAAGCAAAAAAAAAAAAAAAGAAAGAAAGAAAGAAAAACAAAAAAAATTGAACTATAAGCTTTAATTATTACTTTAGATTTTTTGTTTTACTTTCCCTTCTGCAGTGAATTGATTGGATATATATCAGCTGACGCTGATAGACTGATATTTCTGATAGTTATTTTTATGTTATAAGCATGGAAATGAACTTTATATACACACACACACTGTTGTCAGAGATAAATATTGGGGGTTGTTTTTTAAGCAAAAAAAAGAAAGAAAACCAAATTATTAAAATCTTCCTATAAGTATTCTTTCTTTTTTCTTTACAATTAATTTTTCAAGCATGCAAAAACAGTTTATTATAATTTATTGAAAAATATTAACAATTGTGAAGACATGCTGTATCAGCTCCCTTATTCCTAATACCTGGAAACAGTTTTAAAAAAAGAAACTGGTAGATTTTGATGTAAAAAGACAGAAATTATCAAGGTACCTTTAATTAAAGGACTTGGGAAATACTATCAAAATTAATTTCCTAGGAAAAAATTTAAAAATATATTTAAGTATTCGGGATAGGCTGAAACATTTCCATGTTATTTCTGCAGTTGTAGACTTAGGCTTACTTGTGAAGTGGCATGCTCCATTGACTGCCATCTGTAGTCTTGCAGTGGGTGGTATTAACCCATAGAAAGCAAGTAGTTATATATCACATAGACAATGGCTACGATGTAAACAGATTCAGCTGTTTTGCTGTTCATTTGTCATATGTTTGTAAAAGGGATGTTGTGAGTGCAGATCTATTCTGCCTGCTCAGACTTAAATTAAACCTTTATCTTTTATATTGTGTCATGGAAAAAGTCTCCTAAAATTCTGAAACTAGTGCTTGATATGTTCTGAGTGATGTGGTTATCAACAATAAAGAAATAATAACTCTGTTTTCTTAGTCTGTATAGATAGAGGAGAGGAACTTGCTTGGCTTTATATTTATTTGCCATTGAAGTCTAAATATGTAATCTGTTTATTCTTGGGAAAATAGAATATATTTTTTCTTTTATTTTAAACTTTTTTAGATCACTTCTAAATAACCAAATTTGATTTATGGTTTTTAACAAAGGACTAAAAAGCAGAAACCAAGCTAGTTTTGTTTTTGTGATACAAACTTTAAGTGTTGAGGGACCATGTCAGCAACTACCAAAAATCTCTTAAATCTTCAGGTATAGCTGGCATTTCTGCAGATGCACTGAGACATCTGAGACCCTCAGAAAGGAAGGATAATCTAAGAATATAGGAAATTTGTGTTCTCTTCCTTTCATTTTATCCCTTTTCTTATATTTTTAAAGACTCAATATAGGTAATCTCACATTTTAATGTAGCATCTCTTATTTATTTTTTCTTTCTGAGGTATTAAAATATCTAGACTGAATTTTGCCAAATGTTAAAGGGAGAAAAGTTACTGAAGACTTTGAACACTTGCTTTTTGTGACTGACTATGCTTATGTGTCATTAGTGCCTCATGATTGTGTTTGATGTCCTTTATTGATAAAGTGAGCCTGTGCCTTTATTATCTTGCCCATTTTAATACAAATGGAAACCTGGTGTTAGAACATCTCTGAACTGTGTGAGTTTTGGAGGAATATACCTGAATTCTATTCAATAAGAGTTTCTGGACATGAAAAAATACAGTCACATATTTATAAAACAGTTGTTACCAGGATTCTTTTATTTATGTGTATGTTTCTTCATTTTAAAAAATATCCTTTGTCACAAAGTCAAAAGGTTTAAAGCTCATTTCAGTTTTTTCACTGAGGAGAAAACTAAGTTAAATAATTAAAGAATGTGTTGTAATTCACTGGACAAGCTTACAAGAAGATAAATGCAAGGGCTGATAATGTTTGATGGTATGAGCAATAAATCTAGAATAAAATGTTATAAACTGCAAACCAAAAGGGGTTTGAGAATAGGGGTAGTTTGGTAGGGTAGAAAAATGTGTTATCAGCACTACGGAAGAGAGATACCAGCTCTCAGTGGACAGTAGCATTATAACTATATATGTACTTTAATAATATTTGTATAAGAATATATGATTGCAAATTTATATAAAATGATAATGGTACCCTTCTCAAAAGTTATAATTGAAACAAACACAGGAATGTTAAGGGTGTGTGGGGCTGTGTGTGTGTGTGTGTGTGTGTGTGTGTGTGTGTGTGTTTTGGTAGGGCAGGCACTGTTTCTGGTGTAAGACATAGTAGCAAACTTGCGATTAACTAGGGAACTATGTATCCTTTACCATGAGAATTTATCAATAGTAGTATTTCCCCAATATTGAAACAAGTGATAAAGAATGGCTTGTAAGATCTAACTGGAATCCAGTCATTAAATGTGAACCATGGATTTTTTTTTTTAATTTAAGAGCTGCAGAAAGGTTTTCCATACATCCTATAAAGTGCTGAGCAAAACCATATAATGGGAATAGTATTCACCAATCATGCATTTTGATCGAAAACAATAAAGCAGTGCTCAGAGCTCAAGGCTTGCTTTAAAAGGTCAATTCAGGCTTGGATATTCTCATTCTGAAACACCTTTGCTTTTTTCTTTTATCCTAAAAATCTTCAAAGTCAATTTCTTAAAAACTGCCTCCTCCCCAGTTTAATAGAACATTGGGAAAAGAAACTTTTATAAGATTGAGCAATTTGCAAACATCCTCAACATATTTAGGCATCTCACTGTTATATTTGAAATAAGTGCAACTTTCTTCCTTGTAAAAAAATGGCAAATTCCAGCATGCTACAGATTTTAGGCAAGAAGCGAATCCACATTTAAGAAAAAAAGTGATTTTTTAATGTTTTTATTATGTTTATAATTTAGATTGGTGTATTTCTTTACACTGTTGCAGATGTGTTAGTTGTAAGACAGGAAATTATTCTGAAAACCCTTTCTGAATTACTGTTGTCACATATGATTTGCGCCATGATGAAGTTAGAAAGTCTCAGAACTATATTTTTGTGTATTATTCCTCCATTTCCACCACAGCATTTGTGATAGGAAGGAATGCAGGAAATATGAGTTCTGGTTCTGATGTTAATATTATGGCCCTAAACACAATGTCAAAGTCATATAACATCCCCAAGCCACAGCTTCAGTTTTCCCCAAAATTATTTATTTCCCCATAAAATAAGAAAGTTAATTCTCATCCTTTCACACAGGGATGTTTTGGGAATGAATGATAAAAAGTATCTGAAGCACTTTGGTCAGGGGGAAGTCTGTGAAAAACCAAGATACTGATTTTTTTCCTGTGTGTCAACCAAGCCATCCTTTTAAACATTAAAACAAAGGCAATCAACAAGCAGCTGCTTACTGTTATTTTAATGGGCCTAGCACTGTATCAGCCTCATTGTCCAATAAACGCCTGTGGAATAAATGGATGGAAAGTGTTGCAAAATGTCTGTTATTTCAGGTGGCTCTGTGAACCATGTGTAAGGTTCTAAACTAGTCTTTTTTAATGGTTATAACACTTAACTAGTTCTCAGAAAATCACCTAACGATTCCGTACCTGTTTCTCTCATCTACAAAATAAAGATACAACCGATGTTGCAAGGATTAAATGTCTTAAGGCTGGGGTTAGCAAACTATAGCCCATGGGCCAAATCTGTCTTGCCACCTGTTTTTGTATGGGCTATAAGCTAAGAATGATTTTTTTTTTTTTTTTTTTTTTGGAGATTGTGTATGTTGCCCACTCAGGCTGGGCTCCAACTCGAAATCCTCCTACTTCAGCCTCCCAAGTGGCTGGGACTACAGGTGCACACCACTGTGCCCGGCTTTTTACATTTTTAAATACTTGAAAACAATCATAACTATTTTGTGACATGCAAAATAAATGAAAATCAAATTTCAGTGTCTATAGGTAAAGTTTTATTAGAACATAGCCATGCTCATTCATCTATGTATTGTCTGTGGCTGCTTTTATGTTATAATATAGGAAAGTTGAATAGTTGTGACCGACCTATAAAGCCAAGCATGTTTACTATCTGGCCCTTTTCAGGAAAAGTATGCTAATCCTTAGACTTAGCCATAGAAAACACTCAGTTACAGTTAGGATCCTATTTAATCCTCATGACTTTATAGTTAAGTGGTATTAAGAACATTTTGCTAAAGAGTAGGGTAAATAAATTGTCCAAGGTCACCTAGCTAGTAAGGGGAAAAACCAGTCTGACCCCAAAGCCTATTCTCTTTCCGATATATCACATTATCTAATACTTATTAGCTTTGTTTTTTTATGCATTAAGAATGATCATAATCTTAAGTAGTTTAACAGAATTTTAATAAATATTAAATATTGGTTTATTAAAATTTTCTTTTTTCAAAGAATCCAGAAACTAGTTGATCTACAGTGTTTTAAATGCTGCAATAAACAGGCTTTGCTGTAAATTCCAATTCCTTATTAAATTAAGAAGAGAAGACTTTATATATCTAGATAGCCAAAAATGATTGATTGAAAATCTTTCATACCACTTAACATTTTTATGAACACAGAATTTATAGAAATTGTAAACCATATGATAAATGTATTTTAGTTTTTATTTCTTCTGTATTTGTTACCCTCCAAAAGTTAACCTCAACCAACCCAATCTCCTTTGTTGTTTTCCTTTAAAAAACAACAATAAAAAACCCCCATGGTGCCACTGCAATATTTGAAAAGCAGTAAGCCTGTTACAAGAGACTATTGTGATCAGTATATCAATTGACTTGAAGACAACCTTATTAGCCTTTATTTTAAATTCTGTAATTATCAAAGATTAATATCCCAAAGTCTTCCAAGACTGAAACAGGAGCCACATTATTGTGTGAACTGTCACTTCCACAGTGCACACCATAACTTGTATAGTCTGAGAATTAAGTGACCTATCTTAAAGGCTATGTCACAGTATCCAGAAGGAATTCTAATTTTTAATATTTTCAATTTTTTTTGTTATGGGTGGTCTTAGTTTGAATTCTTCAGCAGAGTGATCAATTTGGTAATAAATATTTTTGAAAGTAGTACTGCCAGCAGAGAGTAGACACATTAAGATAGTGCTGTGGATGCGCTGCAGATTTAACTCAACAGTCCCCTGGTTTACATTTACCAAGTAACTATTGGCTATCGACCTGCTGCTCCCTTCCTGTATTTCTCTAACCAGTTCCAGATACTGCTACTGGATCTACCCAAGGTCCAGTTCTATTCCTGATGCCCATATAAAATGAAACCCTCTGTGACTCCCTACTGTTTACCAAACAAAGAATGAATAGCAGACACTAGAATTCAAGTGTCTAGCCAGTGATACCTTAACACTTTCTAGTCTTATTTTTCCCTGTTTGCCTGTATCCTATGCTTCACCCAAACTAGACATAGTTGTCTTAAATGTGTCCTTTATTTTACTCCCTCCACAGTATTTATTCTACCTGTTCCACCTTCCTTTTTCCACCTGCAGAAAAAGTCCTCAATCCTCTCCTCCTATAAGCCCCATCTGAAATGTCAACTCCTTGATGAAAAGTTTTCTGATTTCTCTAATTGAATAAGATTTCCCTATTCTAAATGCTCATTGCCCCTTTCTTTATATTTCACTGTAATAGACCCAGTCTTCATTCTATTAAAGTCATTAAATATGAAATGTCCTATTTTGAATCAAAAATATAGTTTATTGTATCTCAAGAAGCAGTACATGCTAGTTCCACAAGTGGCTGGGGAAAAAAAAAGCAGTACAATTAAAGTATGCGCCTCAACTATTGACACAGTTTTGCCATCTTAACGGTAGCTTGTTTATGCCAGCAGCAAAGAAGCTTGCAGAGTGAGTGGCAATGAAATCACGAAAGGCATTTTCCACAGCTTGTAGAGAACGGAATATTTTTCATTGCAAGAAGTGGCCCAAAGCCTGGAAGAAGTGGTAGTCAGTTGGTGCAAGGTCTGGTGAATACGGCCGATTGACAGAGTTTCCAAGTTCAGCTGCTACAGTTTGAACAGTGTTGTTTGTCTGACATGAAATAGTGTTTCTTGCAACAGGATTGGCCTGTTTCTGTTGACCAACCTCAGCTGCTTAATTGCAAGTATCCTAATCATTTCATCCAACTGGGTGCAATAGACATCTGCTGTAATCGACTGACCAGGGTTTCGGGAAGCTGCAGTGGATATTACCAGCACTGGACCACCAAACACCATTAGCTTTTTTTTTGATGAATATTCAGTTTTGGACTGTATTTCCGCATTTCATCTTTATCCAACCATTGTGCCCAATGCTTGCGATTGTCAAAAACAATCCATTTTTCATCACCCTTAACAACATAGTATAGAAACGGTTCACATTTATGTCGTGACAGCAAAGAAAGGCAAACTTCGAGATGACTTCTCTTCTGATGCTTGTTTAATTTATGTGGACTCCATCTATCCAGCTTCTTTATCTTGCTTCAAATGGTCCAATATTGTTGGAATAGTAACGTCAAACCTTGCTGCTAATTCACACATAGGTTGAGATGGATTCGCTTGTACTACAGCTCTCCATGGGAAGCCAATTGCCATGTATAAGGATACTCAAGCAGTCTTACAGAGAGGTCCACTTGGCGAGGAACCCAAACCTCTTGCTATCAGCCATATTAATGAGCCATCTTTGAAGGCAACCCTCTAGCCACAGCCAAATACAGTCAAACCTTCAGGTGACTTCAGCCCTGGCAGGGATGTTCACTGGCAACCTCATGAGATGTGTAGTCAGAACCACCCAGCTAAGCCACTCAAATGCCTAACTTACAGAAACTAAGATAAAGTTTGATGTTAAATTTTAAAGTAATTAGAAACACAGTAGTAGATAAGTAATACAATGCTATAAAGAAAAGTTATGCCTGTTAAGGACTTTGAGGGTAGGCGCTATTTTTGACAAAAGAGTTTGGATAAGCCTCTCTCACAAAAGCATTTGGGCCAAGATATAAAAAGTAAGGGGGCCAGGCACGGTGGCTCATGCCTGTAATCCTAGCACTCTGGGAGGCTGAGGGGGGAGGATCGCTTGAAGTCAGGAGTTCAAGACCAGCCTGAGCAAGAGTGAGACCCCCATCTCTACTAAAAATAGAAATTATCTGGACAGCTAAAATATATATATAGAAAAAAATTAGCTGGGCATGGTGGCACATGCCTGTAGGCCCAGCTACTTGGGAGGCTGAGGCAGAAGGATTGCTTAAGCCTAGGAATTTGAGGTTGCTGTGAGCTAGGCTGACACCATGGCACTCTAGCCCAGGCAACAGAGCGAGACTTTGTCTCAAAAAAAAAAAAAAAAAAAAAAACTAAGGGAAGCAAGCCAGCAAAATGACATTAGGAGCAGAAGAATAAAGGACTTCTCCCATCCAAGTATTAACCAGGCCCCACCCTGCTTAGCTTCTGAGATCAGATAAGATGGGGTGGTGTGTTCAGGATTGTGTGGCCTGTAGATGGGATTTCTAAGACTTAGTACCAACCAAAGATGCTTGCTTAGCCTTGTTAAAAGAACATAGAAATGTCACTGTGCCTGAAGTGGGGTGATTAGGGTGGGGAAGTGGGTGTGGTAGGAATTCAGAGGTAGGGATAGGGTGGTAGCAGATCCTGTAGGGTCTCACCAAATAAAAAGGTATTTGAATTTTATTGAGTCAAGGGAAGCCACTGGAGGGTTTTGAGCAAAAAGAGCAGCACCACCTGTCTTGTATTTTTAAGAACATCCTTACCTTCTTCGGCGCTGTGGTTAGCTTGGATTCTAAACATGCAACATTTGATTCTGTAACGAAGCTGACTCTGGTTCTGGCTAGGCTCTTGCGGATGAATCTGTGACCTCCCCAAGCCTTTAAAGTTCATGTTTCCTATAGAACTGTGCTGTCTGATATGAATGAGGCTACACAGGGAACTGGGCACCTGAAATGGGGCTAGTGCAAATTGGGATGTGGTGGTGTTTTTGAGACAGAGTCTCACTCTCTTGCCTGGGCTAGAGTGCCCTGGCGTCAGCCTAGCTCACAGCAACCTCAAACTCCCGGGCTCAAGCCATTCTCCTGTCTCGGCCTCCCGAGTAGCTGGGACTACAAGTGCAAGCCACCACGCCTGGCTAATTTTTCTATTTTTTGTAGAGATGGGGTCAGTCTTGTCTCAAACTCCTGACCTCAAGCGATCCTCCTGCCTCAGCCTCCCAGGTAGCTGAGACTACAGGCATGCACCACCATGCTCGGCTAATTTTTTCTATTTTTAGTTGTTTGGCTAATTTCTTTCTCTTTTTAGTATAGACGGGGGTCTCACTTTTGCTCAGGCTGGTCTCCAACTCCTGCGCTGAAGCAATCCTCCCGCCTCTGCCTCCCAGAGTGCTGGGATTACAGGCGTGAGCCACCGCACCCAGCTGGGAGATGTGTTGTTAATTGTTAAATACACACTGGATTTCCAAGACTTAGTACTAATGAAAGAATGTAAAATATCTCAATTTTTTTATATTGATTACATGTTGCAATGGTAGTTTAGATACACTGGGTTAAACAAACATCATTAAAAGCAATGTCACCTATTTCTCTCTTTTGAAAAGTGTGGCCACTATTAGATTTAAACTTGCACATGTGGCTTGCATTATGTTTTTATTGGACCGCGGCTCGACCGTGCTATTTGCACCTGGCAGGCACTTTTCATTCAAGAGTTTCGCCTGTGGACTTTGCGGGAAGGGCCGTCTCAGAAAGGCCCGGCCTCCAGGCTGCGCTCTCGGTTTCCCAGTGAATCCGCCCAACACAGCCCAGCGGGGGCCCTGGTGGTTCCCCGGGAGGGCGAGAGGGCAGCCCTCGCTTTCTCGACATCCGTTCACCGCGCTGCAGGGCCGCAGCGCGCGACCCTCAGCGAACACCCGACCCTCGCGTCACTGACAGGACCGTCCCTGGGCGCCTCCCAGGGCCAGGGGCAGCCCCGGGCCCCGCACTCGCCCCTTCTCGCAGACCGGTCGCCTTAATGCGTCACACCGCACGGCACAACCACCAAGGACGGTAACTGGGAGGGCGACGCCCTTCTGGCCACACCCCCCTCAGGCTGACCAGGCGGACCCACGACCTGGTTAACCACAGGATTCCCCTGCCTTCCGGGACCTCGCCGCGGCGGGGGCGTGGCCACAGGCTGAGAGGCGGGATTTCCTGTCCAGCTGTTAAAAAACTTCCGGCATGTGCCGGAAGGGCCCTCAGTGAGAACCGGGAAGTCTGCGCGCAGTGTGGCTTTTCGTGGCCGCTGAGGCTAGTTAAGGTCGGAGGGTCTTGTGTGGACAAGGCGCTGATCATTAGGTTCTTGGCTTGGTCGCCTCTTATTTCTCGCCTGGCGATGGCGACGTACACTTGCATCACTTGCCGGGTGGCGTTCCGCGACGCGGAGATGCAGCGGGCCCACTACAAGACGGACTGGCATCGCTACAACCTGCGGCGAAAGGTGGCCAACATGGCTCCGGTCACCGCCGAGGGCTTCCAGGAGCGAGTGCGGGCGCAGCGGGCCGTGGCGGAGCAGGAGAGCAAGGGCTCCGCCACCTACTGCACCGTTTGCAGTAAGAAGTTTGCCTCTTTCAACGCCTACGAAAACCACCTCAAGTCCCGGCGGCACGTTGAGCTGGAAAAGAAGGCCGTGCAGGCCGTGAATCGGAAAGTGGAGATGATGAATGAAAAGAACTTGGAGAAAGGACTGGGCGTGGACAGTGTGGACAAGGATGCCATGAACGAGGCCATCCAGCAGGCCATCAAGGCCCAGCCGTCTATGTCTCCCAAGAAGACGCCCCCGGCACCTACAGAGGAGTCCACGAGTTCTGTGGCCGTGGCTGCTGGTGGCCGTGTGACTCACGACCGAGACCCGACCGAGAAACCGCCCCGGCTTCAGTGGTTTGAACAGCAGGCGAAGAAGTTGGCCAAGCAGCAGGAGGAGGACAGTGAGGACGAGGAGGACCTGGATGGAGACGGTAATGGCTCTGTCGTGGGCGGGGCGGGAGAGGGCGGAGAAGTAATTGGCTCCCCTTACGTTTCCAGGTTTATACTCGAGGTGGGGATGTCGGTGTGGGTCAGTTTTTAAGTGAAAGTGATGAGTGAAGATAGGTTAGACGCTTTCTGAAGTGCCTTATCTGGCCAGCATCCCCACAGGGAAATTTGTCTGTTTAGTTCACTGTTGTAGATTCAGGGCCTAAACCTTACTGGGAAAAAGAATAGGTGCTTCGTAAATATTTGTAGAATGAATTGATGCCCTCTCTGTTTTGGATGGGGAGGTGGCTTTGTACTTAATTTAGTTGATTAAAACAGAATGAGGAGCTCGAAATCAGCTGGCAACCCTGAAATGTGGAGCTTGAGCTAGCAACCTAGCCTTCTTGACTTCGTGAGCTGTTTATTCCTTCCTTTCCTCATACCACATCCTATTAACGCTGGTATTGTATATGTTAATATCTTTGTGCCGATATAACAAAATATCTGAGACTGGGTAATTTATAAACTAAGTTAAGTGTGTATTTTCTCGCAGTTCTGGAGGCTGGGAAGGCCAAAATCAAGGTGCTGGCTGATTCAGTGTCTGGTGGGGGGCCTGTTCCGTACATGGAGCTTTCTTGTGCTATGCTCACATGGCAGAAGGAACAGAGGGCAAAAAAGGAGCTAGCCAGTTCCCTTGAGCCCTTTCGTAAGCACGCTAATCCATTCTTGAGGGTTCTGCTCTCATGATCTGATCACCTCCGAAAGACCCTGCCTTTTAATTCTATTCCATTGGTGATTAAGTTGCAACATAACTAACTTTGGAGGGACACATACAGTCAAGTCATAGCAGTTCATACAGCAGCCCGCCACCACATACATACACACCATGGTACTCCTATGAAATAGTAGATACAGACATTGTTCTAGCAGTTTATAAAAATATGCAGCCAGATTTGAGACCACTTAACTGTGTGTTCAGCGCTGGGCTAGGTGCTATGAGGCATAGGAAAGGAACGAAAGAATCCTGTGTACTGGAAAAGATTAAGGAGTTTTTTAGCCATGCACACTAGTTTGGTAAAATGAATAGCTATCATTGAGATCTTGAAAGAGGATTTGTCCCCAGGGGGATGTAATTGGCATGCTGTGTCCCCAAGTATGGGACCATACTACCTCATGTGAATCTTTGTGGTATCTTTGTGACTAACACTTATCTTAAACTTCGTCAAAATTTTGGTTTGAAGATTGGGAAGATATTGATTCTGATGAAGAATTGGAATGTGAGGATGCTGAAGCAGTGGAGGAGCAGGAGGCAGAGGAGGAAAAGGCTGGAGAAAGCCCACCCCTTGGAGCCATCCCTGTAACAGAGTGCTTATTTTGTTCCCATCATTCAAGCTCACTCATGAAGAATGTAGCTCATATGACAAAAGTCCACAGCTTCTTCATTCCTGATATAGAATATCTTTCAGATCTTAAGGGACTGATTAAATACTTAGGTAAGTACAATAATTGTCCTTTTAGTGAGGAAATGTCACATTATTCGGGACTGGTCCCAAGGGAACATTAGTTTTGTTTCTCACCAGTCTTTGATTTAATTATTGCTTATTTTTGTGAAAGCCAAAAACTTGATGAATGTTTTTTGAATTGTGGACATAAGTGGTGAGATTTAGTCTGGTTGCAAGAAGCTTCTTTCATATTTTCTTCTCAAATTATTTTTCCAGGAGAGAAAGTTGGTGTTGGGAAGATTTGCTTGTGGTGCAATGAGAAGGGAAAATCCTTTTACTCCACAGAGGCTGTACAGGCGCACATGAATGACAAAAGCCACTGTAAGCTCTTCACAGACGGCGATGCTGCTTTGGAATTTGCAGATTTCTATGATTTTAGGTAAGTGTGGTTTGAAATGTGAAGTGAAGTAAGGTCATCATATTTGCATTGAAGTGATGATGTTAGATGTGCCAGTGACAGGTATGTGACTGGCACTGTATAATATGTTCTTTTTTTGTTTTGTTTTTGAGACATAGTTTTACTCTATTTCCTAGGCTAGAATGCAATGGTGTGAGTGACCATAACTTACTGCACCCTCAAACTCCTGGTCTCAAGCAATCCCCCTGTCTCAGCCTCCCGAGTAGCTGAGACTACAAGCACATGCCACCACGGCTGGAAAAATTTTTTTTTTTTTTGGTAGAGATGGAGGTCTCGCTATTGACCAGGCAATATATTCTTAATAATCCTTCTAACATCTCTATCTACAGTGGTTATTTTCTCTTATTTTGTAAGTAGGAAACTCAGTTTGACAGAGTAACACATCTAGTAAAGAGAAGATCTCAGACCTAAACTGATGTTTGTCTGACTTGTTTTGGGGGTTTTTTTGGTGGTTAAATCATCAAGAATTCAGTTTTGCCAGTTACCCCATGAACAGAGGTACAGAAATTAGGTTGCACATTTTGGGTTTCCTGAGAGTCCTTGAATCACAAGCTGTCTTCTGAGGGAGTTGAGATGATTACTAAGCTGGGCCACACCTAGACATTTGGTGATGAGATTATCCCATGGGTAATCTCATCCCATGGGTTTACTCCTAACTAGAATCTTGAATAATTTATACATCATTTAACAAATGTGTGCTAGGTGCTCATGAACAACTAGTTCCTATTGTCAAAATTCCTGTAACTTACTGCAGGAGATAAGCAGCTGTGTATAATTACCATGCCAGGCATGCATAGTCCAAGTGATACAGGTGTTCAGAAAATTCGTAGTCTTTTAAGTCTTCCTTTTGCGTTTTCTCCCTGATTTCTCATTTTGCAGTTGGAGACTTGCCATCAGTAGGTGTCACCAGGTTGGGGGTGGGTTAGAGGTGGTGGCACTGGAGAAGACGATTGAGTGTCTGCTGGAAGTGCAAAGCATCTTCTTCCAGGCAGGAGACAATATTTATCCCTCTCAGGGTTCCTTTCAAACAGCAATTTATGACCTTTTGATTGATGTTATAATCAGAGTAGTCAAAGCAAACAGCATAGGTGGAACTAAGTGGCTGCCACCAGCAGCTGGCTTAGGCTGCCGCAGCACTCAGTCTCTCATCCTGTGGGTATATGAAGGATCATACCCAGTCTCACAGATGTCAGCTCATGACTCCCAAATTTATGTCTTTAGTATAGGCTTCCCATAAGGCTATCTAAACTCCAGACTTAGATATCCAACTGTCTCCTTGTCATTTCTACTTATGTGTCCAAAAAACATAATTAAACATGTCCAAAATCAAACTCCTGCTGTGCGTCCTAACCTGCTCCTCCCTAAGTATATGGCAACTCTGTCCTTCTAGTTACTTAAGCCAAGAGCCAGCCATGTAGTCATCTTTATTCTTCTATTTTCTTTCAGGCTTACATTAAATCCATTACCAAATCCTGTTTTATCTACCTTTACATTGTCTTCAGAGTGTGACTACTACACTGTGACTACCTGGGTCCAGGTGACCATTATCTTTCACCTGACTTACCAACCCCTACATTCTATTCTCAGAACTGTAGCTAGAGGATCCTTTTAAAATACCAAGTCAGATCAAACTACTCAATCTTGCAAAGACTTCCTATCTTACTCAAAGTAAAAGCCAAGTGTAGTGGCCTACAAGTCCCTGCATGATCTGACTCAGCTATGGTTCCTGTGTTTTCTGTTTCTTGCTCTCTGGATTCCTAGCTATTCCTCTAAGGTATCAACTGTGTTTCTCAGAACCCTTACTGCCATTTTACATATTATATATAGTTTGTTTATGTATAAATTCTTTCCTTCTAGAATCTAAGCTTCAAAATGGTAGGGCCTTTTGTTGTTATTATTACTGTTTACTGGGTGTTGCTCAAACTGTTAGTTTGAACTAAAATATGTAACTGATCTAAATGGTACAAGAAGTGAATTTTCCTTAGTCCAAATGATGCTTTTTTGGACTCCATTTATTGAGTTTTATTCTATTAGTGCCTAGAAATGAGAAATTTTGTGAGTCTTCCTGAAAATGAATATTAAATGATTTATTTCCTTTAAAAAAACAAAAGTTGGCTAGGTGCAGTGATACATGCCTGTAGTCCCAGCTACTCAGGAGGCTGAAGTGGGAATACCACTTGAGCCCAGAGGTTCAAGGCCAGCCTGGACAACATAGTGACCCTGTCTCTAAAAAAAAAAAAAAAAAAAAAAGTTGATACTGCTTAATAAATGGGAAATAAAAAACCTTCACATACAAAGCCAGCACCTTCCCAAGATAACTAGTGTAACTTATTTTTTACTTGGAACTTTTTATTGAAGAATAAACTTACAGCAAAGTGCACATATGTATACAGTCAGCCCCTTGTATCCATGGGTTCTACATCTGTGGATTCAGTTAACTGTGGATCAAAAAAATGGCATCAGGGAAAAAAATGGCATCAGTACTATAATAAACATACACAGTCTTCTTTTTCTTGTCATTATTCCCCAAACAGTTCAGTATAACAACTATATATAGCATTTGCATTGTATTAAGTATTAAAAGTAATTTAGAGATGATTTAAAGTGTGTGGAGAATGTGCATAGGTTATATGCGAATACTATGCCATTTTATATCAGGGACTTGAGCATCTGCAGATTTTGGTATTCGAGGAAGGTCCTGGAAGCAATCCCCCATGGATACCAAGGGATAACTGTACTTTTGATATCATAATTGAGTTCAGTGAAGTTTTAAATATGACTAGTATTTAGGTGAAGAAACAGAACGTTAATAATACCCGATATTTCTCTTGTGTGTCCTTTCATGAGCTATCCCTTCTGTTTCCAAGAGTAACTACTATTCTGACTTACAGCTGCATAGATTGGTTTTGCCTGTTCTTGTACTTTATATAAATGAAGTCACAAAGAATCTACTCTTGGATCTGGCTTCTTTTGCTCTACTTTACATTCGAGAGACTCATTCACACTATTTTGTATAGTTGTAAATAATTCATTCTCATTGTTGTAGAGTATTCTGTTTAGCACCCACAATCTCTAGTCTACTGTTGATGTGCATTTGAATTGTTTCCAGTTTGGAGCTATTACAAATAATGCTGCTGCTTCATTCTAGTATGTGTCTTTTGGCAAATGTATATGTATACTTTATCTGTTGTGTGTATATGTAGGAGTTGGACCAGAGGATGTACATATGTTTGGTTTTAGAAAATACTGTCAAATTGTTTTCCAAAGTGGTTCTCTATACTCCCACTTGTAGTGAGGGAGAGTTTTTCACTTTAGCCACGTTAGTGGGTGTGTAGTGGTCTTAATTTGCATATCCCTGATGATGACTACTGTCATCAGGAGCCTTTTTATGTATTAATTTGCCATTTGGATATCTTTTTATGGAGTGTCTGATCAAGTCTTTTGTTCATTTTCCTGTTGTCTGGCTTACTGTTAATATTTTAGTGTACATTTTCTCAATTTTCCATGTGTATGTATGAATATGAATTTGTGAATATTTCTAGGAAAATAGAGATTCTTCTAGACCTACACTGTCCATGGACAAGTGTACTTAGGTGGCAGTTTAATTTACAGTTAAATTAAAAAATTCAGTTCTTCAGTAGTTACACTACCTGCATTTCAGAGTTGAGTGCTTGAAAGCCTGTGTGACTAGAGCTACCATATTGGACACACAGACATAGAACATTTCTGTCACGGAGTTCTATTGTACAGCAACTTGTTTTTGTAATGGTTAAATTGAATAGAGCTTGTTCATCTCTACATTCTCCTCCTCTTCCATTCGGCAACCTTCCTAGAGAGAAACAAATATAAGTCATTTGCTCACTTTTACTACAGAAAAATGTTAACAAGTTATTTTCTTCCCCAAACTTTTCAGCTGGCAGTCCCTACAGCTGTTTTCCCCCTCCTTTAGGTAGCTAGCGGGTTTGCCACATTTGCAAATACAGTATATGTTTTTGTAGTTCAGTTTGGGGTATTAGTGTATTTATTAGTGCCATTTCACTGTTACAGGAGTAGCTACCCAGATCACAAGGAAGGGGAGGATGCCACTGAGTCTGAGGAGTTGCCCTCAGAAAAGAACTTGGAATATAATGATGAAACCATGGAGCTGATTCTGCCTTCTGGTAAGTGCATTTGTCAAAAATAAATAGCTTAATGTCATCGGGATTGAGGGGGAGACATATCACCATCAATTACCTTCCATACTGAGGGAAATGGATAATAAAACTTAAAATGTATGTTTGTGTTCTCATGTACATGATAAACTCTGAAGGCTGCCACTTTAAGTTGGGCTGTTTTGTTTAAATTGGATCAGTGTTTTTGCTCACTTCTGTTATGACTCAGAATGTTTTGATCAGGCATTTCTTTTCTTCTCTTTTTTTTTACAAAAGGTAGACCTTTTCTATTCTATTTATTATTTTTTTGGTCCCATCTAAGTTTTTCTTGTTAATTTTAACCTATCAATCAGTTCTTTGAACTGATTTCTGTTTCCTTGTGTTGCTTAGACTTCCAAATGGTAGTCTGGCATGGGTGTATCTGACTCATGATAGAAATTTATCCCAGGTATGAAAAGATAAAGAATAACCATGAAAATGAGAAGCACCCACTGTTATTTATTGTGTGGGAAGAAAAAATTTTTGCAATTAGCTGATAAGAATAGGGGAAGCTACAAAAGACATGTTTGAGATCTGAAAGAGAATGAAAAGGTAGAGATAATAAGATCTTAATAATACCTGGTATTTTCTGAGCAATTAGCAAATTCCGGCAGGTGTTTTATCTTTACAGCAAACCTGTGAGTTAGATTTAACATCTTGATTTTATATATAAAGCTTAGAGAGGTTGGGTAACTTACTCCAGATCCCATTCCTAGTCAGGGAAGCCTTTTCCCCACTTCCCTACACTTTCTCAGGAGAGTTGCAGTAATGGTGCAGGCAAGAGTACCGTGCCAGCGGAGATGTCTGCAATGAAGCAAGCCTGTAGTAGGGGTTCCCACATGGAATATCCCTGCTTAGGGACAGACGGCCATCACTAACTCAGAACAATAGCCCTTTAAGGTCAAGAGCAGCTTTAGAGTATGACAGTAGAAGGAAAGGGCCGGCAGAACCTGTTTTGAAGATTCAGTTCCTCCCACAGTGAGTGATAAGACAGTTACAATGCAGTATAATACTGTGGCCTATACAATACACAGTGGCTAAACCTAAATACAGCCATAGAAAGCCTCTTCTAGTCTTTCTCTGGTGAAAGTACCAATATAGAACATCAGAAATATGTTTAGTGACTTATTTTCCAGAACTATTTGTTTAGCTTGTCTCATTAGCTTCCACTTCCTAACTGTAAATGGAAATAACAACAGACCTTAAATAAGTTGAATCAGATAATCCTTGTAAAACAGTGTCTGACATGTAGTAGGATCACTATAATATTTGATTCATTTTGCATCTACTTTGGCACGTTATATAACAAAAGTGCGCATAATAAGTATATCCTATTTAAGAAATACAGTATATTGGAGAGAAGTTTTCATCTGTATTTCAAACTTTTGAAACTTGAAAAAAACAGACTCCTCAGCTATGTAGAAAACACATTTTCCTCTTGTGATTGACTGTTCTAACATTAGCCAAAGTCAGAACTAGGTATCTTTTTAGGATACTCTCTTCATCTCCCACATCAAGATGATTTGGCAGCTCCTAAATGTCTTTTGAATATTTTTTCGTTCCCTCTTTGTTCATTTGTCTGTATCACCATTACAGCTTCCCATCTGGCCATCTCCAATCTGGTTTCCACAAGCCACTAGAACATTCTAAAGCACCAGTATGTTTTCTTTACCCTCTGTAATTCCTTCAGTGGGGGCCATTGCCTTAAGGTGACTTTTCGTTTCTCCAGCTCTGGTCCCTCAGGTGTCTCTTGCTATTGCTTTACCCAGCCACTTGCAGTTTTCCTCCTCTGGGCCTTTGCATGTGTGCTGCCGCTGTGTTACTCCTGCTCCTCCCTCCGTAACACTCAACTGACTTGAGTTCAACCCTCCGGGAAGCCTTCCTGACTCCTCTCCTGTCCACATGCTGGGTGATGAGAGTCTCCTCTGCTCCCGGGACACTTGCATATCTGTTGTCACAGTCACCTCACTCCTTTGTGACCATTGGCTTGCTTGCCTGGCTTTCCCCATTACATTTGAGAAGAAAGACTGCTTCTTTTTTCTCTTTGTCTTAGTACAGGGTCTCAGGCACGTAAGAGCCAGATAAATGTTTGTTGGCTGAGAAGGTAGAGGTAACTTTTAAAAGCACGGCTTGATTCCCTTGTGCCTATGTAATAAAGGAAAGAACAGGCTTTCAGGGGTTTAGAATCTTATTTGCCTATGGTACCCTTTTAAGTCCATGGAGAAGATTGCTTTGCCACTATATTACATAGTCAAAGAAGAAAGTGGCCTGAGATTAGCTCAAAGGTCCATTTTCTCCGCTTTTTAAAGCCTGGGTTGCCTTGCTCTCAGCTGCAGGTCTAATTACTGACCTGTAGTAACAACCGAGTCATGTTATTTGAAAGGATTGGACAGTAACCTCAGGATAGCTCTTTGACATACACTTGGAAGCAGTGAGGTAACAGGTTTGGTATGAGGGTACTGCAAAATACGGTACTTTTAGGTAGAATCAGTAAAGACTTAACCAACAGCCAGAAACTGTCTTATTGCAAGAGCTCTCAGTTAGGTTGTGCACATATTTTTCTGTGGGCATGTGCATTTTTGGGGGGCAAAGGCCATAGTTTCTTAAAAGCTCTGTGACCTGGAGAAGACTAAGAGCCACTGATAAAAATATCCAAATCCAAATTATTCACTGTTTTCTGGGATCAGCACAGATGACCAAGACCTTAGAATAGAATGTGTTTAAATGGCAACTACACAGATGTCTGAGGAATAAAACTCTACCAGTGTTCTGAAAGTTCTTCCATCTTTTAATGTCAGCCATACTTTTACCATCTCAGATTTAAAAAAAACAGTCATGTGTTAGTCATGTTTACCATGAGACATGACAGTCCATTGGTTTGCACCTGTGTCTCAATACTCCGGTTAGGGGGGCTTGTAATGACCCAGGAAAATAGGAAGTCTCTGAACAAACTATATAAAAATATAGCAGCATCATATATAATCCCTTATCTCTGAACAAATTTACCATTCAGAAAGCTGTTTGATTATGTTCTTTTGTATGACTGGGTTAGCATGGATATTAGCTTGTAACTAATTTGGAAAGGATTCTGATGTATAGAGCTTAGTGATATTTAATCAACTACTCTTGAGTCTGCTTTAAACTGGTTTCAAAAGCAGAAGTTTTGATACTTGAAATCTAGTTACTTAGTTTGGACTTCACTAAATCCTCAAGTTGCTGATCCCAAAGCCAATGACAAAAAGCATCCGGTAGAGGGTGCTGTGAGCATGTATTTTGAAAATTGTGGCCTGGCTCAGCTCCTTGCCTTTCTTTAGTTGCTCTTCAGCTTGTATGGAGTAAGTTGGTGTGAGAGACACATTCAGTTAGCTGCTGACAAGCCAGGCAGAACTGTTGGTAGATCCACAAGAGATACATAATTAATCTTCTTAGGAAAATTATAGTTCAAGACACTTTTTTCTTTTCCAGTATCTAACGTCATCAATTGTAAAGCTATTTGTTAAGAAGGTGTGGACAGTTTTGTAAGCAGTTACTGCGGAGGTGCGAGCTAGATGCACAGGCTGTATGCTTCACCACGACTCAGACAGAACCAGTCCCTTACTTATTGGGCAGTCACACTGTTCTAGAAAGTATTTTTCCTTAATGAGGGCCCTCAAGTTGAGCTGTCCTTAGCACATTATACTTGGTGCTAATGTCAAGTGGTCACTGTCATTGACGCAGGGCAGGAGTAGCTCTAAACACTGTCAGCTGTCAGAAACCTTGGCATTGAGCCATGAAGCCCTTTCAGGGGTGTTTTAAAAGGCCAACCTTCAGTAAGATGTATTTCCAAATGCTGCAGAAGACTATGAATATATTGATTTATTATATACTAATGACCAGCATTACCATTTCATGGTTTGGGGATAATCCTTGCAAACCTGGAGCATCCAGACCTAATATTGTAAATCACAGTAAACAATGCCAGGGTTTCCTGCTAGAGCTCCCATTTAAGCTTGTGTCTTTATCCGTCAGCTACATCTCAATTTCTTGTGCTCTAGGAGCTTTTTTAACTCTTCTGCTGCCAGAACCATCAGATTCAGGGAAGCATGTTTTTATCCATACTGATATCCAAAGACCATATCTATGAATTGAATTTGTCATTTCTTGAGTATGGTAACAAAACAAGCAACTGAAAATAACTACTTTTCCATATCTATGTAGCAAGTAAATTATTTTCCAGGTGTCTTGCCAGGTATGGGGACTTAAAATAACCCGACAGCATTTTCTCACACAAATTAAAGGTTTAGATCCTAAAAGCAAATACAACCTTCCACAGTATTTATAGTATCCTATTCATGTCTTTTTACACAAAGGGTTCCGAAAGAAATGGTTTTATATATGTATATGTAAAAGTAAAACTTTCCTGGACACTCTACACAGGGTTCTATAGCCATTTTTCCTTTTAATTTTCAGTGTAAATGGCTATTTTATGCCTTGTATGTATGCTGTTGTTAAATATCTACATGTTTATGTCTGTCTGGGAAGGTATTTGATTGTTTATGTCCTCATGAATATTTTTGTGAAAGCATAGTTTATATTTAGTAAGCTCTTAGGTGATGCTGATGCCATGGGCCTGGGGACCACCTTTTGAGAGCCACCGCTCCGATGGAGCCTGGAGTTATTCACCCCTGGGGCCTGCCCCCTCAGTTCCTCTGCTGTGAAGCTAAGACACAGGGGTTGGGACATTTTTCCTAGAAAAGGCCAGAGAGGCAATTGTTTAGACTTTGTGCACGCTGTTCTTTCTCTGCAGCAGCTCCTCACCTCTGCCATTGTGACGCAGAAGCAGCTAAAGGCGATACCTGCACAGATGGGCATGGCTGTGTTCCAATAAAAGTAATGAAAATAAGCTTATTGGCCAGATTTGGTCCTCTGGCTGTAGGTTGCCACCCCTTGATTAACATATCAGATTTGCCTCAGCCTTACAGAGGAACCTTCAGTCGTTCCTCCAGTAAATGTCTTTGCTTATCTTGGGTTTTTATTAGCCCGGCTACAGAAGTTCCAAAGCTTTTTGTGGTCAATACTTTTGTCCCGTAGTTTTTTTATTTGAAATGTGCAGGGTCTCTTTTTCACCACTATGTTACAAGTTGATAATGGGCCTATGGGATAATGATATATACACTCATATATTGTAATGATGTCAGAATACGTTGGAAATTAAAATTAGAAATTCATTTCTGAAAGCATGATTACTGGATCCCTCTAAATAAGCAAAAGCTGTAGAAAGAATTGAGCTTAGTTATTTTTTTATATTCTAGTTCACCAGGTGATTTCCATTGATCGTTTAGGAAGCAATAGAGCAGGGCTTCTCAACTTTGCCACGATTGACATTTTGGGCCAGGTAATTCTTTGTTGTAGAGGGCTGTCGTATGCATTTTAAGATGTTTAATAGCATCTCTGGCCTCCACCCACTGTATCCCTCTAGTTGCAATCACCAAAAACGTCTCTAATCAGTGCCAAAAATGTTCCTTGTGGGGTAAAATCCACCCCCATTGGAGAATCACTGCAATAGAGAATTTAAGCAAAGAAAGCGTGGGTTGATTTCTATTTTAGACCCTGACTGTGGCTTGTAGACCTAAACGTCAGGACTGTTCTCTATGTTTAATCTTCTTTCTATTAAAAAAAAGGCTAATCCGTTATCTCCTAGGGCCCTATTATCTGTATTAATGGGGGTTGCTATGTGCATTTCTGGGGAGGCATATTGTAAGTACAAGATGCTGAATTTTTCACTTAACAGTGACCTGCCATTTTGCTGTTTTTAAAAAATCTGTCTATTCTTTGGTTTTCTGTTTCTTTCTGGCTTTCTTTTACCTTCTCATTTTATTTTATATGCTGCTTCATCTTTCTTTAGTAGGTAAAACACTGTTTCTTCTGGCATATCCATTTCCCTCTAGATATACTTAAAGATCAGATTTGAAAAGCCCTTGCTTTATAGCTCTGCCTTGAAAAAACTATTCAACTCAGTGGTTTATTATTGCTCTTTTGAAAAACAGGCGCCAGAGTGGGTCATCGTTCTTTGATGAGATACTACAAACAGCGATTTGGCTTGTCAAGAGCTGTGGCAGTTGCTAAAAATCGGAAGGCTGTGGGCCGCGTACTTCAGCAGTACAGAGCCCTGGGATGGACTGGCAGCACAGGTACACCTATGTTTACGACTACAGACTTGCACTTGCCTAACGACTTGTATTTCTAGAAGGGGCTTGGGGAAGTCCTTTCCATTTAGGTTGTCCTTGTGGATCCCCTCTAGGGGAAGCAACCTCTTGGCACCAGGGGCTTTCATTACCACTTGATATAATACATCTATGGCAATAAGCCCAAAGCTCCATGAGTTAAAATTTTCATATTTCTGGCACAGTAACTTTATATATACCATTAACTTTTTCAGAAGATAATAGTTACAAAAAGAATTTTTATTTAATAATCATCAAAGGTTGAAATTATCCTGGAGCCTACACAGAGGAATTAAATAGAATCCTAGTGGTTAATAGCTTGAGCTGTGGAGTCAAACGTGACTTATATGATATACTTATAGGTTCTTATACTATCAGCATGAGTAATTTAATTAATCCAATCTTCCATTTCCTCATTTATAAAATGGAGATGATAACTATAGGACCTGCCTCTCAGAGATGGGTGGGTTGAGTATCATGCATGTGTGATAGGTGCATGCACGTGGTAAAGGCTAGCTATCAGTCCCTTTTTTTATAATTTTTCCATAGACTAGCAGTCCCCCAACCTTTATGGCACCAGGGACTGGTTTCATGAAAGACAGTTTTTCTACAGAACTGGGGTGGGGGTGGGGAGCAGCTGTAAATACAGATGAAGCTTTGCAAGCAGCGCGCCCCCACTTCCCAAGTTTCATGGAAGACAATTTTTCCAAGGGGGTGGGGTTGGGAGTGGAGGCCCGGTCTGTGGCCTGGGGTGTTGGGGACCGCAGCCGTAGACAACTTAGAGTCAGAAGGGTAAAGTAGGCCACTGAAATTGTTAAGCTTTGAAACCTCATCTATATGATACTGTGATGCTGGTTATCCTTAGATCTTCAGGGAAAACATCCGTCCAACCAGAGGACTCTGGAGAGCGTTAAGAGGGAGCTGCCTTCTGATTGCCTGGGAAGCTCGGGGTGACTAAAATCCATTTCAGATGCCACTGTCGTGTGGTTTTCTTCACTCTGGCTACTTGCTGGCCACTTGAATCTGGCAGCGACTGACTTCATCTTACTCTTGTCAGGAATTATTGTCTGACTCGATTTACAGTTTCTGCCTTTCTCTGTCCTCTTAGATCAATTGGGCTTCACCTTTTGGGCTTACAGACTTCCAGATGATAAAAACTAAAGATTAGCGCCTCAGAAAAATGTATATGTACAAAAGTTCTGGTGTGCAATTCTGACAGGCACAGAGATCCCTGAGGCCCATTTCTTAAAGACCTCAAGTTAGCAATTCTTTTTAAAATATAAGAACCCACTTACTTCAGACTAACTTTTAGATTCTCTGCCAAGATTGGGTTTTCTCTGATCACAAATAACAGACTTTTGCCTCGTTTCTCAACCCCCTTGCAACCACAGGAGCAGCTCTCATGCGAGAACGAGACATGCAGTATGTCCAAAGGATGAAATCAAAGTGGATGCTGAAGACAGGAATGAAGAACAATGCCACCAAGCAGATGCACTTTAGGGTCCAAGTGAGATTCTGAGAGTCTGCAGCATTGAGTGATCGACCTCCTGCTCAAGTTTCCTCCTTGTCTGAGGACCAGTGAAGGCCAGATTGTGTGATGGGCCCTTTTGCTGCTACTCCATTTGTTCTGACCTAATAATAAAAGTCAGAATCATACTGGTTTTCAAATGTCGTCTCAAACAGTGTTTAAAGGTTATGTTTTCACAGAGTGAGTGGTATGTCTGTGGACCTGGGACCTGCACTGCTGCTTGGCAGTTGCTTCACTGCCTCAGCTTTTGAATGATTTATGGCTGTCAGAATAATGTGGGAAACTCAGGAGTGACTTATCTGCTTCATTTTCAGAACAAGTCACCATGCCACAACACTGGGGCCCAGGTGAGGGGGCTTTGAGGTTTATATAGGAGCAAAGTTGAATGTCACTTGTGGAATGTGTCTGGGCACTTTCATTAAATCCAGACAAAGTTAAAGAGCATGTCATGGCTTGTGGTAAAGGCTTTTTATTTCTTGTTGTGAACATGTACAGAATGACAGTGCTGTGCCCTCAGACTCCCGTGCTGCTTCTACTTGAGCAGTTAGCTTAGCAGCAAAGTAAAAGTAAGATGCTAAGATACCATTGTAGAAAGAAATATTACTTGAGGGTTAAGTATCTGAAGAGAGTCTCAGTTTATGTGGCTTAGGGGAAGGTATAATATATTGGAAATGAAGCTAAACATGAAGTTCAAATCCACTGACTTACCTTTGTGACTTTGGAAAAGTGACTTGGTTTTTTAAAATCCATAAAATGGAGATGTTTACTTCACAGGTGGTTGTGGGGGTTAAATAAATCTTGTCAGAGGACCCATCTCTCATTCACTAGCACAAAGTTAGTGCTTAAAGTTCTTCTTTACAGAGCAAATAAATGCTACACCAAGTAAGGCCGATGTTCCAGTCAGCACAGTGTTCCGAGTAGTGGGTTCCAAATGCCAGGAGGACGTAGTTGTTCTTACTAGCCCTTGTTTGCTAGAGGGACATCTTTTTCTTTAAACTGAGTGCAGTTCTGACTTAGATTCACTATTACCCAACAGTGGAGGACTCTCTGGTTTTAATTTTGCTCCTTCATCCTGTTTCTAACATTCTCCCCACCCAAGTACCCAACCTCTTGTGTTTTGACACATCTTTAATCTATATCCTGAGAAAGTGGTGTAGTGCTTTGCATGTGGTATGTTTTTAATTTATCTTAACTGAATGTATGTGATATTATGCCACAGCTCTTGGTTTTATTTTTTATTCCAACATTTTTACCCTCAGCATCTAGCAGTGTCTGGATCATTGCTTCTGCCTGCTACCTGGTATTCCATAGTGTGTCTACCACACTGTTCTTATCTCTTTCCCTAGAGCAGATACCTTGCTTGTCTCCAGCTCCACATTAGCATGCCAGCTCTGGACTATTCGTGTATACCTCATTTATATACCCTTATTTCCATACAGGCAATGAGGACAGTACATGTATTCACCTGTAAAATACTAATACTACCTATGTTTATTTGATTAACTACTTCTTCCAGGCTTCAGGAGATACCCTCTTAGTTTTGATTTTGGGTATGGAACAATCTGTTGTCTCACTTCTATACACATTGTAATTTATAAAATTCCATTTATTTGCCTTCCTGGAGTAGAATTCTATTTGCAGGAGGAGGGCAGAGAAACAGATTTAAACCTCACCTCCTTATAGTTAAGTGAATAAGACAAGAAACATGACAAATGGATTTGTTCTTTAGGGTGAATCTCTTTGCAGTGTAGCAAAGTATGGAAATGTCTTTGATAGCTTATTTGCTTATCATTCCTTTGGTGTGTGTTTATTTTTCTTTCTCTAGGTACATGCTGTTGTTCCCCACTCTTTGTCTTCTGTATTAGGATTCCTTGGGCTTCCTAGTCCATTCCCGCATGATGTGTTATCTACTATCAGTTCTCCCTGTCTTGGTTTTTTCATAGCTGCATGTTCCTTTCCTGGTGTCTTATGCCTGCAACATTGGAGAAATGAACATGTGCATGAACCTGCCCAACAAAGCTGCAAGCTTAAAGCCTAGAGGATGCTTACACCCTTAAATTTCCCTATTTACAATATGGTGTTGACATAGTGCTTTTCTTCCTCTAGATTTTTATTCTCTGCATTTCTTTTTGATTGGAAGAACTGGTCCAGTCTATATCAGTATTTTCCCCCACCCCCAATACCTGTTGTCTTTAAGGCAGTTGTCTATACTTACAGTCTATACTTACAGAACCAGAGTAATCACGTTCAGAGTTCTTTGTCAGGACCGAGTGGGCGCTGTCTGCTGGAGCCGGCTGCCAGCAACTTGTGTGGAGTATTTCCCCCTGGGAGCCAGATGGCCCTGGCAAGTTGGTTTGTCTGTCTTTAGCTTAAGACATCAAGGCTGGGATCGAAAGCGAGGGGACACAAGCTTGTCCTCTCCATGAGCGTTACAGGAGCCCCTGGAGGCTTTGCTGCCCGTCTACAGACCAGGCACTTCGCCAAAGTTTCTTTCTGCTTTGCACAGGATGAATTTGTGTTTTACTGAGTAAAAAGTGCCATTTTACACTTCTCCACTGTGAGGTGTAGGTAGTATTCCTATTTTACAGATGAAGAAATAGATTCAGGGAATTTCAATAACTTTTTAAAGAGACACTGAAGGAAGCTAGAAGATGATTTCTTGTCCAGAATTCTGAATATTGCCACACTCTTGTGCATTGTCCTCAGCATCATCCCATCCTAAGGAGTACCTTCAGAGGGAGAAGGTGAGGCTATAAAAACTTAAGTCCATTAAATTTGCAGCAGCTGTGAAAAAAAACCTCTAAATCTAGAAATGCATACGATTTAATGTTTACTGAATATATAAAAGAAAATATCACCTTTTCTTTCCTAGAATGCAAATGATTTTGGTTATTTGTGGATTCTTAATTGTTAAGCTATTTTCTTCCACCTTGATTATCATTTCTAAGATCTCATTGGACATACTAATTTGGACTTCAGAATAATTCATACACAGGAGTCCAGGTAAGAGCTGTGTTGCCAACTTTCAATGTGCAGACATTTTTGCAAAAGAATTACTGGCAGTCCTAGAGAAGTTTGTAAGTGCTTTGAAGAATACATGCCATTTAATTCAGATTCACTTGCAGTTGGCACCTTAATTATTTATGACACAAATTGATGGAGATTAGGAAGATTTGATTAGCTTGTTAATGCTGCAAACATTTGGATGTTAGAATAATTTAGTGATCATTTGTGGGGCAGATGGTTGTTTCCCTAATCAGTTCTCTCCTTCCTCCCACATGGCTTCCCAGCCAGAAACTGTATTTCCCATCCTCCCTTCCAGCAAGATGTGGTCATGTGACTAAATTTGGGCCAATGGTTGTGCACAGAGGCAAAGGCTGCAATCTGAAACAAGCTGCTTTTCTAGACTCTGCCTGTTTCTGGAGCTGGAAGTGAGGTGTGCCAGCATTACCTGTGCCTGTAAGGGCAACACCTTAGGGGATGGCAGAGCACTAGCGTGGAAGGAGCCTGGGTGGTGAAATGCCATCACGGGGTAGAGCTCCCCTGCTAGCCCAAGCTGACTGGACTGTCAGGTGAAATAAATCGAAGCCGTGGTGTTGTGGCATTTCAGTGATAGCAGCCTAGTTTATAATCTATCAATAATAGTGAAACCCTACAACAATGCTAATGTGACTTGGCATAATGCAAATGTTTGAGATGGAATTGGCAATTGCTGTTTATTACCTTCCCCTTTGTCCCTGTTCTCAAACTGAGGTAGGCTAAATTCTTATGCAAGGTTGGACTTGAGGACAGTTAGGAAGTCCCTCACGATCGTTTGGGACTTTCTCAGGTCAGTAGTTTTAGTATTGTCTCTTTTTTTTAATTCTTTCGGAAACAATACAGGCTGAAAAGTAGTATTTTTCATTAACCTCACATGGCAACTTTACAACATGCCAGCTAATCCTTGGACACTCCTCCCCTGGCTGCTGGGCGGGCCTTACTTACTTGCTCATTACCAATAAAATGCAGCCGGAGTGATGCTGCTCTCATCCCAGCATAGTCACAAAAAGCAGCTCAGCTCCCACCTTGGTCCCTTGGACTCTTGACCCTTATAAGATTTCTGGGAAGCTGAAAGATGGCGGAGTGGTGGTGACCTCCTGGATTCATGCTCCCGGAGAGGAAGGCATGGATCTCAGTCTGCCACAACGCTAGAGGATTGCTCCCCCACAAGAACAGCGGTGTGAATCCACCGAGAATCAGCGTGGGACACAGAGAGCAAGAAAAGACTGAGGTGAACGGGAAATCAGATCGTGACAATCTGGAGAATGCGGGACACGGACAATAGAGAGGGGAGCGTGGGTCGGCTGTACCCACCTCACCAGCGAGTAAGGGGGGATTCAGCCCCACAGGAAAGCAGCCTGTCCCCCCACTGACCCCCACTCCCACTCAATCAGGGATCTGCCTGAAGCCGGTGCGGAATCACCATGGGAGACCGGGGGCTCTGTGGAGAGGAGACAATAGCGGGGGGCATTTCAGACCCCGGCGCCCTGTGGGCGGACTGCAATCCCGGGGGAGAGGGTTCGCGCTGGGCTGCAGCGAAAGACACCTGGGCGACACCAAACTGTGTCCTTTATGCAGGCAGCCGGGCTCCCGCAATCCTGGCTCCCCCGGCCCCTGCCGGACCCTGAACATTTGCCCCCAGCACCAGCGACCGGCGGGCGGGCAGCCGCCATTGTTGGGGTCCCCAGCCCAGCAGCTGCGGAGCGATTGGGAACCGGGCGGCTCCCTCCCCTCGTCCGCGGCCCCCACTAGGAGCCCCGCCTTTGCGTGAACACTGAGGGCTTCCCTGGTCGCGAGGGAGCGGAGCGTGGACCTTGCAGACACGGGCGGGAGGACTATCACTCCCGGGAGCTGCAGCAGCCGGGGCCCTGGGGGAACGTGGGTGCCCCCTCCCCCTAGCCGCTGGCTTTCGCACAGAGAGAGGCAGAAACCACCTCGGGAGAGGAAGAGGCAAGGAAAAAGTCACTTTCCGTCTGCAATTAAATCAGCCCAGGGACGGGACTCTCAAACCGGTTTTGGGCCAAATTAATTCTCTGGGGCTGGACCCAACAGGAGCAGCCCCCCAGCTGAGGCAGCAAAATCCTGAACAGCAGGCCAAGGGCTCCCCCTAGTGACAGAGGCGGCAGCTTACCTGGGCTGCTGCACAGCCCAAGATCAGTGCACACATGGCATGCCTCTGTCCAGCCTAAAGCTAGCTGAAAGAAGGGACCTAAGGATTGATCCAGATGGGAAGGCCTCAGCAAAACAACTCCGGGAGTATAAAGAATCAAACTGAAACCTCGCCTTCAAAGAGGATTACTAGTTCTCCACCAATTGACACAAACCAAACTCGAAATAGCAATATGTCACAGGAAGAATTTCAATCATGGATCATAAATAAGCTGAATATTATGCAAGAAAAAATGGATAACCAACACAAAGATACCACAAAAAAGATCCAGGACTTGGAAGAAAAATTCACTAAAGAAATTGAAATATTGAAGAAAAATCAAACTGAACTTCTGGAAATGAAGAATTTATTCAGGGAGCTACAAAACACAGTGGAAAATCTCAAGAGCAGGGTAGATCAAACAGAAGAAAGAATCTCAGATCGAAGATAACACTTTCCAATTAAATAAGTCAGTCACAGAGATGGAGCAAAGAAATAAGAGTAAAGACCAGAGTCTACAAGAAATGTGGGATTATGTGAAGAAGCCTAACGTGAGAGTTATCGGCATTCCTGAGGGTGAAGAAGACAATAAGCAAGGGTTGGATAAGCTATTTGAAGACATAATTGAGGAAAATTTCCCAGGCCTTGCCAAAACTCTAGATATACAGGTTCAAGAAGCTCAAAGAACCCCTGGGAGATTCATACCAAATAGGAAGACACCACGTCATGCAGTTATCAGACTGACCAAAATTTCTACTAAAGAGGCCATTCTACGAGCTGTTAGGAGAAAGAAGCAAGTTACATACAAAGCAAAATCCATCTGAATTACGCCAGATTTCTCAACTGAAACCTTACAAGCAAGAAGAGACTGGGGCCCCATTCTCACTCTTCTGAAACAAAATAATGCCCAACCTAGAATCTTATACCCAGCTAAGCTCAGCTTTATATATGAAGGTGAAATTAAGACATTCTCAGATAAACAAAAACTCAGAGAATTCACCAAGACGAGACCAGCTCTCCAAGAAGTACTCAAAACAGGGCTACACACGGACCAGCAAAAGACAGACCCATGATTATAAAACTACTCAAGAGAAGATAAAAACTCAGTTATCACAATGGCTCAAGTGAGAAAACAGAATAATGAAATTCAAGCCAACATGAGGAACAGAAATCAGTCTCACTTATCAATTCTCTCATTAAATGTGAATGGATTGAATTCCCCACTCAAGAGACATAGACTGGCCCAATGGTTAAAAAAATACAAGCCAAGTATCTGCTGTCTTCAGGAAACTCATCTAACCTGCAAGGATGCATTTAGACTGAAAATAAAAGGGTGAAAATCAATATTTCAAGCAAATGGAAGCCAAAAGAAAGCTGGCGTGGCAGTTTTAATCTCCAATAACTTAGTTTTTAAATCAATAAAAGTAATAAAAGACAAAGATGGTTACTATATACTGGTGAAGGGTACAATTCAACAAGAAGACATAACTATACTTAATATATATGCACCCAACTTAGGTGCACCCAGATTCATAAAGCAAACCCTACTTGATTTGAACAAAATGATAGATAACAGCACGTTGATAGTCGGAGACTTTAACATGCTGCTGACAGTACAGGACAGGTCCTCCAAACAAAAAATAAACGAAGAAATAATGGACTTAAATAGAATGCTAGAACAAATGGGCCTGACTGACATCTACAGGACATTCTACCCAAAATCCACTGAATATACTTTCTTCTCATCAGCCCATGGGACATTCTCCAAGATTGACCATATCCTAGCACATAAAGCATGTCTTAAAAAATTTAAAAAAACAGAAATTATACCATGCATCTTCTCAGGTCACAGTGGAATAAAAGTAATAATGAACCCTAACAGAAATTCTCATTCCTACTCAAAGTCATGGAAGCTAAACAACCTTCTCCCGAATGATTATTTTATAAATGAAGAAATCAAGATGGAAATCAAAAGATTCTTTGAATTAAACGACAATGGAGACACAACTTATCAAAATCTGTGGGACACAGCTAAAGCAGTCCTGAGAGGAAAATTTATTTCCATAAATGCCTATATCAAAAAGACAGAAAACTTACAAATAGACAGTCTAATGAATAGACTCAAAGAGCTGGAGAAGGAAGAACAGATTGACCCCAAACCCAGCAGAAGGAGAGAAATTATTAAGATCAAATCAGAACTGAATGAAAAGGACAAGAAACAAACCATAGGGAGAATTTTTTCTTTTTTTTTTTTGAGACAGAGTCTCACTCTGTTGCCCAGGCTAGAGTGAGTGCCATGGCATCATCCTAGCTCACAGCAACCTCAAACTCCTGGACTCAAGCGATCCTTCTGCCTCAGCCTCTCGAGTAGCTGGGACTACAGGCATGTGCCACCATTCCCGGCTAATTTTTTCTATATATATTTTAGCTGTCCATATAATTTCTTTCTATTTTTAGTAGAGATGGGGTCTTGCCCTTGCTCAGGCTGGTCTCAAACTCCTGAGCTCAAACAATCCACCTTCTTCGGCCTCCCAGTGTGCTAGGATTACAGGCATGAGCCACCGCGCCCGGCTCATAAGGGAGATTAATAAAACAAAAAGTTGGTTCTTTGAAAACATAAACAAGATTCACACACCTCTGGCTAGGCTAACCAAGAGCAGAAAAGAAAAAACTCTAATAACCTCCATCAGGAACATGAAAGGAGAAATCATGACTGATGCCACAGAGATACATGACATCATCTATGAATTTTATAAAAATATTTATGCACACAAATTGGAAAATGAGGAGGAAATGGACAAATTTTTAGAAACACACAGCCTTCCCAGGCTCAACCAGGAAGAAATAGAATTCCTGAATAGACCAATATCTAGATCTGAAATCGAAACAGCAATAAAAAACCTTCCCAAAAAGAAAAGCCCTGGACCAGATGGGTTCACACCTGAATTTTACCATACCTACAAAGAACTGGTGCCCATCCTACATAAACTATTCTCCAATATCGAGAAGCATGGAATTCTCCCCAACACATTTTACCAAGCCAACATAATTTTAATACCAAAACCAGGAAAGGATGCAACAAAAAACGAGAACTACAGACCAATATCCCTTATGAATATAGATGCAAAAATTCTCAATAAAATCCTAGCAAATCGAATCCAAGTGCTTATCAAAAAAATAATCCATCACGACCAAGCGGGCTTCATCCCAGAGATGCAAGGATGGTTTAACATATGTAAATCTATAAATGTAATTCACCACATAAATAGAAGCAAAAATAAAGATCATATGATCCTCTCAATAGATGCAGAAAAAGCATTTGACAAAATTCCACACCCTTTTATGATAAGAACACTTAACAAAATAGCCATAGACGGGGCCTATCCAAAACTGATACAAGCCATATATGACAAACCCACAGCCACCATCATACTGAATGGGGAAAAATCGAAAGCATTCCCACTTCGAACTGGAACCAGACAAGGCTGCCCACTGTCCCCATTACTTTTCAACATAGTATTGGAAGTCCTTGCGAGACCTATCAGGCAAGAGAGCAGAATTAAGGGAGTCCAAATAGGGAAAGAAGAGATCAAACTCTCACTCTTTGTTGATGATATGATGTTATATGTAGAAAACCCCAAGGATTCAACCTAGAGACTCCTGGAATTGATCAATGAATTCAGTAAAGTCTCGGGATACAAAATCAATACACACAAATCAGAGGCATTCATATATGCCAGTAACAGTCAAACGGAGAACCAAATTAAGGACTCAATACCCTTCAAAATAGCAACAAAGAAAATAAAATACCTAGGAATATATTTAACTAAGGAAGTAAAGGACCTCTATAGGGAGAACTACAAAACACTGAGGAAGGAAATCGCAGAACATGTAAATAGGTGGAAAACCATACCATGCTCATGGATCGGAAGAATCAACATTGTTAAAATGACTATACTGCCCAAAGTTATCTACAGATTCAATGCAATCCCTATTAAATTACCAACATCATTTTTCACAGATATAGAAAGAATAATTTTATGCTTTGTGTGGAACCAGAGAAGACCTCATTTAGCAAAAGCAATTTTAAGCAACAAAAACAAAATGGGAGGTATTAATTTGCCAGACTTCAAACTATACTACAAAGCTGTGATTATTAAAACTGCTTGGTATTGGCACAAGTGCAGGGACACAGACCAATGGAACAGAACAGAAAATCCAAATATAAAACCATCCTCATATAGCCATCTAATCTTTGACAAAGCAGACAAAAACATACTCTGGGGAAAAGATTCCTTATTTAATAAATGGTGCTGGGAAAACTGGATAGCCACATGTAGAAGACTAAAACAGGACCCACAGCTTTCACCTCTCACAAAAATCAAATCACGGTGGATAACAGACTTAAATCTTAGGTGGGAAACTATTAGAATTCTAGAAGAAAATCTAGGAAAGACTCTTACAGACATTGGTCTAGGCAAAGAATTTATGAAGAAAACCCCTAAGGCAATCACAGCAACAACAAAAATAAACGAATGGGATCTGATTAAAATAAAAAGCTTCTGCACAGCCAAAGAAACAGTCACAAAAATAAACAGACAGCCTACAGAATGGGAAAAAATTTTCACATACTACACATCAGATAAAGGACTGATAGCAAGAATCTATTTAGAACTCAGGAAAATCAGCAAGAAAAAAATCAAACAACCCTATCAAAAAGTGGGCAAAGGACATGAATAGAAATTTTTCAAAAGAAGATATAAGAATGGCTAACAAACATATGAAAAAACGCTCAACATCCCTAATCATCAGGGAAATGCAAATCAAAACCACAATGAGATACCACTTAACTCCAGTGAGAATGGCCTTTATCAAAAAGTCCCAAAACAACACATGTTGGCGTGGATGCAGAGAGACAGGAACACTCATACACTGCTGGTGGGACTGCAAACTAGTGCAACCCCTGTGGAAAGCATTATTGAGATACCTTAAACAGATTCAAGTAGACCTACATTTGATCCAGCAATCCCATTATTGGGCATCTACCCAGAAGAACAAAAGTCATTCCATAACAAAGACACCTGTACCCGAATGTTTATAGCAGCACAATTCACAATTGCAAAGATGTGGAAACAACCCAAATGCCCATCAATCCATGAATGGATTAGTAAACTGTGGTATATGTATACCATGGAGTATTACTCAGCTATAAGAAATAACAGTGATATGACATCTCTTTGGTTCTCCTGGAGAGAATTGGAACCCATTATATTAAGTGAAGTATCCAAAGAATAAAAAAACAAGCATCACATGTACTCACCAGAAAATTGGTTTCCCTGATCATCACCTAAATGCACATCGAGGAAGGCTACCAATTGGATATCAGACTGAGATGGGGGGGCAGTGGGGAGAGCGGATGGGTGTATGCCTACATGATGAGTACGTTGCGCACCGTCTGGGGAATGGTCATGCTTGAAGGTGCTGACTCCAGGAGGTGGGGGGGGGGGAGGGCATGGAGGTATGACTACATGGTGAGTGCCAGGCACACTGTCTGGAGAATGGACATGCTTGAGGCTCTGATTCAGGGGGATGGGCGGGACATGGACAATGTATATAACCTGAGTTTTTGTACCCCTATGATGAGCTGAAATAAAAAAAATAAATAAATAAGAATTCTGACTGCCCTGAGGAGAGGAGGTCCTGCTGTGCAGGATCCCAGGCCATGTGGAGGTGGAGAGATCACCTGTGGTGGTCGGTTTCATGTCCCAGCTGAGAGCACCAGCTTGCATGTCCAGTCCAGTAAAGCATTTGAATAACTGCAGTCCCCACCAACATCTGACTGCAACCATATGGCAGACCCAAGCAAGAACTGTCCAGGTGGGTCCTTCCATAATTCTTGACCTACAGACTCTGTGAGCATAACAAAATAGTTTGGCACCAAGTTTACACAGCAACAGTAACTGGAACACCTCTCCATTACACCATCACATGTTTTGCATGGTTGGACTTTTTGGATTCCACTTACCACCTTGTGGTGGAGTTTTCCTGTCAATATTTTAATTTTTTTTAATATAAATTTCAGGGCTAGTTGATTCAGCAGGTGAGCTGTTACACACTCCTTAGCAGATCCCAACTTCCATGGCCACAGTCCTTCCTGTCAATATGTTAGAGGAAAGGGCTTTATATACATTATATTGCCTTATTTAATCTTCACAACACCCTTAAGTAGATACAATTATGATTTTCATTCTACAGCTTAGGACTCTTGGGCATAACAGCATAAGGTCATGCTGCTCTTAATGACGATGCTGTCTATAGTCTATGCTGGAAAATGAGAACCTTCTGCAGTCACAGAATTTTAGACTTCGGTGACACATTTAAACTGATCTAGACCAGTTCCCTCCCACTGTGATGACATACCAAAATCTCTGTGCTCCGGGTGGCATAATGTAACTCATCCATGGTCTGCATTAGTAATTGACAGTGCAAGGAAAAACTTCCTCCAAGTGTGTGTGTTAGTCACTATGCTACTCTGCAAAGTCAAATTGTTTTCAAGTACTTCAAAAAATAATTTAGTATAAACTATTATTTCCAGAGTGATATGGTTTGGAAGATGTTTGGCCTCTCCGAATCTCATGTTGAAATCTGACCTGAAGTGTTGGAGGTGGGTCCTGGTTGGGGGTGTTTGGGTCATGGAGGCAGATCCTGCATGAATGGCTTGGTGCCCTCCTGCGGTAATGAGTGAGTTCTCACTTTGTTAGCTCGCAGTAGAGCTGGTTGTTTAAAGGAGCTGGCACCACCTCCTCCCTCTCCCTTGCTCCCCTTCTCTGCACGAGACACACCTGCTCCCCCTTCACCTTCCCTTCCGCCGTGATTGGAAACTCCCTGAAGCCTTCACCAGAGGCAGATGCTGGCATGATGCTTCTTGTACAGAACTGAGTCAAATAGACCTCTTTTCTTTGTAAATTACCCAGCCTCAGGCATTTCTTTATAGCAGCACAAAATGAACTGAGACACTGAGTAAGCATTAATGCACTTCTTTAGAGGAAAAGAATGCATCTATATTTAGCACATACGTAAACCTGTATTAAAAGCAATAAAACTATATTAACACCAAATCTGTGCTTCTTAAGGAATCTACAATTTTTATTTCATCGAATAAGACCTCTAACTCCTGAATTGAAGGCATCATGTTTTGTTATTAATCACTGCATTTGGTATTCCTATCTCATATACCATTTTCGCTTGGGGTAATGTGTCTCAGACAGGTTGCCCTGCCCTAGTTTACCCACAGCGTCTGCAAATGTGGAAAATAAGACTCTATTTATAAAAGTGATGGATTTTACCTTTTCTGAGGAGATTTTTATCATGCTTAGCACCAGAGAATGAGAATATTCAACTGAGAGTAAATAGAGTAAATGGAAACTATTTTAACATTTATGCTTGAAACATGACTCTGATTCCAAGATGTCTTTCTCATTTCTAATTCAAGTAAAAGAAATCTATTAATGTTTGGATAATTTAGTAGTTTATTCTTTTAATTCATCTTGAAACTTGAGGGGATTTTTCCTGGAAATAAACACAAGTATACAGAGTATGTAAAAATTCAATAACAATAAGCGCTAAAACAAAGAGTGTATTAGATAACAGATGTTGTATGTGATTTACATGTGTTAACTTTTAGAGTCCTCACAGCAACTCTATGAGGTAGGCAATATATCATTTCCATTTTCTAGATAAGGAAACTGAGGCACAAAGAAGCCTCCATAGTTAGTAAGTGGCAAAATTGGGGTATGAATCCAGTTAGTCAGGATTCAGAGTTTGCATTCTTACTACACGTGGAGTTCTTACATTTTTTTGGTCTCAGATCCCCATCACACTTTGAAAAACTTTTGAGGATTCTGAAGAGCTTCTGTTTTTGTGGGTCACATCTATTAACATATACACTATTAGAAATTAAGATTGAGAAAATTTTAAAATGTTAAATCCTTTAAAAGTAATAAAATCATTTTATGTTAACATCAGTATATTTTTATGAAAAATAATTGTTTCCTTTAAAAAACTATAGTGAAATCAGTGGGTTTATTTAACATGTACTGCAAATCTCTTTAATGGCCAGCTTAACAGACAACTGGGTTCTCCTATCTGCTTCTGCATTCAATCTGTTGTATAAATATAATATTAACACATGTCATGTTGACTCCAGGTACTCTACAGTTCTCTAATGGGAGAACAGGATGAAAAGGGAAAATAACATCTAATGATCATTACAAAAGTAGCTTTGGCTTTGCAAACCCTCTGAAAGGGTCTTGGGGATACCCAGAGATCCCTGGATCACACTTTGAGAACTACTGCACTTTGCTTTACTGCCTCTCAATACACTGGGAAAATGGCTTGGCTGAATACTAAATGCTCCTTAGGAAACACTGTTTCTTCAAGTAAATCCCAACCTGCTGTAGTAGAAGGAGCAGAGGCTGAGAAGTCAGAGATTGGGATGCAAGCCTGGTTCTGCACTTGGAAGTTCTTGACCTTCACTAAGTTACTCCATCTCTGTCTGTC